>NC_089164.1:3312461-3627291 GCF_009819655.1 Sylvia atricapilla | reverse complement strand
TGGCGAGGCAGGGAAGCCCAAATTTGGCATCCAGGGGAACGCAGAGCTGGTGTACGAGGTGACCCTGAAGAGCTTTGAGAAGGTGAGGGCAGAGGTGCTCCAGTCCCTCCCAGGTCACTGGAATGTCAGGGTCTGTGTAGCCTCCAGCCTTTGTCCCTGGCGTGCTGCAGCCCAACCCCTGCTGAAGTGGACACGTCACTGAGGAGCTTCGTGTTCTTAATTTGTTCTTCTCCGTTGGTTTGTTTTATTCTTGTGGCTGAGGTCCAAGGCTGGGTGTCTTATTTGTTCTTAACCTTGTCCTTTCGTACTTTCTTTTTATTTACATTTTCTTTTTTTCTTTTTCCTTTTCCCCCTCTCCCTTCTCCTTTTCTCCTCTCTTTTTTCTCTTTTTTTTCTCCCTTTTTCTCCCTTCCCTCCTTTTTCTGCTTTTTCTCCCATTTTTTTCTCATTTTCTCTTATTTTCCTTTTATTTTATTCCCCCTTTTCCTCCTTTTTTCCTCTTTTTTTTTTTCCCTTGGGCTGAACAGCTGGCACATTCAGCCAGCCCTGTGGAGCTTGGCTACATCCATGAGAAGGATGGGGATGGGATACACGAGAAATCCATGGGATTTGCACACCCCTGGATGTGTCCCCTGCCTGTGCCATCACTCTGGCCAAAGCAGGGGCAGGACCTGTCTCCAGGCTCTTTGGCACAGGCCTGATGAGCCCTGAGTGTGACCACACTGTCCCAGAGAGTGGCACGGTTCTGCTGGGGCAGGGGAGGCTGCTCTGCTGCACTGGGAGTGCTCCAAGTGTTCCTTTGCAGGCCAAGGAGTCGTGGGAGATGGACACCAAGGAGAAGCTGGAGCAGGCAGCTGTGGTCAAGGAGAAGGGCACGATGTACTTCAAGGTTTGTGAACTTGGGGGTGGCAGAGGAGGGGAGCTGGGGCTGAATTTGGCAGCCATCAGTGGCAGAGAAGCCATGAGCCCCCAGATACGGCTGAGGAAGGAGAGTCCTGCCCTCCCTCTGTTTTTCTCTCACTTCTTGATGTTCCCCTGAGATATCTCATCCTTTCCCAGCATTGCCTTGGCTCTGTGTGCTCCCTGCAGAGCAGGACAGAAGATCAAACCCTTCCCAGACCTGGGCCAATGCTGAGGGGCTTTGCATTCCCTTTCCCAGCTGGGGCATCCCTGGTCCCCACTGTTCTGACTCAGCTTTTCCCAAACCTGCTGCTTCTGTAGGAGCTGAGATCCTCCTTCTGTCCTGTATTTATTGAACACCCCACATTACACTTGTCACATTCCAGGGCCACACTGAGCCTTTTTTTGCTCCTTTCAGGAAGGCAAGTACCTGCAGGCAGTGATTCAGTACGGGAAGATTGTGTCCTGGCTGGAAATGGAGTATGGCTTGTCTGAGAAGGAGTCTAAAGCCTCTGAGTCCTTCCTGCTGGCTGCCTTCCTCAACCTGGCCATGTGCTACCTGAAGCTGCGGGAGTACGCCAAGGCTGTCGAGTGCTGTGACAAGGTACAGGTGCACTGATGCTGTCTGTCCCCCCTGGGTCACCAGAAACTGAGGCCAGGCAAAATTAAAACAATAAAAAGCAGTTCTGTTTATTTGAAGGGCTTTCAGGTACATTTCAGGCAGACAAAGCCCTCCCAGAGGCTACACCCAAAAAGTAGATGGTGGGTCACAAGTTTTCACACTTTTATGTGTTTGGTCCTTTTGCATATTGGGGGTTAATCTTCCAATTACAGCTTCAGGTAATGAAGTGATTTACCACAAGTTTGCTCCCCCTCAACTCATTTTTGTTTGCATTTCTCTGGGCCTGAGACAGTGAGTCCCAGGCCTGGAGAGGAATTGTTTTGCCTGACCAAGTAGTAGCTTGGACTGTATATGGAGTTTAGAGTTATGCACTAAAAAACTGCAGGATTACAAATATATAAAAAATATAAAAGCTAAATTCCTAAGGCATCAGCATGAGCCTGGGGGATGCAGCATCCTCTTCTCCTCCATGTTCTTGTTGGGAGTTTAGTAGGGTTTTTTTTAAAAATTCCTTGTCATATAAGAAGGAATTTCCAAGCAGCAGTGGGATGGTGGCATCCCCTCTGCACCTGGAGGTCCCTGTGGTTGCTGGAGTGCTCAGAGACTCACGAGGGCCTTAGGGGTTCAAAAGCCACCTGGGCATGCATTGACAGCAGCTTTTCTTCCAAATGAGATCCGTGTGAATGGATCTGTGTGGACTGAGGACCTTTGGGTGCTGGTTGGGTCTGCCCAGGCTGGGGCTGGGCACTGAGTTCTGCTCTGGGTGTGACACAGGCAAGCTCTGAGCAGATCTCCAAGTCCACCAAGAGGTGGGATGGGGCTTTGCCAGTCCCTAAAAGATCTTTGACCTTGTCTTTGTCAGGAAGCTCTGAATTCTGTTTTTTAAAGGCTTAAATTTAAGCATCTTGCATATGGGATATATGGGATATTTGTGTTAATCTGAAAGGTAAATCATGCCTGAGATGTATATATGGCTTTTACTAAAGGAAAATAATATCTTTGCTAAAACAGGGAGACAAAAGGGCTTGGATTTAATCTTCACACCTGATCTCTTTCCTGTGGATTTGTCTCTCACTGACTGCCACACTCAGGGGTATTTTAAGCACAAAAAGATAATAAAACTATATTAATGATCTCCCAACTGCTGATGGAGATGAGGCAATTTTTGTTGAGCAAGATGCAAGTGCTCTGGAGATTTGAAGCCACCTTGTCCTAATTTTTGACAGATTTATTGAGGCTTCAGCTGTAGGGGATCTCTTGGGAGGGCTCGGAGATGTTAACACAGACCTGTGTGTGTTTCCAGGCTCTGGGGTTGGACCAGGACAACGAGAAAGGCTTGTACAGGAGGGGTGAAGCCAGGTTATTGATGAACGAGTTCGAGCTGGCCAAAGGTGACTTTCAAAAAGTTCTGGAAGTGAACCCACAGAACAAAGCAGCGAAATCCCAGATCTCTGTGTGCCAGAAGAAAACGAAGGAGCACAACGAGAGGGACAGGAGGATCTATGCCAACATGTTCACAAAGTTTGCAGAGAGGGATGCAAAGGTGAGTCTTGCTCGTTTTTGGCCATCCAGGGTTGCGTTAGGGTTGTGCTGAAGGGTGCTCAGCAGGATTGTGATGAGAAGAGATGGGTTAAACCAAATTAAATTATAGTTCAGGTTGAGGATGGAGGGATAGAGCCTGCTGCAATGGGAAGAAGTGTTTTACTTTTAGATCTTTCTTATGCAGAGGCTGCCATCAGGTGCTCAATCAGCAATGAAAGCACTTGCAGTGTGAGCTGACAGGGGCTGATAACACTAGTATTTAATTTTGCTGCTCCCAGCTAGTGATTGTTGACGAGCTCCTGGTCGCCAGTAAAATGAAGTATCATTCCATCTCTGGCAGGGGTATTTTGAGACATGATAGTGTGGATTTCCTGAAGCTGGTAAGGCAATACCTGCTCCTCTGCTCGGGCGGAGCGATCGCTGTCTCAGAACAGGCTCTCATCCAAAATTCCGCTGAACAAAACCCGGTGTACTGTAATGAGAGAGGACACAGCTTTGCAAGCCAACTGCGTGGGTCATTTTTAGTATAATCTCTTCTGAAGTGGTGTCTGGAGGTTGAGGCTGTGGATTAAGTGACTGGTGAAGCCCCTGGGGAGCAGTGTGCTGGGGCAACCAGCTCGGGCAAGGAGCAGGGCCAACCTGGCCAGCTGCTGGAACTGTGCTTGGCTTGTGTGGGCAGCTGTGATGGGCACAGTCACTGCTGGAGCAGGCAAAAGGCTCCCCTGTGCCTGAGTGCTCCCCTCCTGCACCCTCCTGATGGGCTGCACCCATGGCTCAGTCCTGTATCTCCACTCTGACACTGCTGCCTTACCTCCTCATCCCTCTCTTCCCTGTCCATCCAACCATCCATCCATCCATCCATCCATCCATCCATCCATCCATCCATCCATCCTCACTCTTGTGTTAGCACTCCACTTCTGGTGAGGTGGGTCACATCATTCCCAGGAGTCCCACACCTTCCCCAAAAGCTGCCTGAGCTGATGAGCTTTAACCTCTACTGGATCAAAGAAATGTAATGCTCTGGTGTGAGCTGCACTGATCGATGGGCACGGGGGAGTTGTGGGGGGCAATTTTGCCTCTGCCCTTCCAGGCTGGACTACCTGTGCCTATTCCCAGCATCCTTGTCATTTGCCTTCCCCTTCCCTCTCCCTTTTCCAACTGAGTGTGTTTTATTTGCTGTTTGGCAGGAAGCAGCCAGCAAAACTGGTGTGGGAAAAACAGCGGAGAAGGCGGCTTGTGAAAAAGGACCGAAAGCTCCTGGTGCTGAAGGCCAAGAGGCTGAGGGACATGTATGATGGAGGAGGAGGGGATGGGATAGCCTCGTGCCCTCGGCCCACACTGAAAAAGGTTGCTGCCAAACCTTGGGACTTGCCAGTGTTTTCTTGTAAAGCTTGTTACAGTTTGTGTGATCGTGGAAGCAAAAAAGCACCTCGCAAAGAAAAGCGACCCCGTCCCGCCGCCCTGGGTGCACTGGGGGCAGAGCAGGAGGGGCAGGACACCATGGGACCACCACACGTGGAACAAACAGCATTCAAACAGCAGGGAAAAGAAAAGAAAAATATTATAATGATGAATTAAAACTCTTGGCTCCTGGGAGGTTTCCGTAGACAGCTTGTCCCAGCTCCCTTAGGCTTTGTGTCCACTGTGAGCACAGCATCCTCTGAGAGGAGCTGGGATGTGGGACATGCCCCTTGTACACTGCAGTGGTTGTCCTGCTCTGGTTGTCCCAGCACAGCCCCAGGGGCAGGGATTGGCTCTGTCTCCTGCTGGCTCCTTGCCTGTGGCCAAAGGGGTTGCAGGGCAGAGCCAGGATGAGAACCCACATGGCCTCTGCTGCAGCCCCTGGATCTGCACCTGCCCTTGGCAGGGACATCTTTAGTCTTTAAAGCACTGTTTGGGGAGGGGGCCACACACAGATTTTACCTTCTGAAGGAGCTGGTTCCTGTTTCTTTAGAAAGCAAAAGCCTGTCCATCCTTGCAGGTGCCCAACCCACAGCCTGCACCCCATCCCTTGGCTCCTGGCTTTAGATGGGAGTTTTATTGCTTTTATTGGGATCTGTACGTGGGGAGAATAAAAGAGCAGGTTCAGAAAACTGGTTCAGTGGCTGGGTGTGAGCTGGTGCCATGGGTTTGTCACTGAGCAGCTTTCCCATGGTGAGGGGGTCCCGGGTGCATCGTGTCCCTGCACCGGAGCTGCTGCTGCCTCCTCAGCCATCAGCCCTCTCCATCCTAAAGGGACACTGTCACTACCCCATGAGAACAGCTTTCCAGTTGTTATTTTTCCTGTCTCTATAATAATACCCCTTTTGGAGCTTGAAAATAAACAACTGAAAGAAAAAGGAAAAAAAAAATAAAAGTGCTCTTTCTCTGGATCCTGCTCAGCAAATGGGGTGGCTGTGGGGAGGATGGGTGTGTACTCCTCTGGGGGAAGATGCCCCAGCAGTTGAGGAATTATTGGTGTCTCCAAGAACTGGTGCTGCCCCTTTTTATCAGTACCATTGTGGAGAGCCAGAGAAGGGCCAGCAATCCGTGCTTTGGAAAAGCCTGGCTGAGGGATGCTCTCTGGGGGTCTCAGCTGGTTTTCCAGCCTGAGAGGTTTATCTTTATGCTTTTTGTTCCCATCCTCCACTGTATTCCTTTGGATGGGGTTTTCCTGAGGGTCAGCTGGGTGGGTGGAAGTCATTTGTGCCCCTTGACTGAGGGTGGAGAGAGAACAGAAAGCTGAGTCAGTGGGATATTAGGATTGCCCATCCCTCTTTTATACACCTCCCCCTCCACAATCTTGGGAGACTAAGCCAAATTTGGTTAAAATTTCTCTTCTCTAGTCCCATCAGGTGGTACCTGAATCATCATTTCTCAAGCCTGTCTGTTTTCCCACCTGCAGCAGTGGCACAGAATCCACGTGGCTGCTCCAACTGCTCATCCAGGGCTTGGGTTTTCTATCACCATGGGATGCACCTCCCTGGAGGCTGCTGAGAGACCCAGGGCCTCTGCAAAACATGGGCTTTTCAGTTTTTCTTGCAGGGCAAAAAAGGTCCTTTGGGGGCAGCCCAAGCCACATTTTCCATAGGAAACAATCTCTACAGAAAATGAACCCCCTCAAAAAAATCCCAACCCCAAAAAACCAAGTTGCTTTGCTGTTTCTGGGCTTGCTCCCCGTTTTTAATCAAGGTTTTGGTTTATTTTGGCTTGCTGCTTTTCTGTCCCTGGCAAGAGAAATTGAACTTGTGCGGGTGATGAGGTCTGGAGATGAAAGGGAAATCAGGAGAGTTTTGCAGGGAGGATTAAGAAGTTCCCGGTGCTGGTGGGTCTCGGTGTGCAGTGCTCAAATGCCATCTAGTGGCACCAAGCACGGGCTGGGGCTTTTGGGGGGACAGTGTTGGCCTGGGCAAGGCCAAGGCTCTGCTGGGGACATTGGGGACATTTGGCTTGTCTGGCTTTGCAACCCAACACCACCCGTGGGGGCCTCTGAGGAGGAATATTCCGAGTTAAATGTTAAGTGATGTAATAAGGAGGTGAGGCACGAGCAGAAGGTTATGAAACACTTCCAAGGATACCTGGGGACACGGGGCAGGGGTCAGAGCAGAGCAGTGGTCAGCTCAGAAACCCTTAGCACCACCCAGAGCCGGGGATGCTGCCCTCCCCTGCATGGGCTTTCCGTGCACAGCTCCCACAAAACACCTCAAATCCTGCTCTTCACTCGCCAAGACATTTCTGGGTGAAAAACAAAGACTCCTGGAGAGGATAACCCTAAACACAATCAGACAGCTGCTGTCTGCCCACTGCAGTGGCTGTGTCATACCAGCGACCCCAACCAGCCAGGGGGGAACCTGTGCCCCCCAAAAAGGCATGGGGTCTGGCTGAGCCCCTGCATTCCTGCACAGCCCCCTTCTCCTGTGATTACCCCTCTGCCAGCTGCTCTCCTGGCAAACCCGGCTGAGAGCCCTTGAAATCCTCTTAACCGAGTTTCAGGAGAAATAAAGTTAATCCCCTCCTCCACCTGCTCTTCCTCCTTTCCCTTCTCCTCCTCCCACCACAGAGACTTGCGGAGGCGGCCGGGGTGATGCTGTGGAGCAGCTCTGGCTCTTGTGGCTGGGACTGACCGCATGGCCCTGGCCCTGGGCTGGTAGGTGACAGGGAACAGGGCAGAACAGAGCAGGGCAGCACGGAGCCAGCCCCTGCCGGCAGCGATGCCACTGCAAACCGAGATCCTGCGCGAAGTCTGGGCTGCCGACAGGTCAGTGTCGGCGGGCAGGGTGGGATCCGCGGGGTGGGTGATGTGCTGGACCCCCCCAGTGGGGTCTCCTCTCCTCCAGCGCTTTTTTTCCCCCCACCCCCTCCTGTTTTAAATTTAAATGAGGTTTTTAGTGAGCAGTTTTATCCGGGTGTTTTGTTTATCAGGGGGTTGGTGGGATGATGCTCATTGATTTACAGGGATGAAAGGTGTTTGTTAGAGGGGGATCCCCGAATTCAGCCCTTTGCTGTCCCCCTCAGCCAAGCTGAGCCTGTCCTGTGCTCCGTGTTAGGAAGGATGATATCAGACAAGCTCGACCCTGTCCAGACAGGGGGGAAATGCTACTGGAACCAAATGAAAGATTGATTTTTTTCCCCCTTTACCAAAAATCAGGGCAATCTCGTGCCCCCAGGGTCTGTGGAGTGATGAAAGCTCTCACCCTTTCGCTTTCTGTGCCCCACAGCCCCAGTGAAGAGCCGGGGAGCCCCCAGCACAAGCCCAAACAGGTGAGAAAAAATCCTTCCCCTCCATCCCATGTGCCACCATCTCCTGCTGTGGGCTGTGCCCGAGGGCTGGGGACATCAGAGACCCTCAAACCCCAGAGTCCACACCAAGGCCGATTTGGGGCTGGTTGGGCAGCTCTACTGGGGTGCTGCAGCCATTGAGGGCATGAGATTTTTGGGTACTGCCTCCAGAACAGGTGGGTAGAGAAAATTCCACAGCCCTCCCTTCCTTTTGCATCCTTCTGAATCCTCTCTCCATCACTTTGAAGAGAGTTCCTAGTTCTTAAATAACAATTTAATTAAGCCCCTCAGTTAAGCTGTAAACTGTGACTCACTTTCCCCAGGCCATGACCCTGAAAGCCAGATCCCCCTTCCTGCATTTTGGAACAGCTCCCAGGTGCCCTCCAGCCTTGGAAGGGTCTCAGCAGCAATTTCATCCACCACCTTGTTTAATTTTTAATCAGCAGCTCCTCCTTGAAGGGCTTTGGGAAGTAAGGGAGTGGTTGCCCACCCCACAGCTGGGATTAGGGGATTAGGGGGTGCAAAGGAGCTTTTCCGTGTGAGCTCATGACACGGAAGAAAGCAGCCACTTCCCAGCTTCACCATGGAGCCCCCAGTCCCCCCTCCCCAAATTCACAGTCCTGGGAGCCCACTAGGATCCATCAGGATCCCACCTTCTGCAAAACACCTTCACACACTGCCCTGGAGCATGCGGGAGAAACGAAACCCCTGCAAGGAGGAAGATGCTGTGTCGGGCAGCGGAAGCCTTGGTGCATCTGGATTTGCTGAGATCACTTTCTGAGAGCCCTGAGGTGACACCCACTCCCCAAATACCTCCTGTCCAGAGCCCAGTGCTGACCCACATGCTCCGTATTTGGTAAATCGGGGTTATTTATAGCCCCAGCTAACCGGGATTAGGTGTGCTGTGCCTAATCCTCCTCCTTCCCTGCTCCTGCTGACCTCCTTGCCATCCGCGGGAGCCTCTTGCGGGGGTGAGAGGAGATGGAGGTGAGAGGCCGGGCTGTCTGCCCACCCCTGTGTCTCCTGTCCCAGCTCAGGTACCCAGCGTGGCCATCAGTGCCCAGAGTGGCTCCCTGTGGCCACGGTGCTGTTTGTCCCTCTGTGCTGACACTGTGTCACAGCATCATCATCATCATCATCATCACATCCCTCATCTCAGGGCTGTCCCAGGGCAGGTGTTCTGTCTGTCTGCTAACAGACCTTTCTGTTTTCCTCCCTCTGCCTTCCTCGGGGGGCTGCCCCATGGTAAGTCACTCACTGGAAGGTGTCCCCGTGTCCCCGTGTCCCCGTGTCCCTGTCCCGGGGCGTGCCCCCTGTTCCCGCGTTGGGCCAGGGAAGCCTGGCTGTGTTTCTGAAAGGGACCCAGTGCTGTATGAGCAGGGGTTGCCTGGCAAAGGGAAAAGATGTTTAAGGCTGGCACCACCTCTGCAGCACCACCCCTGAGGGCAGAAGCTGAAGAAGAAGAGGCAGGAGCCTGGGCTGGAGGCCGAGGCCAAGGCACGGCGGCCGCGGGTGAAGAAGCCGAGTGAGGCAGGGGCTGCAGAGGAGCCGCCAGCCCCGGCACAGGGTGAGCACAGGTCCCCCACAGCTCCCGGGGAAATAATGGGGGAAATGGGGGAAATGGGGGAAATGGGGGAAATGGGGGAAATGGGGTGCCCCATCCTGCCCCCGAGGCGCTCTGCATCGTGGGCATCTCTTGAAATGCTCAGGGGTGAAGAAAGTGAGGAAGAAGAAGGAGGAGAAGGCGGAGGAGGAGAGCGACAAGGATCCCTCCTCCAAATTCACCAAGGAGCCTCGGAAGAAGAAGGAAAGCCTGGCTCCCCGCTCCCAAGCCGCCAAGGGCTCCAAGAAGCCACAAGGTGCGGAGACAACACCCAGCCCTCTGCAGGCACCTCGTGTCCCCCTGTGCCGTGTCCCGATAGCGCCGGCGGTGCTCCTGTGCTGCTGGGGCTCTGCACATCCCCGGCACAGCTTTTTTTTGGCTAAAACCCAACTACGCACCTGGGAGAAACAGGGATGCGGCAAGGGGTCATTGCCTTGATCGGGGAGTTGTTATCGAGGGGGAAGAGGGAGGTGACACGCTCCCTGGGAAGGTGACACGCTCCCTGGGAAGGAAGGTGGCACTTAGGTCCCCGGACACTTCTCCGGAGAGAAAAGCGGAGAAGGGCGAGGCTGAGGCCGCGAGAGAGCGCTGTGGGTGCACCCTCGGCCACCACCCCGGGGTGACAGCGTGAGCGCCCACTCCGGCCGCTGCCACCCAGGGACGGTCCCTCCTCGCCCACCGCCGGGCTGGGGGCCCCCGCTGCCAAAGGACGCGGTGTTGGCTGATGCCGTGGTCACCTCTGGGCAGAGCCGGCTGAGGATGAGGATGATGAGGAAGAGGAGGAAGAGGTGGAGAATAAAAACCCGCCGAAAAAGCTCAAGAAGAAACTTCTCAAAGAGCCTCTCTCAGGCGGGGGGGAGAAGAAGATGAAGTCGAAAGGTGAGTGCCCGGGGGACAGAGATGGTTTAAACCCGGCTCTGGTGCCACTGGCATCTGTCCTTGCTGGGAGGAGGGAAGTACCTTGCTCCCTGTCACTGTCCCGTCCTGTCATCGCCCCTCCCCATGCGATCTCCCCCCAGCTCAGCCCTTTCTGCTGCTCCTTGTCACCTCTTGTCCCCATCACTGCCCATTCCCGTCCCCCTGCCTGGCTGGTCATCAGCTCCTCTGTCCCAGCAGAAGACAAGAGTGACCCTGAGAGCAAAACCAAATCTGCCAAAAGCACCAAGAAGGAGCCGATGTCCATGTTCCAGGTGAAGAAGGAGAAGAAAAGCAAGAAGAAAGGTATGTGACGAACAGGAGGGGGTGGCAGCCAGTCCTGCTGCCTGATGGCATCACCCTGAGCCAACAGCTCCCAGTGTTGTGTGACCGTGTCCCTCCGTGTCCCTCACAGCCGCCACCAGCAGTGACGAGGAGGATGATTCTGACTCCAGCACTAAACCCATTAGGTCAGAGAAGAAGAAAAACCCAGCATCCCTCTTTCAGACTGGTGGGGACCCCCCAAAAGAGAAAAAATCTAAAAAGAAAGGTGAGAGCCTGGCACTGGAGGGTGGTGGGTTCTGGCAGGGCTTCTGGGGGTGCAGCGAGCTTGGCCATGGAGACAAGGAGGTTACAACCACTGATGTTGGCACGGATCTATGCTGAGCTTAATTTTGGGGCTCAGTGGAGTCAGGATCTTCTCCCTTCTGTGCCCCTTCCTGTTCCTGCCCGCAGTTCCTCCCAAAGGGGCTGAGAGTGAGGAGGAGACCCCGGAGACCCTGCAGAAAAACTCCAACAAGAAGGGGAAAGCAAAGAAATCAAAGAAGGTACAAAAGACACCTCAGAGCCATGGGGGGATCCCTTCAGGGTGGGGGAAAAGCAGCTCTTCTCTCCAGGGGGCATCAGGAGGTTTGCAGCATCCCCCAGTGAGACCCACCAGAGTGTCCCCAAAGCCACCAGCTGCAGAGCCCGGGGGGGATGGAGAGTAAGGAGCAATTAGCTGGGGAAGGAGGCTCTGGGGTCACCATCCCCTCTCACCCAGCAGCAGAAGGAGGAGAGGCCCCCATCCCCTGTCATCGAGGTGGACAACCTGGAGGAGTTTGTGCTGCAGCCGGCGCCGCAGGGAGTGACCGTCAAATGCCGGGTGACACGGGACAAGAAGGGCATGGACAGGGGGCTTTACCCCACCTATTACCTCCACTTGGACAATGACAAGAAGGTAATTTGGGGTGGGGGCGTGGAGACTCCTGGGGCTCTGCTCATCCCAGGGAGCACCCTCAGGGTTTGGGGGGGATGCTCGCCTGCCTCCCCCTGTGCTGGTGTGTCCTGAATGAGGCTGCTCCCCTCTCCTGCAATTCCTCCAGGAAATGCCCCTGGGATGATGAGCAAACAGTCGGTAGAGAGCCGTGCTAAAGCTGGGCTGGTTTCAGCCCCTCCTGCCCTGTAATGCAGACAGTATCTTGGGGATCATCTTCATGACTCGCTCTAGGTCATGGCAGTGACTTGTTGGGGGACAGAACAGCTGGGGACAGCAGTGGCAATGGCAGTGACAATGTTCCATTCCCACACGGTCCCACTGCTCTGCCAGGTGTTCCTCCTTGCTGGGAGGAAGCGTAAGAAGAGCAAAACCTCCAACTACCTCATCTCCATCGACCCCACAGACCTGTCACGGGGTGGAGACAACTTCATCGGGAAGCTGAGGTAGGAGCAGAGGTGGCACCCCGGTTTGGTGGCACCCCATTTCTGCAGCACCCTCTTCCTGCCCCATGGCTTACAGGCTGTCCCAAGCGATTGCTGAGGCAGACAGGAGGCTAAATTCAGCATTTCCCACTGCTCTGCCTGACCTGAGGAGTGGTGGGGGGCTGAGAGGGGAAAACAAGCTTGGCTGGTTCCTCGCAGCAGACAGGTCACGGCTGGAAAAGGCGCCTGGCAAGTCCCAGCCCGCACTGCCAGCAGCCACACAGCAATGCTGGGGGTCCCCGTGGTGCAGCACTACACCACCCCCCAATTTAGGGATTCCTTGAACCCCTAAATCACTGGAGAAGGGGAAGGTCAGCAGTGGTGGGGTGCAGCACCAGGGGTTTGCAGCCAGGCCAAAACCACGGCTGTGCCCGGAGAGGGGTCACGGAGAGGGTGGAGGGGGCTCAGTGGCATCAGCCATGGCCATCTCCCACCCTTGGCTGCAGATCCAACCTGATGGGGACGAGGTTCACCGTGTTTGACAACGGCGCCAACCCCGACAGGGCCAACGCTGACTGGTCCAACGTGCGGCAGGAGCTCTCGGCCGTGGTCTACGTAAGGGCAGCCGCACAGGGAGCCCCTTCCCGGCTCCCAGCCCTCCGCTGAGGCTCCCAGAGATGTGGGATGGGCCGGAGCCACCCCTGAGCTCTTGTTCAGCCTCTGTTAGAGGCTGTAACCTGCAGTGGTTGCTGGTTTTACACACAGGGTTTCTCTTGCAGGAGACCAATGTTTTAGGGTTCAAAGGCCCCCGGAAGATGACTGTCATCATCCCTGGGATGAATGCTGACTGTGAGAGGGTGCCCATCCGGCCCCGGAACGTAAGTCAGGGGCCAAACTGGGAGAAACTCCTTGAGAGCTGGGTTTGCTGGGCACCACCTTGGATTTTACCCATCATGGGGCACGGAGAGGCTTTCAAGTGTTCCTGAAATTCGACATGTCCCTGGGAGATGGGAAACATGGTGTCTGGTTTTTTCTCCATGTGAGATCCCATTTCCAGCTGGGTACTCCCACAGAGCATCCCCCAGGCATAGGAGGTGGCAGGGCTCTGGAGGGGTCACCCCAACTCTGCTCCACTCCTTCTTTGTCCCTCCCCAGGACAACGACGGCCTCCTGATGCGATGGCAGAACAGGAACATGGACAACGTGATCGAGCTGCACAACAAAGCCCCAGTGTGGAACGACGAGACCCAATCCTACGTCCTCAATTTCCATGGCCGGGTCACCCACGCCTCCGTCAAAAATTTCCAGATCGTGCACAGCAGTGACCGTAAGCTGGGACAGCAGTGGGATGGGACAGGGGACAGGGGACAGGGTGGGGGAGCACTGGCCCAGGAGCTGGTGCAGCACTCACTGTTTTTTATGAGGTTTAGATTTTCATGCTCTGGGGTCCTGCCCGCCTTTGCTGGAGCTGGGATGAAGCCAGACAGACACCCTGCAGGAGCTGCCCTTGAGCCCTGGCGTTGGCAGGGGCAGTGTGTGGGGCTCCTATTGCCAGGAAAATTTAGGGCAAGGACAAATCCTGTGGGGTGCTGAACCCCCATCACCACTACAGCCACCCACTCAGCCCAGAGCATCGTCCCCAGCACACAGCCCACACTGCTGGCACTCTGGGGTGCACCGTGCCTCGGGGACAGTCCATCAGGGGTGGCAGCAGCTCTGTCTGGATGTGGCTGCTCGTCACCTGTCCGGTGCAGTCAGAAGCCCTTGGCCTCCGGGGTGTTGGGTTACGGGACAGAAAAAGCCTCTTGAGGGCCCCTGGTTATTTTTACAGATTTCCTGTCACCCGCCCTCCAGCAGCAGCGATCCCACGGTCAGGGGGGTGGGGTGAGGGGGGTCCCTGTCCCTTGGGGGGCTGTGACACCCAGGGAGGGGGGTGCTGGAGGGACCAGAGTGTGCCACAGTCCACGCAATGGGAAAATGTTGCTTTTTTGGTGATCCGTGCTGCAGTACCACGCAGCCAGCACAGGAGTCACAGGCTGGGTTTGGGTGGGGGGTGCGTGGGCAGCTTGTTTTGGAACGCTGCCTCATGGGCTTGTTGGGGAAAGGCTGGCTGGGAGCACAGGTGACACCCCGGTGTCTCACCCTCTCTCCCGCAGCCGACTACATCGTGATGCAGTTTGGGCGTGTGGCGGACGACGCCTTCACCATGGACTACAACTACCCCCTGTGTGCCGTGCAGGCCTTTGCCATCGCCCTCTCCAGCTTCGATGGGAAGCTGGCCTGCGAGTAGCACCTGCCTCCCAGTGCCCAGAGGATGCTCCTGCATCCCACTCCTCTTCCGCTCCCTGCGTTTCCACCTTCTTGCAGTCACGGTTGTTCCTGGGCTGGTTCAAGGCACTTGGTGCTCGCTGAGTGCTGTGGGATGTTCACCCAGCTGCAGTCACCCCCTCCAGGCAAACTTGGGGCAAATCGCTGGGCAGGGGTGATGGCAGAGCCAGGCTGGAGGTATATTCCTATTCAGCAGATGAGGCTGACTGCAATCCCTGTGTCATCTCTTTGGACTCAGATCCTGGAAACTCATCCCCCCCAAGATTTCTGTTTTGTTTTGGGGTTTTTTTGGGATTGCTTTTTCTTTTTTTTTTTCTTTTTTTTTTTTTCTTTTGTGGGTTTTTTTTGAAGTTTCTTTTGTCGGTGTTGTTACGGTTTGTATCTTTATGCTCAGTCGCCCAGTGAGAAGGAGGTAGGGCGATGTTTTGCTTTGTTTCCTCATCTCTGCCCACACGCAGGTGGGCTCTGCCTAAACCCCCAGCTAAAGACCCCCACCTCATTGCCCACCAGGCACAAAGGCCCCTTTTGCCCCATTTTGCCCTGCTGTGAGTGGATGGTTGGTGCCCAGGGTGTGTTTATACCCACTGGGTCTCACTGCCCAGAAAATACAGGGATTTGGGTCCCTAAGAAGCAGCCTGGCACTGCCAGCACACAGGCACGTGTCCAGGGGTGACAGTGCCAGCAGAGGAGGGCTGGCAGGCACGTGAGGCAGAGCTTGCGTTGCTGGCAGGTGGCCCAGCTGGGTCAACGCTGCCAGGAGAGACCTGGAAGAGAAAACTCTGGGTGCACCAGGAAGCAGTGGAGTGACTCATGAGGTGTGGTGCGGTGCTGAGTCACGCTCAGCACCCAGACGGGCCCTGCTGAGCTCCCCGTGCCCTCCACTCTCACTGCCCCTTTACTCTGTGAGCCCCCTGCAGACCTCACTGCCTCAGGTGTCCCCACAGCTGCCTCACTGGTGCTCTCTGTTCATGAGAGGTGCTGAGCAGAAAGTGCCGTCGTGTCTCGGGCTGGTGGGGAGCTGCAGGGACTCATTGGGGAGATGCTGAGGAGAGGCAGCTCACTGGGAGCAGGACAGCTCATGCCCACAGTTTCACCAGTTATGGCGTGAGGATTTGGCTGCACAAACAGTCCCAAATCTGATCAGTTCGGTGGTGAGAAAAGCGGGGACATGCCAAGGAGCCCAGAAACACTGTTAGCTCTCTGGTGCTGTTTCTCTCACCTGCTCAGCTCATGTGCTGACTCCAGAACCATGCGGGATTCCCTTCCCAGGACACAAAGGGGTTGTTCCTCCGTTCTGGAGGTGATATGAACCCCCAAGTTAATGCAGCTGAAAGGCAGCTGCAGCAGGAAGGCTGAGGAGCAGATAGATGAGATGGATGCGGTTGTGCAAGAGGGATGCTCATCCTCTTTGGGCAGTGTCGAAACATCACCGTGGCCCGGCCTGTTTGTGTGTGGGACAAAGTGGAGGACAGATGACAGTGACAGGGGGACCATGAGCCGCTGCTGGACCACTGGTGAACATCTGCCCCTGTGGCTTTGCAGCTGGGAGTGGAGGTTTTCCCCAGCTGTATGAATCTGGGCTTCATGGTCCATGGGCAGATGCTCATGGTGGGGCAGGCAGAGGTGGACAGCTTGGGGACAAGCCAGCCCATGTGGGACACCATCCATTACCCACGCAGCAATCTCAGAGAACATCTTGTGAGCTAAAGGGAGAACAAGCCACAGCAGTTTGGGGCCAGCATCCCTGGCGAAGTATGGCCAGCAAATGTGGGGAAAGCAAGAGCTTTCTGCCCAAATCCAGCCACAAACCCAACATCTGTTTGAAATCGGGACGAGCTCAGCTAACGGTTGAGCTAATTCTTGTCCCCATTTCTTCCAGTGCCAGGAGAAAAGAAGCAGCAGGGTGAGAGAGAGGGGTTTGGACTCCCCAGGTTCTGTCTGCTGTTATCCCAACTGCTCCCCAGGTTGTTTCTCCCTCCCCTCACCCAAAACGTTTCCCTTTTCCACTTGCCCGTTGTTGCTTGCAAACTCTTCAGGTTTCCTGGCCTGTCACCCATGGCACAGCAAAATCCCTGCCACGGGTGTCCCATGCAGTGTCACCCAATCCCAGAGCAGCCACTGCATCAGCCGCCCACCCGAAATCCCTTTGCACAAACCCGCTAACGCAAACCAACTGTGGCAGAAGAAACAAATGAAAACAATTTAATAGGGCGATGGATATTCGGGCCCTTTGTTTGCGCTGGCTGTTAACACCAGAGGAGATGAGGGATGGAAGCAGTTGAAATGTGTATCTGCTTTGGCCGGCGGAAAGTGTGACGGATGCGCCGGCAGACCAATGGCTGGGGATGCTGGGCTGTGCGTGGGTGTGAAAGGAATGCTCGCTGCAAGAAAAGATAAAAAAAAAAAAAAAAAAAGAAGAAGAAAGAGCCTTATCAATGGTGTTTGAGTCCAAAGTGTGTGTGTTCCTTGGAGAAAGGGTTCCCTCAATCCCCAGGGATGGCGTTTTCCCTGCAGCGTGTGAGGCTTTGAGGTTTCTGAAGCTTCGTTTTAGGGGTGCTGGCATTGGGCTGGTGCTGCAGGCACGGGTTTAACCCCACAAAGGGCTCATGCAGGGGCACAAGCGTGGCCAGAGTTGTCAGCTCCCCAAGGGAACCGCCTGGGAAATGCATTTTATTTTTGCAGAGATGCTTATAAGGAAAAGGGGAGGAAAAAAACAAGGCCCCACCTTGCTGCTGAGCAGCACATCCCAGTCAGGACCAGTGTCACTGCAGTGCTGGCTGCTCTCTCCATCCCCATGCTGAGTGGAAAGATGCTGGTCCAGAGCCGAGCATGAAGGTGGATGTGGGAGCTCTTCTCTAACTGCTGGTTCTCCCTCTTCTGCAGACCCCTGGGGTTTGGTGGTCTCCACGCACCCAGTTGTGAGCCTTGCTCTCACAGATATTTCCATGGGTTCCAGGAGGCAAATGCCCCTCTGGGAAGGCAGCCTGAGGAGGGAAGGGCTGGTACATCCAGGGGGATGTGGGAGGGGAGAGCAGCACTGGGAAACTCCTTCTCCAGCAGTGGAAGAGCTGGAGGTGTTTGGTCCTCAGCAAGCTGCCGTGGCCTCAGCCCTGGTGGATCTCTCTCCAGCTTTGAAGGGGTGATACTTTAATTAATTTAAGAAGTGATTGTGATGAGGTCTTCTTCTCTTCCTTCCCCCTCCCCTCGTCTTTATTTTGGTAACATTTTTTAGAGGGAAAGGCAGACTCATTGCTGGTTAGCTCAGCTGTGGCTTTGCAGGATGGGCTCCTCGATGCAGCAAGCGACAGGCGGCAATGGGAAAGCCAATATTTTTCAACTGCTTTTTAAAAGGAGTCATTTTTTAATTAGTGAATCCATTCTGGAGAAGTGTTGGAGTTTTACAATGTTGTAGCTGTTCTTGGTGTTTTGCCTAGACTTGGATGTTCTGGCCATAAGAAAATATTATTTATGGCGTTGCAGCTTGCAGCTCTTTTATATTATAATTTGAGAAAGGAAGTTGCTGTTTCCACCAGTGGACAAAAAAATAGCAGAAACAAGGACTCTGGACTTCTGAAGGAAGAAAATAAATAAAAATTCAGAGGCAGAATGGAAACAAACCACTGAGCCAGCCTTGAATCTTTGCACTCCTGAACAGACCCATCCCAGCTTCGCTGTCAGTTGTGCTGGATGCCGTAGCCAGACCCCTGCCCAAACGGCAAGGCCGGAGCAGCAGTGCCCCCTCAGCACTCCCCTGCTCAGTGTTACATGTGTTCCTAAACATTTGGGATCAGGCTTTTTATTCATGGGCTAATGCACACTTGTTTGCTCATGCCTTACTCAGCCTAAACTCCTATTGAACTCAATTAAGGCTGTCATCTCCAGGAGCGCTCAATGTCATTTTTGCCCAAGTAAGGGATGAGTAACGAGGCTCTGAACAGCCCTTGGAGAATAGCAGCCATTTTGTTGCAGTTTTTGGTCCAGATTTCTTACAAGTTAGCAGCAGGCCAAGGGTGGAAGAATGCGATATGGCTTTATGAATCACACACAATTGCTGAATGCGCTGGATGCTTCAGAGCCTGTCACTTCACGGACTGAAGCATTGGCTGTCTTGTCCCAAAATGCTTGAATGCAACCAAGCTCATGATGAAAATTAGAAAAATATGTTTCTAGAAGGAATGGGATGCAAAGAACATCCCTTCTGCAATCAGGGCGCCGGGAGGATTCCTCACCCCTGATTTATCTCTGGGGGTTTTGGGTACTGTGGCACAGGCCTGCGGTGTGTGCTGGCACAGCGGCCAGGGGAACTGGGGGGGTTGCCCCTTTTAGGGCTGCAGTTCCTGGTGGTCAGGCTGGGTCGTGGCCAGGGACTTGTATGTGATCTGCTTGCTGTGGCTTAGCACATTACCACCCCTCAGCTCACTCAGAGGAAGTGACCATGGCCTGGATCTTGGCTGAACTCCCTTGAGAAATCCCAACAGCGTAGGCTGAAATCCCAATCCTGGGCACCATGTCTGGCAGAAACGGGGAATCTGCAGATTGGTGAGATGCAGGGGACTGAGTGTGTGTGTGAGGATGAGGAGAGGGATGAAGGCATTTGGAGGGGGATGAAGATGTCAGGATGGGAAGGAAGAGGAGGATGAAGATGTGTGCCAGGGCATTACAGCGTGCAGAGGACGATGAAAATGTGCAGAAGAGGATGGAGGCGAGCACAGGGATGACGGTGAGTGAAGGCTGGGGGGAATGAAGAGTGGGATGAAGGTGAGAACAGAAGACGATGAAGATGTGCAGAAGGGGATGAAGGTGGCTGTGGACGGGACAGGACAAGACGGGACAGCAACACCTTCATGTCCTGGCCCAAGGCCGCATCCCAGGACCGCAACCGGGAATGCCAGAGGGAGAAGGAGGAAGAGGAGGAAGGTGAGGAAGGCTCATAGAGGGCGCTCCCATAACCCGGACCGGGCCGAGCCGAACTCCAGGGCTGCCCCTTCCCCAAAAGAACCCAATCTCCCCGTGTAAGGGAAGTCCCGCGTCCCCGCTGCCCCGACGGGGAGGTCGGGAGGGTCGGGCGGGAGGAAGGGCCGGGAAAAGCAGGAGGAGGAGGAGGAGGAGGAGGAGGTGGAGAAGGAGGTTAGGGGAGGAGGAGGAGGCCCGGCCCGGCCCCGCCGCCTCCTGATTGACTCCCAACTTTCCGCTCCTCCCTCGCATAAACTTTCCCGTCGCTGCGCCTGGCTCGGTGCGCGGACCCGGGAGCCCGCCGCGCTGCCCGCATTCCTGCCGCCCGCCCCGGCCCGGCCCGGCCCCGGCCCCGCTCCCGGCACCCGCGGCCGGCCCAGCCCCTCCGGAGCACGGAGCAGGTAAGCGCTTCGCCGGGAAGAGACTCCCAACCCCCCTTCCTCCGCCTCCTCCTCCTCCTCCTCCAGCCCCTCCTTCCTCCCGGCCCGCAGCCTGCACCGAGCCCCGGCGGATGGCGGGGGGCGGCGGGGTCGCAGCAGCGCCGGTGGCCCCGCGGCCGGCAGCTCGGTGCCCGTCCCCGGGGCTCCCCTCGATGGGCTGTGTGCGCCGGGGGAGCGCGGCCGGGCTGTTTTCGCTGCCCCCCCGGTCGGGTCCCCAAGCTCCCGCCCCGTCGGGGCTGCGCTGCCCCCGCACCGATCCCGCCGGGTCCCCCCGCGGCGCATCCCCGGGGTGACAAAGGGGCCTTGTGCCCGCACGTCGGGAGCGTTCGGGGCGGGCGCCGGGCTTTACGGACGAGGATTGCCCGCCCCGGCCCAAGCCCCCCGGGGAAGGGTCCCCGGTGAGGTGCGGGGTCACCCGCGTGTCACGCTACATGTGTGTCACACGCATGTAAGGGATGACCATGCACTGACTGTATGCTAAACACTTTGTGCCTCGTCATAGGGGTGCTTTGCTAACAAGGCGGCAATTAGATGTATAATTTTCAGCAGTGTGTCATCTTTATTATTATTATTATTATTTTATTTTTACACCCTCCTCGGGTTTGGTGTTGTTTGTTTTTCCCCTTAACCCCTTTGGAAGGAAAATACGGCCTCACAGAGCCAACCCACCTCCAGCCCCCCGAAACCGCTCGGGCCTTATACAACGCATTTGGTTTCTACTGACTGAGAAAAAACCCAGTTTGGGGAGAAACCAGCTGGAAATGATACCAGTGGCCCCGCTGGTGTGGCGGGCACCCTACAGCTGCTCACTGCAGTTGTGTGGTTGGCATGGGGCAGCAGGGGGAGAGGTGAAAGCAGAGGTTTTGGGTGGTTTTGGTGCTTTGCAGGGAGCCGGGACAGGCCGGGCTGGGCGATGGTCCCATCAGCGAAGCGATAATCTCCTGTGTCAGGCACGCCGGGGTATTTTGGGCTCCGGCATCCTCTCTCCCCTCCTATCGCTTTACCCCGCGCGGGTACGTGCGTGTCGTGAGTCAGGCCATTGGCAGTGCCCGGCCACCCTGGGGGGCCCTGCCAGCCTCCCCCCGGGCTTGGGGCGCTCGTGATGCTGAGTGGAGAACGGGGGTTTGCGAGGCTGATGCACTCACTGGTGCTGGGGCCTCTGTGGCCTCACAGCCCACGCGCCCGGGGTGCTCATTTCCCCCAAGAATAGGAGGAAGAGGGTCCCCAAGGCGGGTGAGGGCTCGCCAAGGTCACTCAGTAGCGAAGCCAGGAGAGAAACGGGTAGAGGGGCTGGGACCCTGGTGACAGAGCAGGTGATGGTCACTGTGGCAGTGCCCCAACACTTCCCCAGCAGAGAGGACGAGCATGACCATTCCCATGGGGGGAAGGCACTGGATTTGACCCTGTTTGGGTGTTACAGGGTCGGCATTCCCATGGGAAGAGGCTGCGGATAGCTGTGGGGTGAGCAGCTCCTCCTCACGGCCGGGTGACACAGGAGGACATTGCCACCCCCAGGGGCCTCAAGTACCCAGCTACCTCCCCATTGTGGGCATGTGGCTGGCACCACACTGGCTTTTCTGACAGGAATAACCCTTTGAAAGCAGTGGGTCCAGTCACCTTCTGTAAATGGCACCCAGGTATTTCAAGGCACCTCGTCCTACCCAAGTTGACTGCAACACTGGGGTGCAGCTCAGGGTAGGGGGATGTTTCAACTGGTGCATTTTGGACAGCATAACCCTCCAGAGTCGTCTCACCTCTAAAATCCCTTTCCTGCAAAGCAGAATCCTCCATCTCCATCAATAAAAGGCACTTACATCCATTTGCCATGACATGCGGTGGCTGTTTATCACGATATCAGAAGCAGCATCTCCTTTTAATCGCCGTTTAATCCCCATCTTGCCACCACCAAGTGGCTTGAGAGGCGAGTCCCGGTGGCCCTGGTGCTGTGCCGGAGGAAGGAGCCTTTTCCCAGCGGTGCGTGAGCGGGTCACGGCACTGAGGAGGTGGGGGTGGCAGCGGTAATCAGCTATAATTAATGTATTAAAAAGCAAGTAACCGCGCAGCTCCCATCAAACACACAGAGGGCACGAGGCTGGTGGCAGGTGAGCTCGCTGGTGAGATTGGGTGCAGGCACGTAGCTGCCAGAAGGGGCATAAATGGGCAATTTTGGGCTGTTGTTGTGGGGGAAAATGTGTTTTCCTGAGTTAGTACCTCTTCTTCAGTCTGTGGGAGTGGAAAATGGAGGCGAAGAGGGGGAAAAGGGGCAGCAAAGCCCTAACCAGGGGTGCTGCTGGGATTTGTGTGACAAGAGCCATCCTGAGGCTCTTCGTGAGGCTGGAATCTCTCCATCCATCATGGAACTGGACGGATGCTTTCCAAAAACTATCCCATCTCTAGGAGCTTCCCTCTCTGGTGAAATCCTTGATGGCTCTGGCAAGGGGCTGGCGGAGAACCGCAGTGTTTACATCACCTTGAGCGCCGGTGGTGGATGGATACGAACAGCTACCCTTGATTTTGGGAGCTCCCATCCACGGGGGATTTGCCGAGCGGCCAGGCCGTGCCCTGACCTTCTCAGCTGTTTGTCCAAGGTTTTATTCGGGGTGGGGACCAGGCCGGGAGCCTGACCGAGCCCAGGCACCTGCGTGTTGTGGTTGGGGCAGACACCTGAAGCGCATGGGCGTTCGCTATTGCCACCATCACGTGGCGACTTATGAAATGTTTTTTTGGAGGGAGGGAGGGAGGGTAATGATGGGGTGAGCCGGCGGGGCCATGCCCCGCACCAGCCTGCAGCGGGCCCGCGGCACAGCGGCTCCTCCTGCGCGATAACGCACGTCCGGATCCCGCTGCGGGTCTGGGCATGCTGCTGCTGCTGCTCCCGCTGCTTCTGCAGCTTTCCCCGCCTGTGAAATGGGAGCGAGGGGCCCCGGGAAAACCTCCTCGTGGTGCCGGTCAGCAGCTCGCCTGGCTGTGCTGGTGGGAGCAGAGGGTTGTGCGGTGCTGGTGCCATTTTGGGCTCCCCGTGCAGCTCGTGGCAGGGTTTGCTGATGAGCACGTGTGGCTGAACCCTTTGGAGGTGACAGGCCGTGAACCCCATGGTCTCGTTCTTGGGGTTGGCAGATGGTGGCCTTGCGGTGACAGTGTTCACACAGGGCTCCACGCTGGTGCAGCTGTACCTGGGGGCGAAGGGTTTGGGGAAATACTGATCGTCCCATCCTGGCAGCGCAAATCCCGGATGAAACTCGTCCCCTCCATCCTGTCCCGAACAGATGTGATGCTCCGATGCCCCCAGCGTCCCCCATTATGCTGCCGTGAGACAACAGCAGCACCGAACCCCAGCGTGCCCACCGCTCCCAGCGGGGCACTGGGTGTGTCACAGGCTGTGCTGGGTCCCTGCTCTACAAAGCCGAGCCAGAGCTCACCCTCGGGCACTCTCCTGCGAGCCAGAGGCACCGAGGTGACTGCTGCCGGGTGGCAGGCGAGGTGTGAGTGATGGAGGAGGCTGCTCCATCCCCTTCCCCCTTTGGTGCCGGGGGATCGGGACGGACCCGGAGCGTGTGCTGGCACAGCTCCCCGGGCTGCGGGGGGTGGCCGGGGAGGGGACAGCAGGGCTGCAGCTAATTTTAGGAGGTGGGCAGAGCCTCATGGGAAGCAGCCGGCTGGAGGGAGGTGTCGCACTCGCACCGCCGTGCCCACGAGCGTCCAGAGTGAGCGCTGGGTGACCCTGGCTCTGAAGATGCTGCCGTGGGCTGGCAAGGGGGGAGGTCCTGCGCTGGCAGCTCGCTTTTATACTCTGAGGAACAGCCGTGTCCCCGCGGATGCCCCGGCTATCCGGGGAAACACACGGGGGCAAAGGACAAAATTCCCGGTCCGCATTACCCGGGAGGCGGGGGAGCCCCGCGCTGCTCCGTGCCTCAGTTTCGCCGTGACCGTCTCGCCAGCGCTCCCCCGGCGGAGTGCGGTGGAGGCAGGAAGGCTGGCCGGGCTCGGGGATCCTCGCCTGTGAGCGCCAAGCCTTATTATTTCCCCACAACTGTCTCCTCCTCGCTCCTCGTAAAATTAGATCCAGCTGTTCACAATAGCCACTAACTTCTCTCCGGAAGATGTTCAAAGTTTACAGACGCGGGTGCGTGGAGGATGGGCTGCCGTTCCCATGCCAGCTCCTCGCCGCCCGCCCTTCCCCCAGAGGCAGCCGGCTCCTGCCTCCCCCCCGCCGGCTTAGGCAATTCGGGTTTGGGAAGAAGCACACCCCGCACGCAGGCATGCGAGCTCCCGACCCAACCGAGCGTCGGGTTTTTATTAGCGGGAAGATCTGGGTGCTTCACAGTCCGAGAGAGAAGGTCTGGTCCAAGACCTTGCTTTTTCCTGCCTCGGCTTTGTGCCCGCACGCCTGGCGGATGAGTTGGGCAGGGTTCTGCTTTTCGTGTTTGCCAGCACCTGTGCCCAGCTGTGGCATGAGTTTGGGCTCCAGTTCTGGCATGGGGTGGCTGCTGTGACCCCTGGCAGCCTTGCCTGGGTGGCACTGCAGAGCTGTCAGGGTCCAGCTGCGGTGTTTGGACATCAAAAACCTGCTGGGCAGGGGTCTAACACACTGCTTTGGGCTCTCTGGCACTCTTGGGCCATGCTCCTCACTGGAGCTCCTTCTTTTACCAAAAATACAGCCTTCATGTATTTTTAGCGATTTTCCTCCCCAAGGATTCCAGAGCAATTTTTCAATCCGCGGGAGCTGGAGTCGCTGTGCCCGTCTCCAGCTCTCGGCTCGGGCAGTGGCAGGAGATGCTGGGAGAAGGTGATGAGCTGCCACAGGCTCCCAGCACACTCCTGGCATGCACAAGGATTTGCTCGCTGGGACTGTCTGGGCTGGTGGCAGTAAAATGGTGCTAAATCAAAATATCCCTTTCTGGGAATAAGTCACTGATGGGGTTTGTGCAGGGCAGCCTGTACCTGCTATCAGGGCTCTTGCAGAACCTCGGCTGGGCACTGCTTCGAGCTTCTGAGCTCATTGTAGGAGGGAAGGGAAGTGTGCCCCTCTCACAGGGGTGACAGTGGCCAGGTGACAGTGCTGTGTCACATTCTGTGCCAGACTCTGGCAGCCAGGAACATCTCCGTGTCTTGGCTGGGGTGGTAATGCCTGACAGCCCGGTGTCTCAGGAGCTGATCCTCCCCCAGTCAGCTCTCACACCACCATCCCACGGGGCTTCTGTGGTTGGGAGCTGTGAGTGTGGCAGTCGGTGCTAACCCTGGGCTCCAGCGGGTGCCACAGCACAGGCAGTGGGTACAGCTGCTGCCTGGGCAGGCTTGGGTTTCACGGGGGTGGAAGCAGCTGGGGGCAGGTGTGAAATTCATTGCAGCCTTCCTCCTCCTCCTCCTCCTCCTCCTCCTTGCCTGGTAGTGTCTCCTGGGAGACTTTTTCCCTGCCCCTGCTGCAATGGTATAAAATGGGGTCAACAGCAGCTGGAGCTCTTCTGTGGAGGCATTTCTCCTCCTAGGAGCAGGACAGAGAGCTGGTGGGGTGCCTGGGATGCCTGGCTGGTCCCAGTGGTAGGACACTGTCCCAGGCAGGCACAGAACTGCCTGACCCAGGCTTCCCTGGTGCTCCTGACACCACAGACCCTTGGCTTCCCCTTGGGACAAGTGAGTCCCCAAGGATTCAGGACTTGTTGCCCACTTTGAGCTCATCTATATGGGATGTTGAGGAGGAGACATCCTGGGACGGATATATTTTGGCAAATTCAGCGGTTCCCAGTGGGTGCTGTGTCCAGCACTGGCTGTGCCATGGGCCAAAAGCACTGGGGGTGTCACGGGACAGCATGGGGGTGGCCCATCCCCAGCAGGCAACTCCAACCCTGTTGTTTCCATCTAGCTCGTTTCATAACACAGAGAGCAATTAATGCTCTAAAAGCTTTCTATTTATGCGCTGCTGGGTGAAACGCCCCGTCCTGGCTGGGCAGGGCAGCGTAACTGGGCCAGGGAGGCACGCCGGGTTACAGTGTCCGTCTGTCCTCTGCCCTCGGGTCCTGAGCCTGAAGACTCGAGCAAAACCAGCTCAGGTCCTCCAGAAGCCGAAACCCAGCTGTGGCAGGGCTGGGGAAGAGGAGGGGATGGAGGGGTTGGTTTGGATGCCTGTGATGCTGCCCTTAGCAGGGATCTGTGCCCTAGGTTTGCCTCATCCCCTTCTTTCTCTCTGCCCCAAATATTTTGGGAGCAGATCGCTCACATTTTCTCTTTGTTCATCCACAGCCTCCTGAGATGAGAGGTCTGAGCATCCCTCAGCTGAGCACGGCTGAGCAAGGACCAGCCACATCCCTGCCTGAGCTGGAGGCTCAAGGCTTTGCTGGGAGCTGGGAGCCCTTTGGCTGTTGGGGTCCAGCCGAAGCTGGGGGGCATGGGGAGCCTGGGGCAGCCCTGGCAGTTCTTCAGACCCTGGTGGGATGCTGCCACGTGGCTTCCTGCGGTTTCCTCACTCCGATTGCTTCCTGAGCCGCCCGCCAAGCCGGAAGGGACAGGAAGTGATAGAGGGGAGGAAATTAGTTGGGCTGTCTCACGGGGAGCTGGCCTGGTGCACTGGGGGCTCCGCCACTATCTGGCTCCCCAGACTGTGCCGGGGCACCCTTCCGAGGGGATGTGGCCAGTGAGGAGGTGCAAACTTCTGGGTGGGAGAGAGCAGGGTGGCCACCCTTCCCTGCAGGAGCCAGGGAATCCCTCACCGCGGCCTGAGAGCTGTTTGGAAGAGGAGCAGAATGTAAACAAAACTCCTTTGGCCGCCCTCCTGCAGCGCCGCCTCTTGCGCTGCCACCCGCCTGGGTGAGCTCTGGCTGTCCCTGGGACAGCCCTGTGCCAGCCAGGATGGTGTTTGCCTGTGGGAATGGGGCACGGTGTTCCCAAAGCGACCCCGGGCAAGGTGCCAGGGATGTGGGGCTCCTTGAGGAGCTGCAGGGTTATCCTTGGCAGAGCCGAGAGCATCCTGCTCTATCTGTGCACTGTTGTGGACGTGGCAACATCTTCTCTGGTGTGTTGTGGTCAATATCTTTGGTGTGTTGTGGCCTTGCTGGTGTTCCCCAGAGCTCCACAGCTTTTGGGTTTCTTCCTTCGAGGGGCTCTGCAGAGCTGGTGGCTGTGTGACTGTGTGGGCAGCATTCCTCCTGGCCGTGTCACCAGGTGGGGAGAGGCAGGAGCAGGGACACGGCCCCCAGCCAGCGCTTCCCTGCCTGAGATGAGGGGCAGTAGCCTGCCTACGAATCACTGCCAGTATCAGGGCCCCAGCTGGGCTCTCACTGAACCCCAATGTGCCAGGACATGCAGGAGCTGCAGTGCCCTAGAGCCTCGCTTTGAGGTCTCACAGAGCAGTCCCTGGCAGCTCAGCACTGGAGAGGATGGGGGCTTGTGTCCCCCTCACCTGCAGTGTGGGTGCCATCAGTCACGGTGACAGGGAGGGGGTGACAGCAGCTCCGTGTTCCCCCACGGGGCTGGCGCAGGCGGCACTGAGCCGGTGTGAGGCTGCTCTGTGCTGATCCTGCCCGGGCTTGTCATGAACTTTTATCCTTTTGCCGTGGGGTCTGGGTGCAGGGGGAGGGAGAAGGGCTGCATTGCCCTGGGCCCCCTGCATGGGGAGGCGGGATGGAGCCAGGATGCAGCTGGACCCCTCTCCCTGTCTTTACAGGGTTCTTTGCCTCCACAGTGTCCCCAGCACCTTTGCTGGGTCTTTTTGTCCCGATGTCCCCTGCCACAGGCTGGGGGAACCCCAGGTAAGAAGGGGTCCTTGGGCTGCTCTGCCCCACACCTTGTCCCTCTGGATAGTGGCAGCTGGTGACGTGCTGTGCTGCAGTCCCTCTTGTGAAGCAGATGCTGGTGCCCTCCAATCCAGGTGGTTTGAGGAGATGCTGTGACAACAGCCACCACCCCTGTCCCAGTTTGGGCGAGGGTTTAGGGCAGTGCAAGGGCTGCTGGGGCTGTGCCTCATGGTGCCATGGATGGGATGATTCTTTTGGGGTTGACCATGCTGGGGAAGAGGAATATGCTGTTCCCCAGCTGGTAGCATGGGTCAAGGATGAGGACTGGGTTCATAGGGGCATTGTGGGGGTGACAGGCACCTCTGCCCGTGTCACAATGTCCCCATGCTCCCAGCCCCAAGTGCGCTCCCCTGTGCCACCCTGCACGTCCCTGACCCGATCCCTATCACAGCTGGTTGTGCTGGATCCAGCAGCACCTTGCTCCTGCTTTTTGACACTCAGAGGGTACCCACGGTGCTTCTCTGACTGCAGATGCTGCCTCCAAAGTATTTCCTTCCCCCACTCACCACAAAACACCCACCTCTCAGGTGCCCTTCCCTCTTTGCATCCCCCTTTTGCTTTTGCAAAAGGGTCAAGGTTTATGGGTTTAAAGAGGTTTCCCATAGCTTCCCAGCAGGGTCCCCAGCCCCAAGCAGCTCTCCCCCAGGACAGCTGCCTGCAGCCCCACTGCCTGCTCCAGCCCCAGGTTTCCCTCACGTCCCCCACACGTGATACTGAGCTCTGGGAGCCGTGGGAACACCGTCCCAGTCTCCTGGGCAGCCTTGACCTCGCAGGGAGATAAGGACTGTCCTGGAGGCATCCTCCCCTGCCTGCCCTGGGCGCTGAGTCCACTGGGGAACCTCACGAGGGTGCAGCCCCCTCCGTCACCCTCTAAAGCTGTGGGCTGGAGTGTGTGCCCCCCACAAATTCGAGTGTGAGGGGCGAGTGAGTTGGAAGTGGGGACACCCTCCTGGTGTGGGTGTCAGTGACCGTCCCCGCTCATGGGTGATGAGCATCCTCAGAGCAGGCAATCATCCCCTGGGGATGTGGGACGGTGGTCCTGGGATCCCCAAACCCTGCAGAGATGCCTGTGCCGTGGGAGAGGTGGTCTTCCTGCCCTGGTCCTTGGGGAGCAGCTGCGGGGCAGGAGCCGGTGACATATTTTCTGGCCGGTCCGGTCCCCTTCCCTGCCCTGAGCAGGTCTGGCCGCGGTCTCCGCAGGCCGTCCAGCCGTGCCGGTTCCCTAATTGCTGCTGTTGTTGGTGTTTTGTAAGGGCAGGGTGGAGCGGCACTCGGCCGTGCCGTGCGTCAGCGCGGTGCATGCACCCTCCCTCCAGGAAATCCAGTGTCTTCGCCCGGCCAAAAGCAGGTTCGGTGGAGGAGGAGAAGGAGGAGGAGCCGCTTCCTCGCACCTTGGCCGGGGCCCCAGCATCACCCTCCCTCCTCTCCAGGCTGAAAAGGCTGGGCTGGGATTTCCCTGCTGGAGGGGGAGAGAGGTGGGAGGGGGCTGGGGACCTCCAAGGGACAGGGACACGTGTGTCACAGGCAGGATGTGGGGTCAGCTGTCACCCTGCCTGGGCAGGCAGTGCCTGGCACGGTGACCCAGGGCGCTGGGCATTCTGCCTGCACTGGTGCAGCCAGCCCCAAGGTTTTGCTCTCAGCCCTATAGCTTTTCCCTTGGCCCCCCAAACACCCATCAGTTGGGAGTCTGGTCAGGGGTCTGGTCAGTCCCTGTAAAGTCACCCTCCAGCACCAGCTCTTGGGGCTTTCCCCTGTTAGGGTGAGCTGATGGCAGCCCTGTGGTGCTGTGGGGCCCTGGGCTGGCACCAGGCTGCAGGGTCTCTGACTACAGACGTGTTGTGAGACTGGGGCTCCTGAGCTGCCGCAGTGCTGAGGGGTCTGGGGCTGCCACGGGGCTGCTCTGAGGTGTGAGACCAGAGAAGCCTTTGGGGGCTGCAGGGTCTTGGGCTGCTGCAGAAGCTGAGGAATCTCAGGTTCCCCAATGTCTGGGGGTCCTGGGCTGCTGTGAAGCTGCCAGGGCTCGGTTACACCCCAGTGTAGGTGCCCCACTGGGCCAGAGCCCTGATGCTGGGCTGCAGGGGGGAGTGAGGCATGTCCCCACACGCCACCCTCGCTGCTCCCGGTGTTCCCCTGCCCTCCCATCCCCGATACCCTGCCAGCTTTGCACCCCGCATCCCTGGCGCACGGAGCCCCCGGCAGCAGGCACAGCCGGGGTGCCGCCGGCCCGTCCGGCAGCGCTGCCGCCATCCCTCCCTTGGCCGCCTGGCTCGATCCTACGATCCAGTTCTCCTTATTTGGCCACAGTGCTCAGCCAGAGGGGGAGCGGCGGCGGGGGGGACGCGGGCAGGGACGGGGCGGCGGGACCGGAGGGGCTGACATCACATCACGGCGAGGGAGAGAGGGATGGGGGGGCTAAAGTTTCTTTTTTTATAAAAGCAAAAAAAAAAAAAAAAAAAAAAGGCAGCAAGGCCTCGCAGCGCACTTGAGCCAGCGGGCTCAGCAGTTCCTTTAAAAGGAGATGTCTGTGCCGGAGACCTTTGTACACTCCCAGCCCATCCGGGAAGCGCGGCGGCGCAGGAGACACCTCTCCGCTCCCACCGCCGGCAGCTGCCGCCAAACATGTTATTGCAAAACACTGAAACGCTGCGCTGGGAGCTGGGCGAGGGGAGGAGGAAGAGGAGGAGGGTTGAAGGCTCCCCAGCATCACCCACCGGCTGGGGAGGGCCCGGGGCCCCAGCTGAGCATCCTCAGGGTGGGGAGGCCTCTCCTGCTCCCAGGGGAAGGGCTGCTGGGCGGCTCTGGTTCCCATTAGTGGGGTCTGGCTTGGAGCTGCTCAGCATCTCCCTTCAAATCCCAGCTCTGCCTTTGCCAGGCACGGTGGAGCTGGGATTCTGGGACTCAGGGGTGTTTTTTGGGCCGGCTTGCCCAAAGAGACTGCTGTTTGGCAGTGGGTACTGGTGCAGGGTCAGGGTTCACGGGCTGTCACCCTGTCCCCGAGGTGTCAGCCATAAACACCTCATGCCCAAGCTCCTTCTATGGGTAATACAGTAGCTGAGGCAGTTTCCTTCCCAAACTTTATTTGAGTGGATCCTGGGTGGTCACTCGTGACTTGAATTTGGGGGTACTCACAGAAATCATGCTCTGTCCATGAGGGAAGCCTGTTTGTGTGTCTGATGCCTTACAACGAGACGCTGCTCTGGGTGCAAGTGAGAACAGAGCAAGGGCCAGGAACAGACCTAGCACCGTGCTGTCACTGCACCCCATGCCCCAGCGAGGCTTTCTGTGTGTGACAGGTGTCCCCCGTGTCCCAGCAGGTTGTCGTGTATCCGTGGGGGCTCAGGGTCGGAGCCCAGAGCAGCCAGCACCATAGCGTCCAACAGCTGGAACGCCAGCGGCAGCCCTGGGGAGGGGCGGGAAGATGGCCAGGACGGCATGGACAAGAGTCTGGACAATGATGCCGAGGGTGTGTGGAGTCCAGACATCGAGCAGAGCTTCCAGGAGGCGCTGGCGATCTACCCACCCTGCGGCCGGAGGAAAATCATCCTTTCAGATGAGGGCAAGATGTATGGTGAGTGATGGGGGCAGGATGGAGGCACCGCGCCGCCGGCCGGGACGGGGTGGCCGGGGCTGAACTGAAACCTGCCCCAAACCCACGCTGGGCCATCGCCCTGGAGCATCCTCCAACCCCGAAAGCAGCTGGCTCGGGTTCATCCTGGAGCGGCAGTGGGGAGGTGGCAGTGACCTGCGTGTGTCCCCTCCCTCTGCGCTGGCTCTCCCTCCCTCTCTCGGCCCTGCCGGACAGACTGGTTTGGTGAAGCCGTCGGGCAGGGAGCGGGACTGCGGGGCCGGGGCAGCCCCAGCCCTCCTGCTCCCTCCCCAAACCTTCCCCAACCGGACCTGGTGGCCAGAGCACCCTGTGGCAAGGGTCATTCACCCACCCCGAGCCACCTGCACCCAGCTCGGGTTTTGGTGACTTCATTGGTGGCAGCGAGGCTGGTCAGCACCACCGGGGGTGATGATTTTGGAGGTTTCAGCCTGGTTTTTGGTGTCTCCCAAAACTCCCTGTCCCTGCTAGGGTAGGGATTGGTTCCTCCTCCCCTGCACATCCCATGATGTCACCCCCAAGGGCCAGTGACCTCAGAGTCAGGGGCAGGCTGCCATATTACCAGCCCCCCATGGTGACGACGGGACCAGGGCTGGCATCTCTACCCCCAGCCTCCAAAATACACCTGCCCAGGATGCTGCTGTCACAGCAGTGGCTCTCCCACTGTCACAAGAGAGGGGCAAAAGGGATGAGGGTTTATGGAGAGCACCATGGGTGTGTCCCCACACTCATGCCAGTTACCTGTGCCACCCCATTTGCCAGGGCCCCCAACCCACGGCATCAGGGCTGCTGGAGGAGCAGGGTGAGGGGCAGGCAGGGGAGCCCAGGGCTTCCCAAGCGTATGCATTTTTTGGATTTCTCCGGGAATAGCTGAAGTGCCGCCGGGAGCCTGGCCCTTCCAAGCACGCCCCAACCGGTTTTTCCAGCCTTTCAGAGACATCTGGCAGCTGCTTAAAGAGGCAGCAGCCCCTGCCGGCCTTTCATCTCCCCCCACCTTCCGCAGCACTTCCCCACTGGGACCCCTGGCTGGCATTACTGACCCTACCAGGGGCACTGGCAGCACAGGCAATGCCACCAATGCAGCATAATGCTGTGCCAGTGCCTCTGCTCTCCTTCTCCACCCCTCTTTTTGGGGGTTCCATGGGTGCTCATGGCCGTGCCAGCCCCTGTCACACTGGTGCCAGCACCGCAGGGGTGGCGAAGCAAGGTGGGAGCTGAGGAGGCAGCACCCAGCCAGGGGCACACTGGGCCTTGCTACACTCGGCTCTGGACGGGTTATTTTTAACCCAGCCTGTCCAACTGGTTCACGTGGTGGTGTCAGGGGAGAGGAATTTGGGGAATGTGGTAATTTGGAGGAGGACGTGCCCTCTCGGAGGGAATGGCACATGGCACGGTCGAGATGAATCACAGGGAAAGGGACAAGGGACAGGGCACATGGGCACAGGGGTGGCTGTGAGAGTGCAGCTTTGGGCATGGTGTGAGGCAGGCTGTGTGCAGGAGATGCTGGCCCTGGATGCTGGCCACTGGCTCACCGAGTCTGGGAAGGCACCCACATTTCTCCCCTGTGTTTCCCCCCGTATTTCTTTCCCACGGGCAGGGTACAGGGGGCAGAGGATGGGATTCAGGAGCAGGGCACACAAAGGGGGATTTTGAAGGTGTGCTCCCAAACTGGGGCTCAGCAGCGGGGTTCCTCCTACCACCACCCTGCTGCGAGTGTCACCTCACCTGGGTTTAAAGGACACCCTTTTAGACCTGGCCCCTGCTAGGTGCTAATGAGGGAGCCAGCACGGGCTGGGAGGCAGGAGGGGTGGGAACTGTGCTTCAGGGTGACACCAGGGCTGTGCAAGGGGTACCCCCATTGTCACCCACCCACCAGCTCCTGCCTGGCACGGGCACCCCAAGGGGCAGCTGTCTCTGCGTGGCACCTGGCCCTGTCTGTCCCCATGTGTGTGTGTGTGTGTCCCCAGCAGGGCCCAGTTGCTGTGGGGCTGGGAGAGGGGCCAATCAGGGTGGAAAGGAGGCGTGTTGGTTTGTTTTTTTTTGGGTTTGTTATTTTTTTTAAAGGATTTTTTTTTTTTTTTTTTTTATTCTTTTAAAACCCAAAACCCGCTCCAAGGGCATTTCGACAAGTTCCAACCGCGACCATCTGGTCCATTAAAATAAATCTGGCGTGCCTGGCTGCCCCCGTGCGCGGGGGGCGGCGGCGGGGGCCGGGGCCGGGAGAAGAAAGCTCCCAGCTGCTCTGACGTTTGAACGTAGATTGGCCACAGCTGGCCCCTGAAATGTGGCGCAAAAGCAACTTCTGCTTCGAATTAGCCCAGGACGTTAGGAAATACTGGTGGAAAGGCCAGCGCGGCTTGTTGAACGGGAAGCGGGGTGCCCCGGGAAGGGGGGACAGCCCGGGACCCCCGCGGGCGCGGCCACCCGGGGTGGCTTCGGTGGCTCTGGTGGGGGGCTCCAGTTGGGTTTAAGGGGCTCTGTGGTTTGAGGCAGGGCTGTGGCGGGGGTCCTTGGTGACTGTCACCTCTCCCGGAGCCCCGGGGTCGGTAACGCGGCGCGGGGGTGGCGCGGGGTGAGTGCCCTGCCCTGGCCACCCCCGTGTCCCCAAGGTGGCCCCGACACTGTCGCGGCAGCGCCACCTCCTGGCAGCGCCTCCCTCGTCAGGCCGGGGGGGGGGTTGTTAAGGGATTTTGGGGGTTTTGGGGGTGATGCTCCTCATCCTCCGGGGCTGACGCCAGGCGCTGCCCGCAGGTCGTAACGAGCTGATCGCCCGCTACATCAAGCTGCGAACGGGGAAGACACGGACGAGGAAGCAGGTGAGGCGTTGTTCTGCTTTTCCTCCCGGGGTGGGCTCGGGGCGGGGTGGGAGGCGGTGCCAGGTAAGCCCGAGGGGCAGCGAGAGGATGTCCGGCTGCATCACTCGTCCTGTGTCCCCTCCTCAGGGCACTGCTGCTGCCAGCAGGTCCCTCATGTGCGAGGAGCTTTGTCTGGGGGTTCCCTCTGTCCCAGGATGCCTTGAAACCGGGGGTGTGTTGGGGCAGGCAGCACCCAAGCCCCCCACCTGGCTGGGGTAACGCTGCGGGTGGCAGGAGCCCTCAGATCTCTCTGGGCAGTGTGTGTGTGTCTGTGTGTGCCTGCATGGGTCTCTGCTGTGCGTTCTGGATCTGGGGACTGTTCCTCTCCCTGCCCCTTGCCAGGCTTTATGCCACTTGTGCCAGGTGCCCCAGCAAAGACATTCCAAACCCCCTGAGCTGAGAGCAAGGCATCCCCATCCCAGCCAGGGGTCCAGGGACTGGCTGTGGAGCTGTGGTGCTGCTCCTGGTGGGGCTGCAGGTACCACAGGGCCCTTGCCCTGCTCTCACTGCCCTGTCTGGTTGGATGCTGGGGCAGGCAGGGATGCACACAGGAGCACACATGCTTCACCAGAGCTGTGAGGAGTGGGCTGCTGCAGCCCTTGATGGGACATAGGTCTTTGTCATGTGGCCAGCAGCTCTTCCCTCCCCTCATTGTGGCCCCCAGCCAGGAGCCAGGCTACCTGTCCTGACAGAACCCATGGCCTTGGATGCTTGGGAGCATCTCCCACCACAGGGAGATGGTTGGGTTTGGGACACTTACTCTGGGACTGTCGCATGCCACAAGTCCCCACAAGAGAGGGACGCTGGTCCCCAGACACTGCAGAGGTCATTCCTGCAGGACTTATGCTGAAAGGAGAGGAAGCAGGGTCTGGCCACTGGTTTTGTGTTCAGAGCAGTGCCAAGCAGAGCTTCATTTCTGGCTTGAAGACTTAACTGGGCCCCCCCCTCCATGGGGGAAGGATGCAATGCTCTGGGGAGACTCAGGAAAGGTGTGGGAGAGAGCACCATGGCACTGATCCCTCTGTGCGGTTGTGTTTTGGACAGCCTGGTGTCTCCTCTTGGAGAGCCTGGTTCTGGTGGGAGCAAGTTCTTGACAAAAGCCTTGTGGGTGCATGAACACCCACCCTTCCTGTGGATGGCCCCCCAGCCATGCTGTGCCTTTACTGCCTGGACATCAGCCCCTTTTCTTTAGATCTTTTCTCTAGATCTTGTCCAGGGGCCTGGACACAAAAACCCAACCTTTCTCACCAGTAAAACCAGCAGGAGCCCTGGGGCAATCTGCCAGTCCCTCCTGGACCCACAAGTCCCACTGAGTAAACTGGGGCACCTCAAACCTGCCAGGGGAACCCAGGTCACCTGCCAGGCTGTACCATCAACTTCTGGTGCTCACAGGGGCTGGCAGGGTCTGTCTGTCTGTCCCCAAGAGGTGGCAAAAACGGGGAGCCCCTCAACTGCAGCAGCTTTACACCAAGGAGCTTCACCCCAGCCTGGGGTGGGCACAAACCAGCATCAACCCAGCACCGGGGTGCCCCACAACTTTCCTTCCTGCAGCTCTTGGCGGGTGCAGGAGCCTGAGCAGCTCCAGGAGAGCCCGTTCCTCCCCCGGGGGCAGCATCCCTCCCTGCAGGGGGAACGTATCTTCACGCTCTCTGTGTTTTCCTTTCCGAACGGCGTGGCGGGCCCTAGGTGTCCAGCCACATACAGGTTCTAGCTCGGAAGAAGGTGCGGGAGTACCAGGTTGGCATCAAGGTACGTTGGCGCCCTTGCCCAGGTGTCCGCGGCGGTGTCTCTGTGAGCATGGGCAGCCCCTCTCCTTCCTCCTCCTTTCCTCTGGTTGACGGCTCTGCTGTTCCCCCTCTCCTTCTGCTCTCTCTCTGCAGGTCTCTAGCCACTTGCAGGTTCTTGCCCGACGGAAATCTCGTGAGATTCAGTCCAAGCTGAAGGTACGCCCTGCCTCGCCTGGCCCCCGCCTGCTGGCGACTAATGCACTCGGCTCTGCGGTGTGCTGCTTGCTTTCCTGTTTTACCTCTCCTTTTTTTTTGTGTGTTTTTTTTTTTTTTTTTTCTTCCCCCTCACTTGGCTCCTTGGATCAGATGGTTTTTACAGGTGGCGGTGTGGGATGCGCAGAGAGAAGTGCAAGGAGGGGCAGCAGAGCCTTTCTCTTTCCTCCAGGAGGGTGAATGTGGGTGCCAAATCCCCCCTTTGCATCCAGGCAAGGGCTCTGCCATGGGGAGATGGGGTTTTAAACCCTCCTCTGGTGATGCATGAGGGCTGCCCCCACTTTTGGGCCATCAGGGGTTCTCCCACAAGCAGAGGGGCCCCCCAGGGCAGCCAGTGAGGCAAAGTGAGGTTCAGGCATGGTGTGCAAAGGCCCACTCCCCTCCACAGCTGAGATCTGACCCAGCTCAGAAGAGGTGCTGGTGCAATGTGGGCAGAAGCAGGAGGGCCCCAGGGGTCCCTGCAGGCTGCCAGCCCAGTGGCTTGTGATGCACCAGGGTGTGAGCACAGCCCAGGAGCAGCAGAGGGATGTGAGTGGCAGCAGGTCCAGCTGGGGCCATGCTGCTGGGGATGGGGGCACAGTGCCAGGAGCCAAGGGAGCCAAGTGAGAAAAAAACCGGATCATTCTCTCTCTCTTTCCTAGTTGGCTTTTCTTTTCTTCCTTCCTTCTTTCCTTCCTCCTAACTGGAGCCCAACTAACCTTTCCATAACTGTTCCCACCGAACTTCGTGGTGGCAGTGGGGAGGGTGATGGTGGGGGGCATGGGCAGGACTGGGGGCATGGCCAAAGGACCAGGCCCTGCTTGGGTAGGACCCACATGAGGCAAGGTGGGGGACAGAGAGGTCCCCACTGCACAACCACCCACTGGGGACAGCCAGCTCCTGCCGTGTGCCTCAGTTAATCTCTGCACTGTCACACCAGTGGGGTGATTTGCTGCCTTGCTGTGTGAGTAGGAGCCCAGAAAACCTTTCAGCCTGCTGAGCTTGATGTCCCAAAAACATCTCCAGCTCCCCCTTTCCTGGGTGCTGTGTCCATCTCCAGCACTGAGGCTGGTGGTGGAAGCCACTGTCAGAGCTGGAGCATTTTCATCTTCAAAGCTGTAACACACTCCAGCTCTGCTGCCTGGGAGCTCACCAAGATGTGCACCCCAAAGTCCTTCAGCAGGGACCCCAGTGCTCTATGAGCAGGATGCCAGGAGGGCTCCCACAGCCAGACAGGTTTGGTCTGGTAGGAGAATCCAGGAGAAAGCACCTGGGACTTATTTTGGGATGCTCCTTTGGGCTTGGATGTCTTAAACCCAGTCTCCAGCCCCAAGAGGGGCAGTGAGGGGGACAGTGGGTCAGCAGTAGCAGAAGCCTTTACTAAAATAAAATAAAATAAAATAAAATCTTGCCTTGCCACATGGCACAGTGCAGAGCAAGGGGGAGTTGGAGGCAGGAGTGACCCCAGGGGTCCATGGCTGTGCTCTCCATCCCCAGCCATCTGCCTGCAGGATTCTGGCACGCAGCAGCCAGGACAGAGATCCCCCTGAACAATACTGAGAGGATACAGAACATCCCCTCTCAAGATCAGTGCAGGCAGCCCCCTGGCCTCTCCCAGCACTGTCCTGTGGGATGAAAACACTGCCATGAGCAGTATCTGTGTTTTTGAGCTGCAGTCATGTGCGTGTTCGTGCTCCCGGCATGTGGCTGCACGCCCGCCCTCCTGCCCTGCCCCGGGTGAAAATAAATGAAGCATTGATCCCTGGGGAAAGGTTCAGAGGGAAAGCAGAGGGCGTGCACTGGAACCAGCATGAACCTGTCCTAGAGATGCAAGTGGAGGAGCAGCCCTGCTCAGGGCAAGAGCTGGGAAGCCTGGAGCCCCTGCCCAGCAGTGCTGTGACCTTTGGAGCAAAAGGAAAAACAGCTGGTCTCCTCTGGCAGTGCATCCACAGCACAGGAGGGTTGTGCTCAGGGTTTTCCTTGCAGTGCCTGTGGGGGAGTTGGTGCCCAGGTCCCAGGGCATCCCAGCAGCTCTTCCTCTCCGTGCCCTGGAGAGGCACAGAGGCAGCCTCTGAGGAGGCTGTAGAGGATATTAAAAAGCCAAGAAAGGCACAAGCCTGGCTCACCACGGTGACCTCTTAAAAGAGCAGGTGAGGTGCTTTGGCATCCCATTCCTGGTGGGATTAAGCCTGGGCATCAGTGGCCACCGTGTGCATCCCCCAGGGACCAGCCAGGTCAGGGGCTTCACTGCCCACGTCGGGCTGTGGTGATGAGCCAGGGTGGGGGATACCCAGCTCTGCTGGTTTCAGCTGGGGTAGAGCTAATTCTCAGCACTTCACAGCCACCCCATGCCTGTGCTGTGGAGAAAATTAACTCTGCCCCAGCTGACACCAGCACCGACTTAGGGGAGGTTTACAGAGTACCCAAAGGCTCCTATGACATTCTAACCTTTGTTTTTTTCCTTTCTTTTGCGGACAGGCCATGAACTTGGTAAGTTGAGTCTGAAATTCCTTTTGTTCCCCGTTGCGTTATTCCCTCTCTGGTGGAGGGGCTAAAAACCCTTCACATGCCCAAGGGGGAGGGCCTGCAGCAGCAGTGGGAAGGGGCATTTTCCAGACCCATCAGCTTTTACCCAGAGGATATTGGCAAGCTCCAAATGTTAATTAACGTTAGAGGGGGGTGGGGGGATCCCTTTGCTCCGGTCCCTCGGCTGGGCTGTGGGATTGGCTGCTGGCTTTGTAAAACCTGTCAGGCACGCTTGGCTTGAGGGAGCTCAGCCTGCCCCTGTAACCCCCTCTCTCTCCTGTCCCCCGTTTTCCCCTCAGGACCAGGTCTCGAAGGATAAGGCTCTGCAGAGCATGGCTTCCATGTCCTCGGCGCAGATTGTGTCGGCCAGCGTCCTGCAGAACAAGCTCAGCCCCCCTCCTCCTCTTCCTCAGGCCGTCTTCTCTGCTGCCCCCAGGGTGAGGACAGCCCCAGGCCCCCCACACGGGGACACCTCGGGGTGGTGGGACACTGTGAGCTGCACACAGGGCAGGGGGATGTCCAACAGCCATTCTCAGCCGTGATGGCAGTGGCAGGGCTTCCTGCTGCTTGCAGCAGGTGAGGAGGGAAATGTTGGGAGTGAGGAGAGTCACTGACTCTTCCCTGTGCTGTTTTCCCAGTTTTGGAGTGGGCCTATCCCAGGACAGCCTGGACCCTCTCAGGAGTGAGTACAGACCCCTTCACACCCAGCACCAGCAGGACCCCACCTTGGCAAGGGGTTGGGGCATCCCAGGCTTGGTAACCTGATGATGCTTTTTCCTTTCCAGCATTAAACCGTTTGCACAACCAGCTTACCCCATCCAGCCACCCATGCCTCCATCACTAGCCAGTAAGTCATGTCCTTACCCCCTTGGAGGGAACCTGGTGTCCTTGCCAGGTCATATTTGTCCTCTGTCCCGTCCCACACATGGTGCCACCCATGTGTCTCCTCCCCAGCTCTGCTGTGTCTTACTGAGACACAGTCTCAAGCTGCACCAAGGGAAATATAGGTTAGATATTAGGAAAACGTTTTTTACAGAAAGAGTGATAAAGTATTAGAATTGTCTGCCTGGGGAGGTGGTGGAGTCACCATCCCTGGATGTGTTTAAAAGAAGACTGGATGTGGCACTTGGTGCTATGGTTTATTTGAGGTGTTAGGGCATGGGTTGGACTCGATGATCTTTAAGGTCTCTTCTAACCTAATCATTCTGTGATTCCGTGATACTGGGGGAAAATCCTGGATTCAAATCCAGCAAAAAGCCCCACATTGAGCAGGACCATGCTGCTCCCAGCTGGGTCCCCTTCAGTCCATTTCTACCCAGTACATCCCACGTTTTAGCCAGCCTGTGCTGGGAGGGTGGGGGATGCAGTGGGGACAGCAGCACTGCAGAGGGGGCTCACCCCAGCTCCTGGCTGCCCCTCCACCCCCGTGTCACTGCCCCTGCCCCAGGTTACGAGCCCCTGGCTCCGCTCCCACCAGCTGCCTCGGCCGTGCCGGTCTGGCAGGACCGCACCATCGCCTCCACCAAGCTCCGGCTCCTCGAGTACTCCGCCTTCATGGAGGTGCCCCGGGATGCCGAAACGGTAAGGGTCCCCTCCCTCTGCCTGGGATGGTGCCCGTCCATCCCCGTGCCTGGTGGCATCTTGCTCTTACCTGACCTCTCCTGCTGCTGTCCCCACCCCGCTCCCTACAGTACAGCAAACACCTCTTCGTGCACATCGGCCAGACAAACCCCTCGTACAGCGACCCGCTGCTGGAGGCCGTGGACATCCGCCAGATCTACGACAAGTTTCCTGAGAAGAAAGGCGGCCTCAAGGAGCTCTATGAGCGTGGGCCCCAGAACTCCTTCTTTCTCGTCAAGTTTTGGGTATGCTGCTGGGGGGGTTAGGGTGGGGAGGGTCATCCATGAGCTGCAGGCTCATTGAGGGTTGGGCATTCAGCTGGCAGAGTAGGAGCATCCTGGGCAGCTCTGAAAGCTGGTGTCCCTTGTCCCCATCGAGAGCTGGGTGTGGTGGTGCCTCACGGGACCCTCTCCCCGTCTCCTCTCTCCAGGCGGATCTAAACAGCACGATCCAGGACGGGCCAGGGACCTTCTATGGTGTCAGCAGCCAGTACAGCAGTGCAGAGAACATGACCATCACAGTCTCCACCAAGGTGTGCTCCTTTGGGAAGCAGGTCGTGGAGAAGGTGGAGGTGAGTTCCATGCCCCACTGCATGGGGAAGGGGTCGGAGATGGTCCACTGCAGGTCCTGGGATGGAGAAAGTCCCAGAGCTGGGTGTAGGAGACATGGGTGCCTACACCATGTTTATGGGTGGAGTGGAGAGGACATTGCCATGTCCCAGTTGGCCACCACAACCCGTGGGGCAGCTGCTGACCCTGGCTGTGTGTCCCCTGCAGACGGAGTATGCGCGGCTGGAGAACGGCCGGTTCGTCTACCGCATCCACCGCTCCCCCATGTGCGAGTACATGATCAACTTCATCCACAAACTCAAGCACCTCCCAGAGAAGTACATGATGAACAGTGTCCTGGAGAATTTCACCATCCTGCAGGTACCTCCCCTCCTTTCCCAGCGGGGGTGTCTCACCTGGAGTGTGGAGTTCACACTTGTTGACCCTTCTGGCCCCACACAGACCTGGTTGTGTCTGAGCCCCTGGATTCCAGGGGGCAGATCTTGGTGGTGCAAACAAAGTGGCTGTGCCCAAGCCTGGACAACTCTACCAGATAACAGGGAGCAAAATTTTCATGGTGCAGTTAAACTGGCTGTGCCTGGGTTTGACTGCTTGACTTCACCAAATAATCCATAGCAGTTTTTGGTGGTGCAAATCCAGTGGCTTGGCCTGAGCCAATGCAACCTCCCCCAGACAAATTTTTGGTGGTGCCGTTCAGTCTGTTCCTGAGCCTGTGCAACACCCCCAGAATGGGTAGTAAATCTTGATGATGCAATTAAATTGGCCTATGTGACCCCACAAATAATGGGTAGCAAATCTTTCCATGGTGTGAAGTGGCTGTGCCTGAGCCCATGCAACCTCCCCTAAATAACAGCATCTGCCCACGGGCACAGCACTGCCCTAACACACTCTGCTCTGCTGCAGGTTGTTACGAACAGGGATACCCAGGAAACCTTGCTCTGCATTGCCTTTGTTTTCGAGGTCTCCACCAGCGAGCACGGCGCCCAGCACCACGTCTACAAGTTGGTCAAGGACTAGGGGCCCTTGGGGACAGGCAGGGGCACGAGGGGCCTGCTGGGGAGGGAGGAGGCTGTGCAGAAAAGCCACCCGTGCCTGTTGCCTTGTGAGAAGTCATTTGAAGACAGGAGGAGAAGGAGGAGGAAGAAAAACAATAGCCAAAAAAGACTGACTTGTGATCGCAAATGTTTTCTACTTAGGAACAGTTTCTTTTTTTTTTTTTTTAATAAATAAATAAAATTACCAAAAAAAAAAAAAAAAAAAAAAAAGAAGAAGAAGAAGAATGGGAAAGGAAGCGTAGGGAGAAAGGAAACCCACATCTGGCACTGGAGAGGGAGAGACCAGCCCTCAGTGTTGCTGATGAAGGCCAGGATCCCACCGTGCCACCAGCAGCAGCAGCGGGATGTCAGAGCAGAGAACGACCCCTCCTTCCAGCCCCTGCCTCGCTCAGAAGTGGCCCCGGTCCTGGGAGGAGAGGAGAAGAGCAAGCACCGACAGTCAGGAGGTCTGAAACTGATTGGCATGGCAGCGACAGCAGCAGTGGCACTGCGTGGCACAGCCCAGGGGACGTGGGGACAGACGGGCAGGGCAGAGTGGAGGAGGGGACAATGCCACTTCCCCAGGGATGCTCCTTCTCCATGTCAGGTTGGGGGCACTGGGAATCGTTGGCAGTGAAGGTATGAGGGCATTGACAATGCAAACCATGGGGTTTTATGGCTCCTTTTTTTTTTTTCTTTTTTTTTTTTTTTTTTTATGAAAGTGCTTTTTAATACTTTTTAAAAAGACACCGTGCTTGTAATCAGGCTGATTGCCCTTCGCAGTGCCCAAGGTGCTCCTCTCCCACCCTGCACGGGAAGTGTCTGGTTTGGGAAAAGGTTTGGGATGTCTCCATCTCTGGCTGGGTTTTGTGGGGGCTCCCCTGAGCTGTGTGTGTGCTTTCAGGAACTGCACTTGGGGGTGGCCCAGGCTCAGTGTCCCCACTGTGGTTGCTTGCTGAGGAGTTACGAGTCAAGAGCAGTGAGAGCAGATTTGCCTAATTAATTTTGTATATGTACATTTTCCTTATTTTGGGGTTTTTTTGTTCCTTCACCTTTTTTTTTTTTTTTTTCTTTTTTGCCTTTTTTCTGCAATGACTGTTCCAAACTGCTCCGTCCGCTCTCCTGCATCCTGTGGGAAGTGGCCGGGGAGGTGACTTGTGCAGGGAAAAACATATTGAGCAATGCAGAGCCAAGCTGTCAGTGGGCAGAGTTTGGGACAGAGAGGACAGAGACAGAGAGGGGACAGAGAACAGGAGGGGTGGCAGGATAAGGGGCTGGGTCAGCTTGCTGGTGTTTTTGTGGCTGCAGCCCAAAGTAAAGCCAAAGCAGAGTGCCTGGCCCTGAGGCTGCAACTGCAAGGGCAGAGTGTGGGGAAAATAACCCCAGGGTTCAGGAGGGTCACAGAGGGACAGAGATGACAGGGAGCAGGGTGGCAGGAGGCTGGCAGGGGGATGGAGAGCCCGAGGTAGCCAGGTCTGGGTTGGCAGGAGAGTGAAGGCGGTGGGAAGGAGGGCACGAGTGTTTTGAGGGGCACTGCGGCCCCTTTGGGATGGGGACAGAGCAGGTTTAGGCTCAGTGTTGCCAGTGCAAGGAGCAGGAATAGCCCCGGAGCTCAGGAAAGCACCTTGGCTACCCCTTTGATGCCACGTGTCCTGTGAGGCAGGGAGACTTCGACCTCTTGCTTCTGGGGAAAGCCACCCATCCCTGTGGGATGGGACAGAGCCACCCCAGCCCCTTGCCAGGCCGAGGGCACAGTGCTGGGACTGGGCTGAAGTGGCTCCTGTGAGCAGAGCAGACGGAGCAGGGGGGGAAAGAGAGAGGGAAAAATCCAAGGCCAGGCACTGGCATACCATGCCAGGGCTGTGCTGGGACTCTCTGGCCAAGTTCTCATATGTAGCATGTTTGTTTGTTGTTCTGTAGGTTTTTGGGTTGGGTGTTTTTTTTTGTTTTTGTTTTTGTTTTTTTTTTCCCCTCTTCTGTTTCACTCACTGATCTAAAACTCTGGGAATGAAAACTCAAAAAACTCCCTCACCATAAAACACAGGCGTGCCCCCACTCCCAGCCTCGATGGGGGATGAAGCTCTTTGTTAACTGGACCGGTTTGTGCCTCCATCCTTCCCTCCTCCCTTCTGCCTGCACCCAGCCCAGGGCTCACGCTGCACCCCACGCACACAGACTGGTGCCCCCAGCAGCCCTGGCTGGGCTTTAGTCATCATCCCAGAGACACTTTTTCAACTCCCCTGCCCCTCCCCAACCCCTCCGTTCTCCTCCAGTGTATTTATGAATTTCACATGAAGTACTGTTTTATTTTTTTAAAGACTTTGTAAAGCTTACCAGGGTTACAAATCACCATTTTTAGAGCTGCGTCAGTCCACAATGTTAAAAATCCTTTTTTTTTATGTATTATATTTTTTGTGTATTTTTTTTTTTAATCCAGCTGTGATGGGTTGTATCATATATTTGTTGTGTTTACTGTATCTGTCCAACTTCAAAGAGAGGAGACTGTGGAGCTCCGAGAAAACTACGGTCTGCTGAAAAAAACAAAAAAAAAATTAAAATTATTTGTTCATGGGTTGGCTCAAGCAGTTCTGAAGTTCCTATTTTATTTCTTGGGATTTCTTTCAATAGCCAGGACTATGAGAGCTGCCATGTCCCCTGTAACCCCCTTGGCTGGATAACGCTTCTCCTGGGACCTCGATTCTGGGTACCAGGATGCCGCATCCAGCTGTGTTGTGCCCTAGTTTCCATCCCTGCTGCAGGGTTTGCTGCGGGGAAGGTTGGGCTGGCCGCAGCATCGCTGCCTTCAGGAACACACCTTTTAGGGGGTCACATCTTTTAGGGGGTCCCACCTTTTAGGGGGTCCCACCTTTGAGGGGATCACATCTTTTAGAGGGTCACACCTTTTAGGGGGTCCCACCTTTGAGGGGATCACACCTTTTAGGGGGTCCCACTTTTCAGGGGGTCCCACCTTTGAGGGGATCACATCTTTTAGGGGGTCCCACTTTTCAGGGGGTCCCACCTTTGAGGGGATCACATCTTTTAGAGGGTCACACCTTTTAGAGGGTCACACCTTTTAGGGGGTCACACCTTTTAGGGGGTCCCACCTTTTAGAGGGTCCACATCTTTTAGAGGGTCACACCTTTTAGGGGGTCACACCTTTTAGAGGGTCACACCTTTTAGGGGGTCCCACCTTTGAGAGGATCACATCTTTTAGAGGGTCACACCTTTCAGTGGGTCCCACCTTTTAGAGGGTCACACCTTTTAGGGGGTCGCACCTTCTCCCGCGGGGTGGCAGAGGGTCTGTCCTAGCACTCTCCATCACCCCTCCCAGCCCTGCTCGCGGTGCCTCGGCCGCTCGGCGCACAGAATCACACACTCCCCCATCCTACACTCAGAGGACACAGGCGACGCGTTTCACCACCGGCCGCTTTCCCCGGTCGTGCGCCCCGTTACACCCATCACACCCCGTTACACCCACCACACCCTGCCCCGGCCCTTTCCACCCTCCCCGGCCCCATTCCCCCCCCGTGCCCCGGTCCCGGGCCTGCCCCTTCCGCCCCGCTCCGCTGCCTGCCGGGACGCGTAGTCCCGCGGCTCGGCGCCGCTCCCGGCCCGCTGCAGGTCCGCTCCGGGCCCCGCCGATGGCTCCGCGCCCCGCTGCTCCCGGCCGCGCTCCGCCTGTTGCTCCGCTGCCGGCCCCTGGAGCCGCGCTCCTTCCGCACTGCTCCGCTCCTCCGCTTGTCCCGCTGCCGGTCCCGCTCCCCCGGTAGCTCCGATCCTCCCGTTGTTCCGCTCCTCCGCTTGTCCCGTCCCCCCTTTAGCGCTGCTTCCCCTATAGCTGCGCTCCCCCGGTAGCTCCGATCCTCCCGTTGTTCCGCTTCCCCGCTTGCCCCGCTCCTCCTGCAGCTCCGCTCTTCCCATCGCTCTGCTCCCCCGCGTGCTCCGCTGCCGGCCCCGCTCCTCCTGCAGCTCCGCTGCTCCTCTTTCCGCGTTCCCCCGCTTTCCCCGCTCTCCTGTTTCTCCGCTCTGCTGTTTCCCCGCTCCTGTCCCCGCTCCACCTGTTGCCGCTGTCCCGCTCGTTGTCCCGCCGCTGTCGCCGCCGCATCCCTCGGGGAGCGTCCCCGGGGGCTCAGGCTTGATAGAAGCCGCCGGCATTAATTAGCGCGGCTCAGGAAGGAGCCGGGTAATCCCGCGGGGGCAGGCAGAGCCCGGCTGCCCGCACCGGCATCCTGGAGCTCCGGGGTTGCTCTTTTTAGCTTCTAAACAGGAACCTGGACAATCTCACGGGGTCAGGCATGGGAGAAGCGGAGCTGGCGGGGCGGTGGGGCTGCTCCGGAGCTGCTGGCTCCGCAGAGATTTGGGGTACCAAAAAGGATCCCTGGGCTTCCCGGGTGGGGAGGCGTCCGACGGTGTCCCCTGCCCGTGCCTCGCAGCTCCGCCTTGGAACCAGGGTGAAAATCTGTCCTGGAACACAGCTCACTGACAGGCAGAGGGGTTGACCCCCTCTGTACCCCATCCCTGGCCCACCGGTGTCCCCAGCCACTGGATGTAGGGTCATGTGGGTGGTTTGGGTACATGGATCCCTGTACGGGGGCAGTTTAGGGTTTGGGGTGGTCCTTGCGTGCAGGAAAGGAGGGGAAAGGCCTGGAGTACCCCGAGCACTCTTCCTTCCTTCCTTCCTGCCTTTTGCCTTGCCTCAGCCCTTCCGCCTTCCCAGCCTGGCCCCTTGGCTCTGTCCTGCAGCCTTGTGCTGGCTCCTGGGGGCTGTCACTCCAACCCACTCCCTGCAGGTGTCCCCTCTGCCCGGCGCTGCCTGCAAAACCCCGATGGAGGGAGAGCCCACCCTGCGCCTCCGAATCTTCGACCTCAACTGCTGGTGAGTCCAGACTTCGCCAGGTCCGTGCCAGGCTGTGTGGGTGGAGATGAGGGCCCCACACTGGGAGAGGGGTCCATCCTTGGGGTTACCTTCATGGCCCTTTTATTTTGGGGTCACACCACTCTCCCAGCCCCAGATGGTCATGAGATGCTTGGCTGGGTAGTGCCTCCTGTCCCTTCTGTGCTTGTCAGCCCCAGAAGAAACCCCTATTTGCACCCTAAGCAAGGATGAGCTGCCTCAATTCTGCAGGCCTCAGAAGCTGTCCCCAAACAGCCTCCTTGCATATCCCTCTTGTCCCTATGTCGTTGCATGGCTCTTTCCCCTTCCCACCCTTCCCACCCGCATCCTGCTTCTGCTGGTACTGGAGCCCTCTTTCTCTCTCTCATTCCGGGTCACAATGGGCCTCCACAGCCCCCATCACGCTGTCCCCACCAGGCTTTGACTGTCACCTCTCCCTGGCAGGGCCATCCGCTACCTGAGCAAGCGGCGGCAGGAGCGGGTGCGGCTCATCGGGGACACGCTGCGCCAGGAGGGCTTTGACCTGGTGCTGCTCCAGGAGGTGAGGGCGGTTTGTGAGCCGAGTGCACCCGTTCCCAGCCTGGGAGATGAGCGTGATTGTTCTCAGCCTATCCCACTGTTCTCCAGGTGTGGAGCGAGCAGGACTACAGTGACCTGAAGGTGAAACTAGCAGGCTGCTACCCCTTCTCCCATTACTTCCGCAGGTGAGAAGGGCAAGGTCAGCCCCCTCGAGGCTGTCTGTGGGGCAGCGCCAGGGCTGTGCCGTGTCTTTGGGGTTTAGCACTTGCAGAGACTGCTGCAGGTGCTTTAGGTCACCATCGCTGTGGGAGACCCCATGCCTGAGCAGTGGGATGCTCACAGGAACATACACACACTGGGATTCAGGCATACGGGGAGGCCTCCTGGCTCAGGGCTCAGGGGAGGCAGAGTTTTTGGGAGCCACGTCTCCTCACTGTGCTTTTTCCCTCCCACAGCGGGGTGATCGGCAGTGGCCTCTGCGTTTTCTCCAGGTTCCCCATCCTGGACACGCTCCTCTACCAGTACTCACTGAATGGGTACCCCTACATGGTAAGTGGGGTGGGGGGCCTGTGGCACCATGGTGTCCACCCCCAGAGTGCCTCAGGAGCTCTGACCTGCCCTACTTCCTCTTGGGCAGCTCCAGCACGGGGACTGGTTTGGCGGCAAGTCCGTTGGTCTCGTCATTATGAAGATCTCAGGGATCATCTTCAACGTCTACATCACCCATGTGAGCATCCCAGGGAAGAACCCAACATGAGGGGAACAATGGGGAGGATGGGAATGAGTGGCCATATCCCTCTTTTACTGTTCCTTTGCTTTAACCACTGCTCTCCACCCTCTGCCCTGGACTATGCGCTGATTTAATAAAATATTGCTCGGGACAAGGACCCATAACCTACCTGTGCATTGGGGTGAGCATCCCAGGCTCTCTCACCCCAGTGGAGGTGACATAAAGACAGAGAGGTTGGCAAGGACTGTTGGGAGGGGCTAGGTGGGTTTGCAGAGAGCCTGGAAGCAGGGCAGGTGTCACAGGTGTGGGAGTCACAGCCCCTTTGCTTTCCATCTCCAGCTGCACGCCGAGTACTGCCGGGACAAGGACGCCTACCTGCCCCACCGCCTGGTGCAGGCCTGGGAGCTGGCCCAGTTCATCCGGTGAGCAGCTGCAGGGTGTCCCCCTGTGGGTCCCCAGGATGTGTGTGGTCACCCCTGCCCCTGGGCCTTGCACTGCAGAGAGCTCCCGTTTGCACCAGTCCCAGTCAGGAATGAGGTGGAGGAGCACTGGGCAGGTCCCTGTCACTCCAGTCTGGTGCCAGGCAGGGCAGGGAAGGACAGCCACCCCTGTCCCCACAGACACACCTCAAAGGCAGCAGACTTGGTGCTGCTGGGAGGGGACCTGAACATGCACCCCGAAGATGTGGGCATCCGGCTGCTGCGTGGCTGGACAGGGCTGCGGGACGCCTTTGCTGAGGCCACGCACTTTGAGGTGAGCTGAGGGGCTGAGTGGGGTCCCAGGGCACACCAAGAGCCCCTGACCCACCCAGCTTTTGTTTCAGGGCTGTAAGAATGGCTGCACCCTTGTCCCTAACAACTGCTTCACTGACAAGTCAGAGCTGCTGCCCTTCCCGCTGGGCATCCGCATTGACTACATCCTCTACAAGGTAACGGGGAGCATTTGCCCACCAGCTGTGAATGGCAGGGGTGAGGCACTGGTGTCACCCCCTTGTCCCCTCACCCAGGCCATCTCCAGCTTCACGGTGAAGTGTGAAGAGCTGAAGACCACTACAGGGCCAGCCCCAGGCATGGACATCCCCTTCTCAGACCATGAGGCTGTGATGGCGACACTGCACATCCAGAGGCAGGGACAGCCTGCAGGTGCCACCCTTGGCACTGCTGGTAAGTCGGGGGGCTGCTGCCAGCATCCACTCTGTGCTGGGGGCACTGGTGGGTGGACTGGTGGAGTTGGATGGACTGGTGGAGTTGGATGGAGTTCCTTGAGGATGTTTCCCCTTGTGGTGCTTCTTGTGGAGGGCTGCAGAGCAGTGGGGATGGGGAGAGGGGTATTGGGGTGGCATGGTGGGGTACAGGGGTGGTATATGGGGGGTCTCACCCTGCTGAGGGCCCCTGTCCCCACAGACCTGGCACTGGCAGACGTGGTGACAGAGGCACGGACGGAGGTGGGCGTGGGGCTGCGGGCGGCACAGCGGCAGCGCTACTCCTCGGGCAGGATGGCTGTGCTGGCCCTGCTGCTGCTGCTGCTCCAGGCCGTGGCTGCACTGGGCACGCTGGCTGGACTGGGCACAGAGCAGCCCTTCCCCAAACTCTCCTTCTGCCTGCTGGCCTTCCTCGCCCTCGGCGTCCTCGTCCTCGCCACTGGTCTCCACCTATTTCACACCATGGAGGTGAAGATGCTGCACGGCACCGAGGACCAGATGTGGATGGCACTGCGAGCCCTGCAGGAGCGTCCCAGCGAAGGCTGAGCTGAGGCTGTCCCACAATGTCCCCACCATGTCCCCTTTTTCACCCTTGTCTTTAGCTGACTTCAGGTTTTAGGCAAGCAGCACTGCAGCCAATGCAGTGGTGCAGGTTTGACAGCTGCCTCTGGGTGAAATCGAGATTTTTTGGGTAGATTTATTGCATTGACCCCTGTGAGAACCACAATGGAGGCAGGTTTTTATTGCTGACTTTTTAAATACACACTTTTGTACACGGAGGGACCCACTGGCCTGGTAAAAGGCTTGAGACGCTAAGGACCCCCCCTTGCCTGGGGTGGCCTCAGAGTTTTACACTGGTGGCTGTTCTGGCAACTAGTCCTAACTATGATGGAAAATAAAGGCAGTATTTTAACCTTTGGCACTGGGTCAGGGGGGCTTTATTTGAAGGGAGGGGGTTTGCAGAAGGATTGTAGGGCTGTTACAAACACAGGGAGAGCTGGAGGACGTGCTGAGGGAATGGCAGGATGAGGGCTGAGCACAGGGTGGTGTTGCCAAGAGAGGAACTTTCACCTGGCGCCCCCATCCCAACACATCTGGGGCTGCCATGAGCACCGTTTGGTCACAGAGGCCACCTTGCAACAGCCAGGAGCTCCAGGGGTGCCTGAGGTCTGTGCAAAGGCCAGTGTGGGATTGCCAAGCAGAAAAATCCCAAAGGGGCAAGGAGGGCAGTCCCTGGTGTCCCTTGTCCTTGGTGGTAGAGTGCTGGCCGTGAGCACAATTCCCTTAGGAGCTGCTGGACAAAAAGGCCTTCCCTGGCCCACAGGGCTCATGGTAGGGTTCTGATCCTGGTTTCCTGCAGCAGCTGGGGACAGCGTGGACATGGCATCCGAAAGCAGTGGTGCAGAGTGGCTGGATCAGCCCAGTCTGTCTGTCACTGGCCCCAGCCTGTACAGCCAGATGTTTCTTCAGATGTTCCTTCAGATGAACAGACCAGGCTGGGATGGATGTCCCAAGGTGGCTTTGAGGAAGCATTCCTGAAGCTTCCCTGAGCCAGTCACCTCCTTGCTGCTGGGAGCCACCACAGCCCCCTTTGGCAGTCCTCTGCGAAGTCTTGTTTTCCAGCAAGCACAAGGCAAAGGCAATCCAGCCACACACAGGAATGCACTTTCAGCACCCCAAAGCTGAGTGCTTCTTGATGTCTCCTCATGGGGGCATCCACCAGTGGGTCTGGCCCCTCTATGACAGACTTTGGCAAGCAGGGAGCTGGGTTTGCTGCGGCAGCTGCTGCGCCTGTAGGCAGAGGGGCATCACCACCTCCAGAGGTAGCTGAGAGTGATGTTCAGCCCAGGACTCACACACACACGCTCTGCTTGGGGCCCAGGGAGGACCCGGTGGCTCCGGGGGCTGTGCAGATCAAGGCCGCAGCTCACTGAGCCGCTTCTCCTCCTGCAGTTGGATGAGGACATTCCGCTTATTCACCACCTCCACCAGCTGCTCCAGGATCTCCTGCTCAGCCTTCTCGTCCTCAGGTGTCTTCATGGCATCTGTGGGTGCAGGGGGCCAGAGTAGAGCTTGGGAAGGCCACAAGCCCTGACCTGCCTCCTGCACCATGCAAAGGGATCCTCTCCCTGGCGTGTGCTGGCACTCACCCTCCTTGTTCATGTAACTCCGGAGCTTCTCATCGAGCTGACACTGCTGCTCCTCCAGCTTCAGTTCCTGCACCCTGTGGGGAGGAAAAGGCTGTGCTGGGTACTGGGTTTGCAGGGGATTGGGGTGAGCTGAGCCCCCCACACCAACCAAGGAGCATCCCCCAAGCCTTACGCGATCATGAGGTCGGACTCCTCGCTCATCAGATTGTTCTTCTTCTGGACCAGGTACAGCAGCTGGTTTGTCCACTGTGTGTGCTGGTCAGCTGGGCTCTCTGCAGGATAGGGGAATGGTGAGTGGGGTGCAGACCCTCGCTGCAGGATAATGGTGCCCCGTCCACCCTGGCCTTACCATTCTCATCCCGGAGTAACTTCTCCAGCTTGATGCCCTGCTGCTCCAGTTCCCGGAATGTCACCTCGATCTCCTCCAGCCGTCTCTGGATGGCCTGTAAGAGAAGGGCAGCACTCACTTGCAGGCCAGCAGCTGCCAGCATGTGGCCACCAGCAGCACGACAGAGGGGAGAGGGTACAGTGCCATGCTGGGGACCTGGCTCTCCCCTGTGGAGTTACCTGGGCTTTGCAGAACCTCTTCATCTGGGACTCCCTGGCCCGGCGGGCCAATGTGCGCTTCCAGGTGGGGTATTTCTCCTCTTCCCTGGGCTCTGGGTACTGTGAAAGGACAGTGGCATGGGCAGGGGATCACTGTCTGCCCCAGACACCTCCTGCCTTGGCGGCCAAAGCTGAGCCAGACCCAATGCCACTGTGAGAGGAGCAAGAGCCCCAGTTACCACCTGTGCTGGTGGTGCTACCATCACTTGGGGAAAATCCTCACCAAGTCTTTCATGATGCCAAGGCCTGTGCCTTCCTCTTTCTCCTCCTCCTCCTCTTCCTCCTCCTCCTCTTCTTCGCTATCACTGTCCTCCAAATCTGCCCAAGAAAAGAGCTGTTTCAGACTGGTTCCTCACGAGCAAGATGTGAGATACAACAGGGTCCTGGAGAGACTGAGAGCTCTGCTCATATGGAGACTCCAGTTTGTACCACCTACCTTTCTCCATGTCATTTTTCTCCTCCTCCTCCTCCTTCCAGGCGCCTTGTCCCTGCCTCAGGGCAGGGAGGGCCTCAGGTTCTGCTTGGAGCCGCAGACGAGCTGGCTTCAGCGGAGGCTCGGGCTCTGCTTCACTGGTGAGGTTCAGCGTGGACAGATTGAGCTTCTCCAGCGGTGTAAGGATGATTTTCCTCCTGCGCCCACTCTCCTCACCCTCCTCTGCTGTTACTTGGGGCTCCACTCTGGGAACCTCCTCTTCCCTCACATCCCCCCCAGGCTGTGCCAGCAGCTCCTGCTCCTCTGTGTCACCAGCATCTGCAGTGTCCTCAACTTCCCCAGGCTCTTCCCCTGCCTGTGGGGCTGCTGGAGTGGGCTGAACTGGACCGGGTGCCCACTCCATGGAGGACACACGTGGGTTTCCAGCATCTGAGGGTGGGTGGGCAGCAGCATCAGCATCCTACAGCAGAGCCAGAGCAAAGGGGTGATGCAGCACAGGGCCACACCCAACCATCCCCCCTCCCTTCCCCCACCATTTTGCCTTTCCTCCATCACCTACAGGGATTTAGGGTGATTTACCCCATCAAGCAGCGCTGAAGCCTCATCCCGGGGCAGGTCCACGCTGGGTGGATTGGGGTAGTGCAGCGAGCAGTAAAAGTTACCTGAGCGGAGGGGAGCGAACTCATGTGACAACCTGCCAGGTGGAGAAGCCGTGCCCCAAGCATTCCCTGTCCCCAAAAGGCTCCTCACCATCCTCCTCGTCGAAGGCGTAGTCGCCCAGGCGCAGGGTGGCCCCGCAGTGCCGGCACTGGAAGCAGCCGCGGTGGAAGAAGCGTCCCTCGGCGCTGGCTCGCTCCAGGATGTAGACACGGCGGCCGCAGAAGTAGCAGGCGTCACTGTTCTCCCCTGTCCTCTCCCTCGGTGGCTGCGCGGGGACAGGACAGGCTGGGGTGGCACCGGGGGCCTGGCAGCCACCCTGCCCCGTGGCCGTGCCCGCAGCCATGGGGGCACGGGGCAGGGCTTTGCCCCTCTCGCAGCGCTGGGTTTGCTCGAGATGGGCGAGGGAGTGGCAAGTCTTGGCTCCGGAAAACCAGTTGGGTCAGGAAACAGGCAGGGAGGAGCTGGGAACATGTGGGCGTTTGCTTGTGTGTAGCCCTGGTGCCAGCCCTTGGCTTGGCCCTCCCAGCCGCTGATGCCCCGCTGGCGCCCACCTGCCCTGAGCTGGACTGTCCATTCCAAGGTGACACAAGGACCAACCTGCCCTGGGTCCATCACGACGGTTCGCAGCGGCTCGTGGGCACTGTCCACAGTGTCTCCATCCAGCCCCGTGTCCAGCTACAAGTGACCCAAGGGGAGGGTCAGCCCCCCACTCTCCCCCCAGGACAGCTGCACCCCAGCACAGCCCCACTTGGGGCACCTGGGGCAGACCCACCTCAGCGTCCCTGCGGCTCCTCTTGGCCTCAGTGTCCTTCTGGGCAGTGTCCTGCGAATCCAAAGGGGCTGGTTAGGATGGGGAGTGGGACAGGGTTTTGGTGTGTCATGAGGGTCTGGGTGGGGGTCCCTCACCTGGGCACGTTTGTGTGCCAGGTTCCGGCTCTTCTGCAGCTTGCTGAGAAAGAGGATGGCCCCTCGTGTGCCACGGGGAGACACTGCTGACCTCTCGCTGACCTCCACCTCTGCACAGAACATGGCCATTTTGGTCAGACCCACCCAACAAAGAGCAAAGCACTCAGCTAGCCCCTGTGTGGCTCAGGATGGGACAAATTCCCCCAAAATCTCACACCTGGAGAGGTCCTGAAAACTTGATAGAAGTGGCTGAGGTAGGTGATGAGGTCCAGGTGGTCAGGCCCTGTCATGGTGGCCATCTCAGCACTGGAGAGTACAGGCTGGATGCCCAGCTCCTGCTCTGCTACGTCCAGCAAAATCTGGTGGGTCCGAATGGCATCCTGGGGGTCCACAGAGTCAAAGTCCCTGTGGGGAGACATGGCTGCCATCAGGGTGGGCTCTGCAGGGTGGGGGGCTCTGGGGGCTCCCAGGGCACTCACACCAGGTCTGGGCGGAAGTGGTGGATGAGGGCGCAGAGGGCCAAGCCACTGGTCCAGGAGGTGCTGAAGTTGGTCACAGCCACGCCAGGGTATCCAGCCGTGCTGGCCTGGCACCAGCTCAGCAGCTCTTCATAGACAGCTCCAGGGTCGGCTGGAGAGGCAGAGACAGGGGACACCCCACCCCAAGTCCACCTCCTGCCTCAGCATCTGTGCTTTAACAGGGAAGGGATCCCATGGGAGCAACCTGAGACACCCCCTGTCCCTGCACAACCATCCCCGCCAGTCTCAATAAATACGTTGATAAAGCATCTGTCAATATTTCATGGCTCAGCATCAGTGCAGGCTGCAGGGGCACAGCCTCCTCCCCAGAAGGCAGCAGTGGGGCTGTGTCCCCACATGGGCCACAAGCAAAGGGGATAAAAACCATTGGTGTCACCAGGACAGCCCGCTGGACACAGGCCAGGGAGCAAGAAATAAAGATGGGGAGGAAAATCAGTGCTGCTGGAAGGAATGGGGCAGGACTGGTTGCTCCTACCGATGCTGAGCCGGTTGTCACTCTTCCTCTTGTGGTCCACCTCCACCATGCCCACGAGGTAGAGGTCCCTGACCTGCCAAAGGGGACATGCCAGTGGTGGGTCACCGCCTGTAGAGAGCCAATGACACCCTGCAGGGAGCTGGCCCTGCCAACGGGGACACCTGGACACCCCACACAGCTCTCCAGAACCCTCTGCCATCCACAATGGGCAATGAACTCAATGTCCTGGGGACTAATAGCTTTGCTCTCACACCCTCAGAGACAGGGGACTGGGTAAATTAGTGTCACCCTGACAACCAGGGAGGCTGGGCTGACTGGCTGTCCCATGGCAGGACCTGCCCAGGTACCTGGCTGGCTTTGATGGCCTGCAGGTTGATGTTGGGGTAACGCGTGGCCGGGTCGATGCTGTACTGGCTGATGTTCTTGTTGGTGTTGTCTGGGGATGTCTGCGAAAGGCGCTGGTAGATGCTCTCCCTGGGGGTAAGGGACAGGGCTGGCATCACTGCTACCATCCTCACGTGCTCCAGAGCCAGTGGGACAGGGACACTCACCTCTCGGCCAGCACCTCCAGCGGGGGTGTCCCAGCCGCCCACCGCCGCACCATCCACGCTGCGTCGAAGGCAGCGAGGAAGCCCCTGGCCACCCCGGTGCCCAGCGGCCAGAAGGGCTGCAAAGGGAAAGGCAGAGCTGGAATTGGAGTTGCATGGCTGGTCGGGGCAGCTGGGAGGAGGCTGGGAGCTGCCAGGCTTGGCCAGCGATGAAAGAGGGAGCGGCGGCAGGACGCGCACGGAGAGGATGGGTGGCCATCTCCTCCCCAGCCAGCACAGCTGAGTCTGGGGAAGGGCTGGGCTGCTCCTCCACCCTGAACCAACCCCAGATCTCCAGTGGGGCTAGAGAAAGAAACAACCTCCCCAAAACATGCCACTACTGGGAGCCTGCCCAAAGATGTGGTGCACTGGGTGATTGCGATGAGAAGCATTTAGGGAGGGGAAATACATTGCAACCAATGCATCGTGCAGGGAGAGGGAAATGGGCGCATGAGGTGGTGCTGCAGGGGAAACTCTCACCTCCACCAAGCAGTCGCCCACCAGCCCCAGGAGCAGACGGCTCCCGTTGTGCTCCCGCACCAGGGCCGCGTTCTCCGAGCGCGTCATGCAGGTGAAGTCAAACATGTCAACATCAGGCAGGTCCCGATGGTTGAGGGCAAACTCCAGCTCGGGCAGGCAGTAGTTGGTGGAGAAGTTGGCAGCTTCTTTGGCGTAGCTAAGGAGGGCATCCCGGTTCACATTCTCTGGGGACAGGAGGCTCTCGATGTCGGCTTTGTCCTGTGGGGATGGAGTGAAGCTGACTGGGATGTGGGAAGTGATGTCAGTCCCTCAGCCTGGGAGCACCCAGCTCTAGGGTGCAGCTCTGCCACTGCACTTTCAGTACCCTGGAAGAATTTTTCCTGTGGCACAAACAACAGCTGCTGCAACCTCTACCACCCCAGGGATGTGCAGTCAAACCAGCATGCACAATTTTTCAAGGCTTTCAGTTGTGAGATGCCAGGGCCAGATCCTGCCCTTCTCACCTGGAGGATGACCCCCTTCTTGAGCAGGCTCTGCTTCTTGGCCGTCATGACGAAATAGTGAGTGTCGTCCTTGTAGTACACGATGTTTTCCAGGTCAATGCCTGGTGAGATGAAAGGGGCTGAGTCAGGGTCACAGAGTGCCCCAGCTCAGACACCAAATGTCCCCTGCAATGGGGTACCATGTGGGGACATGCACCCCATTGCTGGGGACATCCTGGGGCTGAGCCTCCAGCTCTCTCAGGAGAGCACAGGAACCCCCAATGCCCTACATGCGGGGTTGGGACCACAGAACCACTGACCAGTTTTGTTGTAGAGGTTCTGGAAGAACTTCTGGTTGTAGATTCGGGCCACGCCGCTGATCTCAGCCACCTCCACCTCAGCCCGGCTGTGGCGGTTGATGAAGTTGGTGGTGATGCCAATGGCCAGCTTCCCACGCGTCTCCTTCCGCTTGAACCCTGCAGGAGGGGAGAGGTGTGAGCCCCTACCCAGCCCCACATATTGGCCCCGGGCCTGCAGGGACACGTGTTGTCACCTTCAGGGACAAATTTGCCACCGCCAGCTGAGATGAGGACGTCGAACTCGTACTGGGTGAGGGGAGAGGAGCTGGGCTGCAGAACAGCTTGCCAGCCACCTGCAGGGAGAGGGGTGGTCATGAATGCACTGGTCCTCAGGGAGCAGGGAAAGGGTTGCATCTTATTCCCCCCAAAAAGGCATGCTCTGGGCTAGAAGAGGGACTGAGGGGCTCAGAGTGGCCACGCACAGCCCTGTCCTTGTCCCCAGGAATGCCACCCACTCTGTGGGGATACCATACCTGCCTCGCCCGCAGGGGGCACAAGGCCCTCAAACCGCACATTGATGTGCACCTCCACCCCCAGGAGCAAAGCCACCTTCAGCAGGATCAGCTGGAGCTGCCGGATACCTGGGAGGGCAGAGAGGTACTCAGGGCTGCACCCCTGAACCCCTGAACTCCCCAGAGCCTGGTCCCCCCTAAAACTCACTGATGTGGTCCAACGTGCCAGTGCAGAAGCGCCCGTAGAACTTCTTGGCGCCCAGCGCCCGCAGGTCGTGGATGGTGAAGGGCCAGAGGTGCAGGACGTTGTTGCGGGAGAAGGAGTCGCGTTTCTCCAGCAGCACCACGCGGGCGCCCAGCAGCGCCAGCTCGATGGCCGCCCGCAGCCCGCAGGGGCCAGCGCCCACCACCAGGCACTGCCACGGCACACGACGGGCACAGAAATGGGTGAGCAGCCCCAGAGCAGAGTTTGGGTGAACACCCCAGCGCTCCCAAAGGCAGCCCCTCCCCACCTGCGTGCTGGGTCAGGATCTGGCCCTCCTCAGTGTTCTCCCTTTTCTGCCTGATTCTCTCTGCAAGTGCCCCCCAGCCCCTGAACCTTCACACAGGACAATGGCAGCAATGAAAGCACTGGATGAGATAAGATTGGATAAAGTGCAGGTCTGCTGCAGCCCTGACATGGGTTTGGTCTTCTGACAGCTTCTGCACAGGGCTGGGACAACGGGGCACAGCAGTCAGGACAAACATCATCATCTGTGGGACAGGGAACCGATGTCCCCAAGGGGACATCTTACTTGGGATGCTCCTGTCTGCCAGAAAGGACTTGACAGCTCCCTCAGCCTTGCCATGGGATGTCCCCAGTGAGAGGCAGCTGGGAGGAGGAAGGACGCTGCTGGCTGGGTGGCACTGAGGTGGCATCACGCCATGGGGAACTGAGCAGTGCTAATTAACATCCTGTCCCATTAAACTCCATCAACCTCCCGCCTGGCACATCCTGCATCCTCCTGGGATGAGAGCCAGAGCGTCCCAAGGGATGTTCTCACCCTGGACACAAGGACCTAGGGCAGGGAGTGACCCAAACCCCTTACCCCACATCCCGGGTACCTTGGTGCCAGCACAGGCTGTGCCCTGGTTGTAGTCCTTGTGCCCAGCTTTCTTATCCAGCTTGCTCCACAGGGCCTTGGCATTCCAGTAGTTGAGGGCAGCCTTGAGGCCGTGGTAGAGCTGTAGCCCAGTGCCCCGCAGCCCCAGCTGCTGGCACAGCTCCACGAAGCAGCCCAGCACCTCCTGGCACTCCCCGGCACGCAGGAACCTCTCAAAGATGGCATGGGCCGGGTTGCCCGGCTCGTCGGCCGGCACACTCATCCCGTGTCACTCAGAAGCCTGGCAGAGGGACAGCAGAGGTCAGCAGGGAGGGGACCCTCCTGGATCCCCACCCCCAAACGCATCCCACGCCAGACCTGCTGTCTCAGTGCCGCGTTTCCCAGCTGCAGGTGCTGTTGGGTGGTGATGGCACTGCCAAAATCGGCACACTTTGTGGCAGCAGCTGGTGGAACCGTCGCCGGGTGCTGCACCCAGAGAGCCACGATGTCACCCTGCCACGGTGGCCTCAGGGGAGGGGATGAGGAGGGCTGTGGCAGCAGTAAGTGGCTTCCTCCATGCAGCGGGTACCTGCAAAAGCCAAGCAGAGCCGGTTGTTTTGGAGCGAAGATACCGCTTCCTTCCTCTGCAGATTGGCCTCACTGGGGGGGATGGGAGGGAGCTCCTGGCTTTAGGAGTCGGCCACAGCTGCTGCACAAACCAGCAAGACCAGCCCTGGGGCCGGAGGGAGCGGGGTTGGATCCATCCCGCCAACCCGGCTTCTGCAGCTGGAGTGGGGCGACCTTTTCCCCCACCTGCCCTTCTGCCACTCCTGGAACGGGTGGAAGCAGATTAGCACAGAGGAAGCAGCGGTGAGGAAATCAAATAAAAGTCAGATCACCCTACAAACAGCCCCATCGTGCCACGGAAGCCGTGGGAGGAGGGGTGCAGCACATTTCCCGGCGGCATCCCAAACCCCCTGCCCCTGGCATCTCCCAGAGGACCAGCTCTTCTCACATCTGCCTCCCAGCAGTGCCTGGAGCATCAGCCTGTGCCCTCTGTCCTGCAAACCGGAGCACGAAGAGCCTTTTGCGGCCGCTGTCGCCGAGCCCCGGGGCTGGGAAAGGCTCGGGAAGACGGAGAGCTCCCACCTTTGAACCACCGCTCTTTGCCCTCTCGCTCCTGAGTGTTGTCGTAGGCAAGTGGCAGCACCCGGAAGGTGGCGGCCACCGCTGCAAGTGAGTCAAATATGCCATGAATAAATCAGGCTTGCCCTCAGGAGGAGGGGGATGAGGGTGTGCGGAGAAAAGAGACACTTAAGCGCTTAAATTTTGGCTGGAAAGACCGAATTCTAGCTGGATTTCGAGTTCAGTCTCACTCAGGACTTCCCCGACACCAGAACGTGTCTCCAGGTCACCTTCCCTCCAATCACTTCTGCAGGTCACCTTCCCTTCCAGCCTCGCACTCAGGAAATCCGGGCTTTTTAACCACTTCCTTCCCGGGCAGACATTGGGTAAGGCACCCAGCGGGGCACAGCAGGGGCTGGCACCCACCGGAGTGGCAGCGTGGGGACAGAGGACATGGCCTGTGCATTCATGAGAGATCTGAGGACAGATTTCTGCTCTTCCCCTGAGCGCTGCTGGTGGGACGGGACGAGCCTGGGGAAACTGAGGCAGCGCTGCAAACCTCCCCAGAGAGTTTGCAGTGCTCCCACCCGTCCTTCTACCACAGAGGCTGCCCAGGCAGCATTACCTGGCCGGGCATCAATGCCCCGTGCAGATGGGTTGTCCTCAAGTCACTGCACTGGCACCTGCCAAGGTCACCCCACAGCAGCCCCAGGGAGATGGGACAGAGGCAGCTGCTCAGGCTGGGAGCATCTACTCCAGCCTCAGCAGCCCCTGGCTCTGAAAAAAGCTCATCTCTCGCCCTTGATTCCCACTGGACACGATGCCAGGGTCAGCATGCTGCCTGGGAAAGCTTTCCAGCCCCTACGCTTTGGCAGGGAGGCTCAGAGGAGGCAGAACAACAAGCCTTGTGTTACACAGTTTCCTACAGAAAGGATTATCCTGCCAGCGCTCTGGCACACTCAAACCCCCTTGACAACTGCGAGCAAGGTCAGAAATTCCTAGGAAAACTCAGTTCCTGCAGGCTTGATACAAAACCCCAGCTTTCAGCCCACAAAGGCCAGTGGGGGTGGAGCAGGGCACAGCCTGAGCCAGGCTGCCTCTGGCTCTGCTTCTTCCATCAAAGCTTTTTGCATTTCTTCCCTTAACACTGTTCCTGCAAGGAGGGAGGAGGGGGGGTTGCAGCCAGCCCTGACTCATCTCATGTCGGCTTTGGTTGGCTGCAGAAATGCCTATGGGACATCACCCGGGTCTGACACATGGGGAGCACCCCTGGAGCAGGGACACCCCATCCATCCCGCCTTGAGGGTCAGGGTCTCCCTCTTGCCCTTGCAGGAGAAGCAGCCTCTTGGGAGAAGGTGGGGGAAGCTGCTTGGCAGCTCACGTGTCTTCCAGACACATGGAAATAGGGTGGGAAAGGACACGGCTCCAGAGCTGATGAAAGCTGGGAGGACTTTCAGCAGTGCTGTGCTGGCTCCCAGCGTGGCCGGGCTGTTCTGGGTTTGGGATCCAGCCTGGACACCGCAGGCTGAGCTGGGCTGAGCCCCAGGAGACTTCCACTGAAAGGCCAGTGGGCAGGATGGAGGGTTTCTTGTGACCACCCAACAGCTTGGCCAAAGCCCTTGCTTTCAACCAACAGCTGAGCTGGGAGGGCGGCAGGAAGGGTTGAAGGCACTGGAAGCTCTTACAAACGTTATTGTGCTCAGGAGAACCAGCCCAGGCGTGGGACTGGGCAAGGAGACCACCCTAGCCAACACTGTGGAAACTTGCCTTGATTTGGGTGGGATGGAATCCCTGGAGGGAGAGGGAAATCCCTGTGAGCTCCTCTGCTTTGAGGCAGGGATGTGGGTGCATGAGCACACCCCAGCTTTGCAAGGCCCCAGCATGGAGCTGTGGGGAGAAGGGCTGAGAAGAGGGGACAGACCTGGGGACCCACACACCACAGCCTGGCCACATCCCGGGGAGCCCTGGGCACAGATGGCACTTGGGGAAGAGCAAAGGTGCCCCCCTATTTTTGCTGCTCAGCCTGTCCCCCCTTTCCAACACCAGCCCACAGAGGGACCTGGCTCTTGCAACTGAATTTTGGTTAAGAAGAGGAAGTCTGGTCAGGTTTCACATCCTACATCATTTTCCTCTTCCTGCCTCTCCTTTACCCCAAAGCACATCTGTGACAAAGACATCCCCGCGATGATGCACAGAGCATCCCTCACGGATCTTAGCAAAGCTCTTCCCACCCCACCCTACTCATCACTGGGAGCACTGGTGGTTTGGGGAACGGAGGAGGAGCAGGGACTGCTGTCTTTTCCCTTTGTCCCGAGGGCAGCAGAGGTCAGGGGCTGGAGGGGAAAAGCAGCAAGGGTGGAGCAGGGGAGAGGTTGTGGGGAAGGGTCACTCGAAGAAAAAGCGCTACCCTGCCACGAAGCGTCCCAGAGACACGCAGGACACGGGTTCAGGGGAGCCGAGCCCTCCCCAACGCCACACAATCACCGCTCGGTTTTGTCACCCCCCGTCCCCGCCTTGCGCAGCGATGCTCTCCGCGGGGCCGGCGGAGGGGACCGGCGGTCGGGATGCTGGCACCGAGCGGGGGGACACGGGGAGGCAGCAGAGCTTGACCCCCCCGCTATGCCCAGGGATGCTCTGCCCATCCTCACCCTCCACTCACCTCCACAGCCCCTCGGAGGGGGAAACTGAGGCACGGACCGGGGCGTGGGGAGGGACCGGAGCTGGGCGCAGCCGGGCGACAGCGAGCAGGAAACGAGCTCCGGCTTCGCAAGCAGCAGCTGCCGGCCGGGCCGGCCCTCCTCTCCTTTGCCCTTCCCTCCTCGGCCTTCCCCTCCCCTCGCCCGTCCGACCCTCCCCCGCGGCCGGGGGACCCAGGGCGGGCGGTGCCGGCAGAGGGGCGGCCCCCGGGCCACTCTCTTTGTGCCGGGAGGTTCGGAACAACGGGACGAGCGGCACAGCGCAACCCCAGCTGGGTTGTTGTTGTTTGGGTTTTTTTTTTTTTTGTATTTTAGGGTGAGAAACCAGACTTTTCGCCAAGCAAATAAAAAGACTCGGGTGATGAAGCCAAACAGCTTCACCCCCTTGCCGCGCCGCTGTGCTGCTCGCCCTCCCCAGCCAGAAAGCGGCAGGAGGGTGCGGGGACACCGGAGGATCCAGGGCGGGGGGAACCCACCCAGTGCCAGCTCCGGACCCCGGCCACCACAGCTCGCGTGGAAACTTCTGGGATTATGTTTCCATTTCCTCGCGGTGGGAATGGTCCCAGTGGGGTGAAGGTACCTTGGGGCGGGCGGGGGAACCCCCGGGGTGACCGAAGGTGGCTGCTGGCCGGGTGCTTTTTGGGGTTTCTAGCGATGTCCTCGGGGTGCCGCTGGACATTTGTTGTGCGCTGGGACGGGTGTCACGGCCAGGGGACTCGCGTGCTGTGACGCACGGGGACAACTTGCCACGAGACTGTGGACGGTGACTCAAGGACACGGGACCAGCCGGCAAAGGGGCGTTGGTCACCGGCCACCCTGAGTCACCCGTGGCACCGCCAGCGGCTACAGCCGGCGAGGTGACCAGCCCAGCACCTCCATCCCTCCCCTCTGCAGCCCCTCGGGCCCCTTCCTGGGCATCCTGGTGCAGAACCCCCACCATGGCAGCTCGGCCGGGCTGTTCTGGTCCCTGCAGAGCTGCTGGGTGCCGGTACAGCGAAAGCCACCCGTGTTTCGGGGCCGCGGGAGGCTGGGGCAGACACGGAAACGGGGCGTCTGTGTCAAACCCGGCGCTTTGTGCGCTTTGCCCGGGCGGTCGGAAACAGCTCCCTCTGTTTGTGAGCACTTCGTGGTGCTGTGGGAAAGGTTGAAATCACGGACCTGCGCCTTCCAGCCCCAGCATCGCCCCCCGGGCAGCAGCAAAGGAGCATTAGAGTGAATTACAGCAGGGACTGAGGGCATGTGGTGGCACTGAGGGACCCGGCTTTAAAGCAAACCCACAGCTGTGGGCAGCCCAAGCTGTCCCCAGGACAGGGGATGTGTGGAAGCAACACTTGATGTACTGAGAACAGGCAACCCACGGCATCAGAGAGCTTCTGCAGCTCCCTGACCCCTTCAGGATTCTATGGAAGTGCCAGCCATGTCTTAGATCCTACACAGGTCCTACCTTAGGTCTTACCCCCTGCTCCGTCATTACAATTCCCCCATTTTTCCTCCCGTTTTATTATTCTAGGGTTTTGGTGTTTTAGGACGTGGGGAAGGAGCAGAGATGCCTCTTAGCTCCCCCCTCCCCAGTCCAGCTAGGCCTTGGATGATGCTGCAGACTGCAGCCGCTGCAACTCCAGGACACGGACGAGGAGGAGGAAGGCGATGCTCAGGAGAAGCAGCCAGAAGAAAACCCAGTAGTGCTGTGGGAAGAAGAGCCAGGGACGCCACAGCTCTGCTGCAGAACCCTTGGACCTGAGGAGAGGGTGACCAGGGACACTTGTCATCCACGAGAGAGAGAAAATCCCACCTCCACCCCATGTGGGGACACAAGGAGGATGTTTAACTCAGCCCCAAACATCACTGGCCCTTTCGCAAACCCAAGTGGACAAGCCTGAGGAGGGCATGGGCAAAAGTGAGGAAGCCAAACAACATCTGTGTCTTCCAGCACTAAATCCCCCAGCCCCCTGCCCAAGTGCTGGCCACCCGGGGAGCACAGAGAGGCCAGCAGCCATGAGGGGATCTGGGCACACGCAGGGTGCTGCTCACGTCAGCCCAAGCTGCTCCTGCTCCTCGTCCCCTGTGCTTGAGCCTCTGCCGTCTGCCTCTGCCACCAGCTTCCCAGTCACGCTGCTGTCCTGGTCCTGTGGCTCCAGTTCACTCCTGGGGACAGAGAGGACGGGGTGGGTGCTGTCCCACATGGCCAGTGGCAGCTGGTGCCACGTCTGCCTGGTCACCCAGCGCAGTTACCTCTGGGTGCTGGGCCAGCGCTGGGCCCCCTCTGGCTCCAGTTCAGCTGCTGGGGCTGCTCTGCTCTCAGGGCTGGCACCTGGCTGGGCACCGAGGGTGGGACAGTCAGTGGGGACACAGCCCCAGTGAGCCTGGGGACTCAGTTCCTGACTGTCCCCAGCCAACGTGTCCTTACCAGGAGCTGCTTGGGGATGACGGCGATGCTGACTCTGCGGCGGGCAGACCCCTGCAACAGAGGGGCTGGGGGTGAGCAGCAGCTCACTGACCTCCTGGGCAGCTGCTTCTCACCTCCTCCTTCCCCAGCTACCCCTCCAGCACAGACAGGGGACACCATGGGACACTGCCAGTTCCCACTGGAGCTAAGAGGGGAAGGCAGAAAGAGGCAGAAAGCTAAGGGGGGAAGGTCAAAGCCTAAGAGGGGAAGGTCAAAGAGGTTTGTGCCTGTCATTACTGCTGCAAGCTGGTGGCGCTGCCTAACCCCTCCCCTAGCTCTTGAGCTATAGAGGAATCACTGTCCTGTGGCTCTTGCGCTGTGTCCCTGCAATGGAAGAAGGATCTGTCTAAGATCTCTTGCACAAGCAGCCCCCAGCTTGCTGGGTACAGTGTCTGTCTACCAACAGCCCTTCGAGGCTGCCCCTACATTTTGCCTCATCCCTGGCATTTCCAGCAGATCTTCCCTGCAGTAAGCAGTTGGCTGCAGTGACATTGTTTGGGGACAAGTGGGTGCATGGGACAGCCAGCTGAGGGAGGGCGGCAGGGCATGGGGAGGCAGTAGCTCTAAGGCTCCTGAACTGGGACCAGTTACCTGCTGGAAAGTTCTCTTCAGGGGGTGAGGTCTCAGCCGTGGCTCCACATCATCTGGGAGCAAAGAGAAGCTGCCTTACATCATCCCCCAGCACTACGATGGGGCTATGAACAGACAGTCACAAAGCTCCCTGCCACTGAAAGCTGTCCTGGCCATGTGCTGTGTGCGTGGCACAGGTGGTGCCCTGGGCAGGGGGACCTGGTCCCGTGCACAGCAATGGCACGTGTGGAGGTGGGTGTTCAGGAACAGAGTCCTTTTTGTGCATGGGCCCCACTGCCCTGCATTCCCAGCTGGGTTACGGCTCTCCAGCCACCAGCACCTGCTCCCACACTGAGCTGCTGTTCCACTGTCCCCTCACAACTGTCATCAGCTGTTCCCTTCACCACCATCAGCTGTTCCCCACCACCAGTCCTCAGCTCACAGCACCCACTGGCTGTGGTGCAGCGTCACACTGACTCCCCACAGGGGCTGGGGACCAAATCCTGCAGGGTTGCTCCGTGCAAACCCTCCACAGGCCCCAGTGGCAGAGCCCACCTCACCCTGGGTCTCCGCCAGCTGCCGGTTGCGGGAGTTTTGCTGGATCAGGCGCTTCATCTCCTCCAGCTCCGCGTGCTCCCGCAGGTGGTGCCGCTTCAGGTTCTCCACGTGCTGCACCATCACCTCTGCTGCTCGGCTCATCCGGGCCTCCTGCAGCCAGGCGGGGTGGGGGATCAGGGCCCCCATCTCACCGGGAGCCAGGTCCCTGCCTGTGCATCCCATGGTGCCTCCACCCAGGGAGTGCAGGTGCAAACCCTTCCTGCTCCCAAGGGCAGGCAGGTGGATCCCTTGCACCCTGGTAAGTGCAAATTTGAGGTCAAGGCCAGCACGGTGAGGAGGAGGGACAAAGCCCAGCGAGCCCAGGGATGAGTCCCCAACCTGTCTGTAGTAACCCTCCATCACTCCCAGCCCTGGGCTGTGTACACACCTGGTGTACAGCTCCCAGCTTCTCTGCAGCCCTGGTTGCCCTCTCGATGGCCGCTGACAGCACGGCCAGGTTGTGCTGCAGCTGCTCCAGTGTCTCCTTGCAGGCTGCATTGCCACAGGATTGGCCCAGCCTCTGTGGAATGAAAGGATGGAGCTGCTGGAGCTGGCGCTCTGAGTTGTCCAAACCCCTCTGGGGCTGGATGATCCCAGCACACGCCAGCCCCCTGCTCTGGTGCCCACCTACCTCCAGGGCAGCCCGGCACTGCCCTATCTCCTCCTGGATGTTTTCCTCTGCTGCTTCCCGTGCCCGTTTCTCCACCTGCACCCGTTGCTGCAGGGTGAACGTGTCGCAGCGAAAAGCCAGGGCGAGGTGGGCAAAGGCTGCCTGCGGGGTGGGGAGGTGACAGGTGGGACACGGGGGCAGAAGGGAAGCCACCAGGGCCATGTGCTGCTGTCCCCAAGGCACAGAGAGACCTCCCAGCGTGCCACCAAACAGGGCAGTGCTAAAGATGATTAGCACTTGCCCCAACACCCGTTAGGCTGCTGCATGGTGGGGACAATCCCAGGGAGACACGTCCCCCAGACAGCCGATAACACATGGAAATGTTGAGCCCTCCTGGCAAGAGCACGCGCCGGGCAGACGCCAGCCCTCGCTGCGGGTCCCAGCTGAGCCTGACTCAGCCCTGGCACTCGCAGGGAAATTATTTTTATTAGCGAGGCTCCTCGGCTAAGGGCGCTCTTCAGCAGCTGCAGAGCGCTTTGTGGGATTGCCGGGCACGCAGAGGACAGACTGGTGGAAATGCAGCTGCCTCCAAATGCCAAAAGCATCTCTGGGAAAGGGTTTATAAAGTGGCTGCCAGGGGACTGCGGTGCCTGGAGGAGCAGGGCACAGCCACGGGACCGTGAGCCAGCAAGGTGTCAGTCCTTGTGTCCCCTTTCCCCAGCCCACCCACGGCCTCCAGCAGCCCTCACCTCCAGGTCCTGCTCTGTCAAAGCCACCCTGCAGAAAGAGAAGGGCTGTCAGGGGTGGGGGCATCATGGGGGCTGCATGCTGGAAATGCCCTTGTTCTGCTCCCAGGGGTGCCAGCCACCACCAGAAGCGGGAAGCCAAGTGCCCATTGTGTGGACAGCAACTCTTGTGTGATGGAAAAGGAGGAAAGTCCACTCTCTAAGCTGTGCTGTGCCCTGGGCCCCCCTGTCCTGTACCCCCAGAGGGATGCAGGTGCTCAGTGATCTTACCTGTGCAAGCCGAGTCTGTCCAGCACTGAGAGCTCACTGGGGAGACTCAGCAGCGGCTCCTCCAGGGTTTCTGCATCTGCAGGAAGGCAGTGGGGCCACAAGAGATCACATGTGAGGGCTTTCTGCCCTCGTGTCTTAGCAGAGGGTAGGTGCCCATGTTTTGGAACCATCCCAATCCTTTCCCCAGCATTAGGTCCTCTTGGGCCAGTCTCCCATTCCCCATACCCCCACCAAGGGAGATGACCCTCATCAGAACACGTTCCCATGCTCATCCACAACGACTTCAAGCCTTCCCCTAAGGGGAGCCAGCTGGAATGTGGGACGGAGACTCACCCACCTTCCTCAGTCCTGTCACTGTCCCCAGGGTGCACAGCCTGCTCCTGCATGGTCCTGCCTGGCTCCTGAGAGGCACAAAGGTGCTGTTGGAGCAAACCTCTCCCTGGTGCTGCACAGCATCCAAGAGGACCAGAACAGAGGGGCTGGGGGCCTGGCTGAGCCCAAGGACCAGGCAGGGAAGGTCCCCCCCCCTGTTCCCTCCCCTCCCTCTCACCTCACTGACTTGCTCCATGCTCTGCTCAGTCCTGGCCAAAATCCCACCTGGGTGTCCCTGGGGACTGCTCACCCTGCCTGGGGACAGAAAGGGTGGTGGGAGCTGGGCACCAGAGTCCCCTCCCCAGCCTGACACCGCTTCAGGAGAGACCCCCCAAAACTGCCACTGGCATTTCTGCAGCCTGCAGGTTCCCAAGGGGAGTGAGCTGCCAGGTACCCCCCAAAATATCCCTGTGGGATTAAGGGAGCTGGAGCTAAACTGGGCCAGGGCGGGGGGAGGAGGGCAAGGGATCCAGTGCAGAGGGTGGGTTACAGCTGGCGAGCCAAATCCAAGGGATGGGCTCGGAGTCCCAGGGCTGGAAGAGGTTGCAGGCAGGTGCTGCCAGGCCAGGGGATACCCTCCTGCTGCTCAGAAGGGTGGAAAACCCACCCTTCTGACCTCATTCCCTCCTGGGCTGCCCTTACCTTCATCCGGAGACGTGGAGAGCCCGGACAGCTCTGCCTGCTGCTCCCTGTGGAGGGAATCCCGGGTAAACCCTGGAGAAACTCAGGAAGCATCGGCAGCATCCCAACCCCCCCTGCTCCGCCAGCTCCCTCCATGGGGCTGCTCCGGACCTGGGTCCTTCCCGAGCATCCTCCGCAGCCTGCTCCGTCCCCGTCCCGCTCTGCTTGCCCCGGGCGAGCCGCCCCCTCCGCTCCTGCCGCCGCCGCAGAGCCCCACACAGGACCCGCCGAAGCCGTTTCCAGCCAGCAATGAGTCACCAGCCACTGCTGTACTTTGCCTCAGCAATCTTCTTCTTTTTTTTTTTTTTTTTTTTCGCTCTGGCTGCCAAGGGGACCTCGCTGCGAGCCGGCCTCTGCCAGCACCACAGCACAGCCAGAGCCCAGGCACCACCTCACAGCACCGCCATGGGGATGGCAGCCCATCCCAAAAGTGCATTGGGACAAGTTTATCACCCCAAACCCTTGTCCAGGTGCCAGAAGGTCTGGCAGCTCTGTAGCATCCCTGCTCGCCGATGTGGAGGCCAGCAGGGACGGCAGGGCACCGGTGCACGGAGATACAGCGGCTGCTGTGCAGAGCCCTCTGCAGCCCCACGCTGGAGCCCAGCACCCAACTGGGAGAGGGTTTAAACCCCCAAACTTTTACCCCTGGCTCTGGAAAGGGCTTCAGCAAGGCTTTTCCCTCACCTCCCGGAGAGCAGTGGCTGCAGGAGAAGGGGCCAGCATGCCAAAACGATGCTCAGTGTCCCTTGCCTGGCACTGCCATCACTGTCCCATCCTTGCCAGCACCCCGAGAGCCGCTGGCTGAGTTTTTGTGCACCTACCTCCGAGGTGAGGGGCTGGGTCTGCAGCTCGTCCTCTGCCGCTGCCGCCGCCGGCGCCCCTGGGCCGGTCCCTGCGCCTCCTCCTCGCCCTGACCCGGCGAGGTGCCTTCGAGCGGCTTCATCCCTGAGGTGCAGGGGCTCCAGGACCAGCACACCTATCGTGAGAGACTCACATTAGCCACGCGCAGATGGAGAACGCCTCTAAATGTTATATTTTTAAAGCTTTTTCTCACCCAGCAGGAGCTTCGAGCTCCTCTGCTCAGCGTGGAGGCATCTGCGGGAGAAGAGGTGGGGAGGACCGCTGGGATTCGGGAGGAGGCTGGTGGGATTTGGGCGGGCATGGAGCAAGGCAGATGAGAAATTCAATACAAGCCTCCTTTCTGGGCAGTGCCGAGAGTGGATTTTCCTCCTTCCCACCCCCGTTTCCTTCCCCCAGGGCAATCTTCGTTTTGGGTTTGTGATGTGGGGTCATCATTTCATGAGGGGAAGGTAAATCTGCAGCCACCAACCAGCGGCAGCACCCAGTGCAGAGAGAGAGAGAGCAACCCCCTGTTCTCCAGGCTGTACAATCCCCGAGCTCCCAGAGAGACAAAAATAAAATATTTCCAAATGTAAGGGAGCTTGGGCAACTCGTTTAAGCAGTTTTACAATGTTTAAAGAATCTGAGAAAAATGCAGAAAGTCCAGAGTCCCTCTCCCAGCTCAGAGTGAAGTCGCTGAGCACCAGGGACTGTCCCACAGTGACTCCTCGCAGGCTGTGCCCACGGACACGCAAATTTAGGACAGAAGGGGAAATTTTTGTCCAGGATAGGAACTGCAGGAGAGATCTAGGGGAGACAGGGAGCAGAAGCTGCCTGAAGCCCCCCATCCCTGGGCAAAGCTCAGTCTAGGTCACCGCAGCACCAAGCAGGGCCATCACCCAGCTCCCAGCGCCCGCTCGGCTCTGATGAAGGTGCAAAAAGCAGCACTTGGCACCTGCCGAAGCCAGCCCATTTCACACCTATACAGTGGGAATCCTCGCTGACATCTCCACCCAGCGACTCGGGGCCTCCAGCCAGCAGGGATCAGCCAAACCCATCGCACCAGAGTGCTCCGGAGGGCTGGTCCCTGCTGCGGAGCGCTCAATCCATCACAGCGGCAGACCCTGCTGCCCTCCCACAGCTCTGACAGCCTCACACACACCCGCTCCTCATCTTTGTGTTACAGATGGGACAGATACGAGACACGCAGCTGCTTTAGCATAAAGAACCCCCTGAGATGCCACACCGGGCGCTTTCCCTCAACTCGGCGACAACCAAGCGCGCCCCGGGACATCGTTACCTGCCTGAACTCCTCTCTCAAGCAGCCGGAGGCAGATGCTGGGGCTGCCCGGCTCCGACCCGGCCCTCAGCTCTGTGGGGCCCCCATGGGCGCCAGGAGGGGGTCAGGGGACACGGCGTGGCCGCAGTCGGGGCTGCCGGGGCCGCGCACGGCGCTCGCTGCCGGCGGCAGAGCCTCTCCGCCGCCCACCGCACCCGCATCTGCGGCGGACCGAGCTGCCGGGGACGGGCCCGATGAGAGAAGGCCTTTAAAGGAGATGCATGAGAGCGGCTGGGAGCTCCCCGCGCCGGCCAGGGCGGGCAGAGTGGTCTGCAGGTGGCCAGGAAACCTCTGCTTTTGGTGCGGGGCCGGAGCCCGCGTCCGCTCCGAGGAGGTGACAGAGCTGGGAAAGAGCAGGACTGCTCCCTGCGTGTGTGCAGAGCCGAGCTGAGCTCAGCCATAGCCTTGGCAGGATGGGGGCACTCAGGAGAGATGGGGGAGCCCCTGTGCTGTCATGGGGAGCCCAGCACCACGCTCGGCTGGGATTTCTGATGAGGACCCCCTGTAGCATCTTATCCGGTGATGCAGGGAAGCTGCTCTGCCCAGCAGCCCCATCCTTCCTGCCCCTCTGAGCAGCCCCACTTTCCCCCTGGCCATCCCCCCATTGCCCCAGCCCCAGCCCAGCCCTTTGCTCAAATCCATCACGTCCTCTAAAGCTGCTTTCCTCCCCTAATGAGCTTAGGGCAGTCGAGCTCCATGTTCAGGAGGCAGCTGCTGTTGCCCCCCCATGCCCAAGGAGCCCAATGAACCCTTTGGGGTGTGCAGACCTCTTCAGCCCTTAGAGGGAACACAGCATCTCCCAGTGCCAGGGCAGGCTTTGCCTGACTCTCCTGCCCGAGTGACAGCCCAGAACTCAGCCCCAGGGCCAGGGGTTACAAAATGAGGGGAGGATGGACACCTTTGCAGAAAACCCCAGCTTCCTCCCCAGGAGCAGCAGCTGGCACCAGGCAGCACATCTGGTGTCGTGGCAGGCCCAGGGCTGCCCCGTGGGGACACAGAGCCAAGGACACCATTGCACTGGTGCCTCTGCTCCCTCCCACACTCACGGGAGGGGTCAGAGAGGCAATGTCCCTGCTCACCAACCACCCCCTTCAAAGAGCCTCTAAAAGCAGTTACTAAAAGCACGCAGGGGGAGTTTTTAGACATTCTTATTTATAAGCTGGGAGCAGCTAAATAGTGACTACAATCTAGGTATCACAGAGCCTCAAGCAAGGAAAAGCAGCCCAGTTCTTTTCACACAGACCTGTTCAGCAGGGAGGAACGAGACCCTGCTGGGAGATCTCCAGCCCAGAGGGGTGGGAGGCAGCATGTGGCTGGGGGCTCTGCCTTTGTCCCCTGTCCTCCTTCCAGCGAGGTCCCTCACAGCAGCTACAGCAACAGCATCTTCCTGAAGCTGAGCTGAACTCACAGCTCAGATCACAAGAGTATGGTCATCTGGATTATCCACTTCTTGGAAGAAAGCTGCTCAGACTGACACTGACTGCTGCCACTGGTGCAGCAAGCATGATTTACAGGTTTGTGCAGGGGGCCAACCACAAAACAGCACCCCAGCCCTCCCCCAAATTCACCTTTCTGTGGCTCTGGCTTCTCCAGCTGACAGGGACCTGGCTGCCACCAGGTTACCCAAGAGAGTATAAGACAATTCTTATGATTAAATGACAATTCTTATGATTAAAAGGTCATTGGCATTAAAAAACAAACAAAAAAAAACCCACAAAAAAACCAACCAAACAAAAAAACAACAACAAAAAACCCCAAAAAAACCAAAAAAAAAAAAAAAAAAAAAAGGAAAAAAAGCCCACCAAAAAAAACAACACCAAAAAACAAAACAAAGCAAACCAAACCAAACAAAACCCCCACCAAAACCAAATCAACAAACAAAAAAACCCCACAAAAAACACACACACAAAAATCCCCAGACAAGAAGGAAAATGGCTCTTTCTTTTTATTCAGTTTTAAATCCCAAGTGAAAAAAATAATAAATTGCTGAGCCTGAGCCTTCCGCAGAGCAGTTCAGCCTCACGTTTGGGTGTCACAGCCCCCAGGTTTCCAGGCAGAACTGCATCAGCATGTTGGGGATTACACATGAGATTAGCAGGACTGTCTCTGGACACGCAGCTACCTCCAGGGAGAAGAGGAGTGACCCCTGGCAAGAGGTGACACAGCAACAACTTGGAACTCTTGTTTGGAGAGTTGGGGGATGGAGACAGGCCATTTTCAGGAAAGTCACTGAATTTTAGCCCTTTCCAACAAGGTGCTGCATGGCTGAAGGCTTCTACATGGCTCTGAGTCTGGTGTTTAACATCCCCAGACCCAAAATCCCTGCTCACCCCAAAGAGCTTCTCTGCTGCCTGACCACAGCCCCATAAAGGCACCCAGGGAGTGGAGGAATCATCTTGTCATGAAACTGGTTCAAAATTCCCTTTAAAGGAGGGTGAGGAAGCAGCAGAGTGGACACACAACACATGTAATTGCGTATGATGAATTTTCTTCAAAAAACCCCAGAAACTACTGGACCAAAAAGGGAATTCCCCTCTGTAAGATGAAGTAAAACTACAAACAGAAGAGGAAGCAGGCAAGGAGGCACTGCCAAGTATCACAATTAAACTGAAAATCACACGCTGCCTTCTACCTCCAGCCTAAGAAAGGACTCAGATAAAGCTTCAGACCATTCCCTTCACCACAACCACTCTTAAATCAGGACAAGGATGGAGCCAGTCCTGGCACTCCCGCCACTCTTGGCCAAGGTTCTGCTGAACTATAAAATCTGACTGATGTTTTACGCTGCATCCACCTCTCTGCACTGTTCAGGATGGATTTTGAAGTTCTTAAGAGGAGTCAAAAGTGAAGTTTTCTGTGCAGATGCTGCCAATCTCCATATAAACAGTCTTCCACCAGCACGTGCAGTGTCCCCAGGGTTTGCTCCCAGTTCTCCTCACGTGATTGTTATCTGCATGTACACCTCAGAGGAACCCCCAGCACATGATAAGCTGCAGCCAAGAGCAAAACCAGGGCTAAGAAGGCTCTTGCCACAAGCCAGTGGCCATCTCCATGTGACCAACAGCCACAGCCAGACGGAGCACTGGGGACAATGACACCGAGGTCACTTGGTAGAAGCTCTGCAAGGAAACTGCAAAGATCAGAGCCTGCTACCTAATAAAGCCAGAAGAGCAGGCTTAGACCTTGATGATCATGGCACAATTTCTATTTATGTCGTATTTTGGGCAGCCCTACAATAGCTTCACTATACTCAGCCACTAACTCACTGGAATGCAAACACATCAACAATCCGGCTCCCTGGAGGTTTCTATCCTCCAGCTAATGCGGACTTTGAAGCCTCATCAGTCCACTGTCACCTAAAATAGCTTAAGAGATTCTCACATAAAGAAATCTGTGCTCTCAGCCTTAAGAGAGTCACCTAATGCTTCAGAGTTTCCTTCCTCTGGCAGGCATCTAGACATTAATGAGAAAATGAAGCTGTCACACGTCACAGCAGCATGTTGGAATTCTCCTTTCTCCCTTTGTAGACGTTTATGGATTTTTAAATAGCTCCTGAAGCATGCAATGCTTCAAACCCCCCACTGAAACCCTAGCTCTACCTGCCTGAGTCTCCTCTCTGCCAACATTTTCTTCCCAATTCTCAGACCAGGAGGCCCTAGATGAGGTTTCCAGTGGGTATTTTCAAAAATACAGGAGAGAAGCTTGAGCAGAGCCATGCCATACGAGCACTTTCTATTAGGGCAATGAGCAGGGTCATCATCACTAGAAATGTGCCACACACAGCAGGGCCCCTCACAGGCCAGGCAAACAGGAAAGAAAGGTGGATTTAAAGCAGAACACTCAAAGTTTTCCAGCTGAATTCAGTTGGAATTCAGCTAAACCCCACTCTCCTGCACCCAGAGTTCTGTAAATCCCAGCAGACCAGACAGACAAAGCAGCAGCCCAGCCTGCACAACTCTGAAACCAGCTTGGCTGTTGGGGAGGAATGTGAGCGTGCACAGAGCTCGTGCCTTGGAATGAGCAGAGATAAAACCAAGATAGTGAACCAAGTCCAGAATTATCAACTCCATGCAGCCTCAAATCAATGTCTGTCCTGGTTTAGTGATGTGTTTTGGGCAGTAAGAACTCAGAAGCTCCCCCATGGGTTGTGTCCTACCCCTGTCACAGGAGGGCCAGGTCACCTCGTTGAGCGTGGCAAAACAGATACAGAAAACACCTGGAAACACATTAATTGTTCAACCAAGACCCCTCTGAGCCCCAGGGAGTGTGGGGTGTTGGGATGGCACTGCCCAGGAAGAGCCTCCTCACACCAGGTGCTGCTGGAGGACCTGGGCACTCTGTGGGGAGCAGAGGTCACCTGCAGAGTCCCACCTCACCACAGGAACCCAGTGAGGGGTGGCTGCTGCTGTGCAATGGGTGTCCTCCACACAAGGAAGCTGTCACCTCACAATTCCTTTTGGTGGTCACCTGAGAAGAAGACAAAACTCCAGAAGAGGGAAGGCGATGCCATACACACTCCTGCACAGCTCTGGCACAGCAGGTGTGACACCTCCTGCTTCCACACCCCTGGGGAGGCCCAGGGTGCAGAGCCCAGGGTTCCTCACCCCTGGGACGGCCCAGCCTGCCATCCCCCATGACAGGGACACTGTCCCCACCTCACCTGGCCCCTTCCAGCACAGCCTGCAGAGATTTCTTCAGCGCCGCGTTGCTCCGGTCCAGGACAGCAGCCAGACTGCTCCGGTGAGCTGGGGTGACCTGGCACGGAGGCAGCACGAGCTCAGGGCACTGCCCTGCCAGGAGCCCACCTGAGAGCTCTGGGCTGGGTCCCAGGAGCTGCAGGAGCTGAGCCTGGCCTGGCTCACCTGGCTCTGGTACACCGTGAGCACGGCTGTCACCAGCTTGGCGAAGCTGAGGGAGGTGGAGAAGGCTGGAGCCTGCTGGCACAGAGTCAGGACCAGGAGATCCAAGAGCTCCGGGGGCAGCACCTCCTGGAAAAGACCCAGGGGCAGGTAGGAAAGGGGGTCCTTGCTCCAGTACTGCTGGAGGCATCAAGGAAACCTGTGGGACAAGGTGGGCCCTCACCTGCCGCCCCAGCACGGCCTGCAGTACTGGCAGGAGTTTCTCAGACAAAGGCACCTCCAAGATTTGGCTGGAAGGACAGTGAGGAGGAAAGGTGCTGCTCCACAGCCCTGCTGGTGTTCCCAAATGGCAGGAGCCAGCTGGACCCATCCAGGTAGATGTGAGGCCAAAGCAGAGCTGTCAGCTCTGTCACCCCTCACCTCAGCACCAGCTGCACAGAGTGTGGCTCCAGGCACTCCTCCACGAGCTCACACATCAGCTTGGTCTGCTCAGCACCTGCAGGGGCAAAGCAGCAGGGGAGAGCCTCCAGAGGCTGCCAAATCCATGGGGATGTGCCTGGCCCTTCCTGGCACTCCTTCACAGGAGTATGTCACAGTCAGGACAGGCAGAAACTGTGCAGTGCACCCTTCTGCTCAGGATAATGCTGCTTCCTTTGCCCAGCTGCAAGGGTTTAAACAGCACCAGTCTCTGGGAAAATGGGATGTACTGTGGCAGGGCTTCACCCTCTCCTCATGCCAGGACAGCCACCCTGGGGCAGCTCTGGCCTGAGCATTAGGAGCTGTCAGGGGCCCTCCAACCATGGAGGTATGGGAACTGTCCTTTGAGAAAAATTAAGCTGGAAGCCAGACTAGCCAACCCTCCCACTCCATCTCAGGCATCCGTTATCCCATCTCCTATCCCAACCTCCACGTGTTTACCTGCCCAGAAAAAACCAGCCCCACTCCTCCAAAGTTTCTAGCACCTCAAATGCCTCCCAGGAGACAACACTGCAGCTCCCAGAAGCAGCCACACCTCCCAGCAGCCCACCACACCTTCCCCTGGCTCCTGCAGCACCGCAGCCACCAGCACACGGCAGAAGGGACGGGAATACTTGGAGCAAAACGAAGTGAGGGCAGCCATGAGGTGTCGGGAAGGCGGCTGAGTGAGGGACAGCACCTGGGGACAGAAAAGGCAGGAGGTGGGGACAGTGGAGAGGGAAATGAGGAGCAGGAAAGCTCTGCTGCCCTGGCACGTACTCGCCTGAGGAAGAGCTGCTCTGCCAGGATGGCTGCGCTGGTGTAGCTGAGGTCGGGGGTCAGAGCCAGCAGCCAGCTGCAGAAACGCACCAGGAAGGGCTCTGGGCACGTGGAGAGCTGGAGGAAGGAGCACAGCCCCTCGAGCTGGGGATGGCAGAGGGGATGGAACGTCAGGGACAGCAGCAGGCCCCCTGCAGCAGCTGCAGCAGGGATGCTGGGGCTCACCTGGCCGGGGGAGCAGTTGTTCAGGATGCTCAGCTCGGATGGGGTGTGCTGGAGGGAAACACCAGAGTCCTGAGTAATGCATCAAATAAACCAACCCACAAAATACAGCTCCAGGGCTTCTCCCTTCCCCCCGTGGCTGAGCACACAGACAGCCCCCACACCTGCAAGGTGCAAGGTGTCAGTATCCCAAGCCCCGAGGAAGTGCTAACAGGGCTTTTTATCCAGTTGGCCCCATGAAATCCACCTCCTTTCCCACCCCTTCTGAGGCCCTGGCATGAGCCTGTTTAGAGCATCAGCTGCAGGAGAGAGAGAAAAGCAACCACTTACACTGGACTCCTGCAGCAGCAGCATTTTCAGCCTCTGTCCATGCATCTGAGGAAAATGAGATGAAGGAATGGGAATCAGGCTGTAAAGGCTCACTGGCTGGAAGGAGTCTGCAAACCCTACACGGTACCTGGACAAAGGACTGGACCTCAGCTGCCAGCTCTGTCTGGGAAATCTTCCTGAGCTCCTCAGCTGCCTCCTGCTGGGAGCTGTCTGGAGCAGCCTTATCTGTGCTCTGAGCAGGTGTGTCCCCTGAAGGCTCCTTGGGCACATTTTCTTCCACCCCTACCACATCTCCACACTCCTGGGGCTCCAGGGGCTCAAATGACACCTCCTCCAGTAGCAACCTCTTCCCTTCTCTGCCACTGTCCAACTCCAGGCTTTCCTCTGACACTTTCTTGCGCTTCCCATCTTGAGAGTCAGGGGCACCAGGCTCCTTGCTGAACCACCAGTTCAATTTTCTTTGCTCCTCTGGTTTCTTCTGGGCAATTTTCTGGCACAGGCCCCTAAGCTGCTGTTGGCACGTGGAAGACAGGACCGTGGGCTGTGGGGAGCCCTCCTGTGCCCTTGGTCCCTGCCGGAGCAGAGCCCCCAGTGTCTGCACCCAGGGATCCACTTGGGAATGTTGCTCCAAGGCCTGGAGCAGCTGCTCAAGGCAGTCCCCCGGCACTGCATCCTGCACCACGAGGAGCAGGGAGAAGAAGTTTCTCTGGCACAAAACGGGCAGCAGCAGCAGCCGTGGCTTGCTGGAAAAGGAGAGGTGACCGGTCAGAGCAAATCCCTCTGTCCTGCCACCATCCTGCCTCCTGGAGCACAGTCCCACAGCACCAGGGAGCAAGAGGAGGCACCTAATGCCTCCACCAGCTTTTGCAGACACAAGCTGGGACACCACTGGCTCGCGACTATGATCTCAACTTTATGTCTGGACTGCTGCACCGGGGGAAACTGATGTGCTCCCCCAAATTGTGCACCTGACACCCCAAACTCCCGCTAAACACCGAGTTTTAGAAACGTGTCCCACTCACACAGCCAGGGTGTCCTTGGGCCCCTCCAGCGAGGGCTCCTCGGCGCACAGGGCTGCGGTGAGAGCCTGCCAGGGGAACGCCTGTCCCGGGCTGTCGCGGGGCTGGTCCCGCTGCAGCAGCCGCAGCGCGGCCGTGACCCCCGAGGGACCCGAGGACAGAGCGTGGAGCAGCAGGCGACACGGCCGGGGACACGTCTGCAGCCACCGCGGCTCCATCGCTGTGCTGGGGCTGCACAGCCGCCTGCGAGACACGGGGACACAGTCACACAGAAAGGGGACAGCCGGACATGGTCACACATATGGGGGACAGCCGGACACGGGGCACACACACTGGGCACAGCCGGACACGGTCACACACGCAGAGAGAGCCGGACATAAGGCATATCAGGACATAGGACACAGCTGGACACGGGCCACGCACACAGGGGACAGCCGGACACGGGTGACACCGGCGAGAACCGGACACGGGTCCCACTCGGGAGGCACGGGACGATCACGACCGGCCAGGCCATGCTCGGCACGGAGCGACATCAACTTCGGGGCGGCCTTTACCCGCCCTCCGCAGCCGAGGATGCGGGAGCCCCTCCGTGCCCTCCAACACCCCCGGGCCGGCAGCCTCCGCAGCCCCAGCTCCGCCCCGCTGACCTCCCGGGATGGGTACCCCCAGCCCCAAGCACACTCACGGGTGTCATAGCACACACAGGTGTCACCCCGCACACTCACGCGTGTCACCCGTCCCCGCCGCGCTCTGTCGCTGTCCCCAAGGCGCCGCTTCCGGCCCCGCCCCCGGGAAACGCAAATCGACCGCGCGCGAACGAGCTCATTATGCAAACACGCCTAAAATTCCAACCCAAACGCCGCCTTTCCCCCCCGAGCGTGGATCCCACAGATCACAGGTGGCCGGAAGCGTGGCGTTACACGACCCGTTTTATTTCGTTATTCCCGGATTTGGCTAAAAAGAGTTTAAAACAGTGTCCCCCTGCTGCCCGTCCCGTGGATGTCAGACCCCCCCACTGCCTCCCAGCACTCAGCCCACCCCTGAGCTGGGTGGGCACCGAGTGGGCGACAGCAAGAGCACGTGGGCTGTGCCCTGAGTCTCCTCCAGTGCGCAGATAAATGCCAGCCAGACTGCTTCCCCATCCCACCCAACCCCTCCATCCCAAAACAATGGCACGAGTCAAAAGACACCGCCGCAGACGCGTCCCAGCCACCAGCAGCACCCAGTCCCAGCGTGACCCCCACGGCTCAGTCGGAATCGAAGAAGTCAAGAAGCATGTCGAGGATATCGTAGCCAGAAGGTCGGCAGGGAAATTCTGCCCGCAGCCTGGCCAGGCTACGAGCCAACTCGAGCTCTTCATCCTCCTCATCAGAGCTCTCTGAGGAAGAAGGGATGAACACCTGCAGGAGAGGAGGGAGGATGAGCCACAGCCTCCAAGCGGCCAGCCCAGCTCCGGGATATGTCACCCCACTTACAGCGGGCATCCTCGGCCGCTGCCGTCCGCGCCGCCGCAGCTGCTGGGCAGGCAGCTCATGCAGGTAGATGCACTCTGATCTGAAAGGGCAGTGGCCATGGATGAAGAATTTGCACCTGATTTTCCTGTGGGATTCCAAACACAGTTGTGAGTGTAGCTCCCAGAGCAGCACAGAGCCCACAGCCTCGCCACCCGCAGCAGTGCCACGAACTCACCCTGCCCGTGCCTTGAAGGTTTTGATGAGCTTCTCCTTCTCACCCACATCCGAGATCCAGTATTTGTGGGGGATGTAGTAATTGGAGGTGATCCGGCACTCTGGGCAGGCCCTGGATGAGGGTGATGGGTGCAGTTGGGTGTCCAAAAAAGGAAGCAGGGAGCATGGGCTCAGCACCCACACTGGGCGGTTCTGCTGCCCTGGCCTCATCCAGCACCCATTCCCAAAGGAAAGTCATGCCAACCCCAAATCCACACCACCAGACCCCAGGAAGAACTTCAGGGCACAAAAGGGGGAATGTTGACCACACCGCCACCTCCCCATCCCCACTCACTTTATGACGGCCCTCTGGAAGTCGCGGCTGCGGCGCCACTTGCGGATGCAGCCCACGCAGTACGCGTGGCTGCAGTTGGGGAGGATCCCAAAGAGCCGCTCCTTGGGCAGCGCCTTCTCGTACACCCTGTCCATGCAGATGCCACACACCACGGCCTCGCTCTGCGCTCTCAGTGACAGAGAGCTGCTGGTCACCAGGGCTGCCACGGCACCCGGCTCTGCAGGGACCTGCAAGCAGAGCAGCACAGCATGAAAATGCCTTGGTTCTGTCACTAGCCTGGCCTCGAGGAACACCACAGCGTGACAGGGAGTGCCCGGCTGCAGGAGACCCCAAACTCACCTCTGCAGGGTCAGTCTGTGTCGCTGTCTCTGTAACTGCCTTACTGGGATCAGAGGAGTGTGGATCCAGTGCTGGCGCTGGAGCAGAGTCACAGTCCTGGAGCTGGAAGCCTGCAGGAGGAGAGTTCTTAGAGGGGAAAAGCTCAGAGAGCTGGGCAGGCTGCTCAGAGCATGCAGCTTCAGCAGTGACAGTCCCCACACTCACTGGAGAGCTCTCCACAGTGCCAGCCTGACCCAGGCTTGGGTCATAGGCAAAACCATGCACAGGCTACTTCACCATAACCACCCCAGTGTCTTCACCCCACCAGTCCCCTGGGCAGGCTTGCACCTACCTGAGGCATCCTGAGCTCTTGTGGGGACAAATTCTCCCCTGATGGCCCCACAGGGGACATTATCAACCGGTGGGATGTTCTTCTTGTCTTCCTCTTCTACCACCAGTTTGAGGAATGGGATGGTCACACATGTCATGCTGCTGGCAGGGTGGACCGAGGTGCCCTGGGCTCCCCCCTGGTCCTGGTCCATGGCTGTGGGCTCAGTGCCAGGCTCCTGGTCCCGGTGGTGGTGAGGCATCACATCACATTGGGTCCCTACTGGTGCTGGCTCCTCCTGGATGTGCTGGTAGCTGGAGGAGCCCAGCGACAAAGACAGAGGTTCCCATCAGTCCAGCATGACCCCTCTAGGCTCCCAGCCCACCCTCACGGCACCACATCCACCTACCGGCAGTGCTCTCCATAACGGCAAACCCCACGCTGGAAGTACCTGCAGACCTGGGCTGATTTTCTGTCGTGTGAGAAGCGGCACCTCTGGCCCCACCGACAGGATCCACGGGCAAAATTCCTGTCAGCCAGAGGAGCCACGTGGCTGGGATCAGACCCTGCTCCAGCCCTGCCCTGGTACCCCGCTACCAACTTTGTTTGGGTGGGACATATTTTGGAAGCTCCCCCGGCTCAGGAGCCCTTACCAAGGGCAGAGCCGGGGGGATCCAGGGTCCTCCCAGCCCCATCCAGCCTAATCTCCTGGTTAACTGCAAAGCAAAGGACAGGGACTGTCTGGGGGCTCTCCTGGGGACCGGGGTGCAGGGGTACCGAGGGCTGGGGCAGGGAGAAGAGCAGGAGCCCTCGGCTTGGGGCTGGCAGAAAGCAAAGTGCCTGGCTGGAGCGCTGCCGCCGACCCGCAGCTCCGGAGGGGAAATGGGGAAGGTGGATCAAAGCCATCCCAATCCACTCCCGACCCCCAGAGCCCATCTCCAGCCCATCTTTCCCAAAAGCTGCTCCAAGCCACCCCATCCTCAAGCTTTTACCTGCACAGGGGTCTCACACGGCTTGCCTCGGCCCTTATCGGCGCAGATGCCACCGTTGAACCTGACTCCATCTCTTCCCCAGCAGCAAACAGGACTGTGCCACCTCCCACGGCTATTTATGACCTCAGGGAGTCCCGGGACCGGCCCAAGTGGCCGGAAACACGTGTTTCGGGCGGGGGACACGTTCGGGCTAGTTGATAGCAGCCGGCTGATGAGCACAGTTTACACCGAGTCAAGGACTTTGCAGCTCCCGCGGTGAGGAGCCTGGACGGGGGCACCACTCTAGCGTGCAGTCCGAAATTATGTATATTCTAATTCATTTATCATGACTATTTCCTTCCTTTTCAGTTCAGTTTAAGTGTCTTTAAGTCAGCCTGTGAATTTTCACTTCTTTCCCCGTTCTCTCCCCCACCGCACTGGGAAGGAAGGGAGTGAACGGCTGGGTGATGTATTGCTACATGTTGGAGTAACCACAAGGACCCCAGGAAGGTCCCCTGGGTCCCCTGCCCACCAAGTGCATGGGAGAGGCAGGGAGCAATGGAACAGCTTCCCCCAGGGCACTCAAGGGAGCCTGGGAGGGTCTCCAGCCCCTCCTTGCAAATTCTCATGTGATAAATGGAAATGATTCGTGCTAACTAAACTGTGAGTATTTAGAAAATTACCGTTATAAAGCAATAAAGGAAATAAGGAGTTATAAATCAGATGGGCCCCTTTGCAGATGTTACATGTGAAAATAGGATACAGGGTGTAGTTTTGAGATAAGCAATGTCTCAAGACAGAATTGACCTTGGGATGCACAAAGCTGGGATGGTTTCAAGTGTAAGATGTGAAGGTATGGTTTTATCTATGAAATGCAAGGCTAATTTATTTTTGGAACATAAAGCTAACTTACATAACACAACGCTTAATATGCACGTGCAACCTGTAAGGTTATCCAGAGGAAAACAGTGTGAGCCTTCATCAAAGACCACCAAAAGAAGACAGAAGACCCCCGGTAACAAGTGAAGCATGCACCATGAAATATAAGTGATATAGGTTTTAGAACTGGAACTAGGAGGGAATTTATGGGAAACATGGATTAATATGTATTAGCATATAGTATATGTTTAGTTTGAATTGATCTGTTTTGTACGTGAGGTACGGTGAGAAGCCCTCCCTGTATCCCGGTCGGTTTTGCTTATGCTTTATCCAAACCTTAATCGTACTTAATTAATTACTGCCAAATATATGTACTTGAATATATTTAATAAATTTTATTCATTTCTATCAAATTGTTGCTAACTCAATAGACCGAGTTGTTTGACATCATTTATAACACTTAGGTGTTTCGCCACAGCCACGGGCAGCGCCCTGGAGCTCATTGTTCTCCTTCTCGGGGTGTTTTCACCTCATTTCCAGCTCCGCCCACAGCGTTTGGGGCAGGAAGCACCCAACTCTGAGGCTGGGATCCTGCTCAGGACTGGCTCTTTCTGCTGCTTTGGGTTTGCAGGCGAGAAAACCACAGCAGGTACGAGATCTGGGAATTGCAGAGCCCCAGGAATCAAATCCCTGGAAATCACAGCAAATCCCATCGCCTCTGCTGGAAATCCTCCCACGGCCAGCCCACCACCAGGTGCTGAGAGAAATCCCACAAAGACAGGCTGGACGCTAAAAGTTTCTTAAATATTTAGTTCAGATTTATTTAAAGTCAAGTCAGTTTGTGGACACTATTTATATTATTAAAAACACTTGGAGGTTTGTACTTCTAGCAAAAATATACATTTCAGTTTGAGGGTTGTTATACTGTCGAGGAAGGAAGAGCAAAAAGTTTCCCAGGTGATGGGCACGAGTACTGCATTGCGGCCGGGGTGGGGACACCACCGGGGTTTTTTGGGAGGGACAAATCCCCCGGGCTCCGACCAGCACACGCACGTCTCCAGTGCCTTCCCCCAGAGGGCTTCAAAGTGCTTCAGAAACGGTAATTCCCAACACCCCTGCGAGGTAGGGAGGGGAGGGCTGGGCAGGGAAACTGAGGCACGGCAAAAGGAGTGGAGTGTGGCAGCAGGGGGAGGTTTGGGACCAGCCAGCCCTGTGATGGGGAGGGAAAGCCCAGTGCTCTTCCCCTTTGGGTTTTAAAGGAATTATTGCACCAGGGAAATCTGCTACCCTGAAGAGGAGGAAAGTAAAATAAAACCAAATAATTTGCTCCCACAACCCCTCCTAGGGAATATCAGTATTTTAATAAGGCTGCTCAGGACACAGGGGACTGTGAGCTGCAGACAGCGAAGTGTTGCTTCTTAGGTGAGACACCGTTATGCTGAAAAGGAAACTGAGCCCTTCCCAGGTCCATCCTCCCCGTGCCTGAAGCCCAAGTGACACAGCCCCCACACCAGGGGCCTGGCCTGGTCCAGGCAGCACCGTGGTGTTTCACTACAGCTGTGAGAAGTTGTGAGGTAAAGTCCCAGAATGGTGCTTGGGTTCAGGCAGGCTCCTAAGCCTGGAGCTGTTCCCACTCTCGGGAACAGTGGCAGAGGAGGACTGGCAGCTTCCCTGACAGAGCCACACTCATTGGGAAGCTCCTGCCCATTGTGAGCATCCCAACCACCACCCCCCTCCCTGTTTATAAATCCTTGGCATTTACAGCTGCAAATCTCTCTGCAGCCAATGCACTAACAGATCCTCATGCTCCTGCTCCGAGCAGACAGCATGTGACAATCCAGGTCTCTTTCACAGAGGGGAAACTGAGGCAGGACACCAAACCCTGACCAGCTCAAGGCCCCTGACCCTCCACACATCTTTTTTGTAACTCACATCTGTGCAGGACTGCCTGTGGAAGCCACAGATTCTGTGCCTCTGCTGTGAAGGTGAATTTTAAGGACTCAAATCCTTTCCCTCCTACTTCCCCATCCCAGCCTCTCTCATAGTGAGGTGCCATGGGACACATTCCCTATGGAATGAGGGTGCCAGGAGCAAAGGCTCCTACACAGCACCTGGGAATGCAGAGCTCACAGTCCTGCTGGGAGACAGGAACACACTGCAGAGCACAAGGGGGGCTGCAGCTGAGGGTCTCCGCTGGGACAGCCCTACCCATGTTCAAATACTCCAGAGCTTTTCTTTGGGAAAGACAGAAACATCCTTTCATCACACTGTCCCAGACTTCACGGCTCAGGACCACGTCTTCAGAGTGCAAATGAACAAGAGAATACAGACACACTGTGAGTGCTGCTGTCGGCCCTGCTGGCCCCTGCACCCCCTTGGCCCTCCTAAGGACAGAGCTCCCCACCCTGGGGACCTGAGGTGCCACAGTGACCTCACTGCCTGAGCCATGTAAACTCGGTGGCTGCTTTGCTCCAGAAGCAGCCAGAGCTGGGCCATAGGAATGGGAACAGCAGCTTTGTAGATTTGTTAGTGTGTGTTAAGGAAGCCCTGGCCGAGCAGGAGGCGGCTGCAAATCCCGACGGCATCTTGCCCTATGTACCGTATGTCAGGGTCACAGAGAAAAGAGTTTCCAGTAGGAGAAATGGAAGACACTGGGAAGGGTTTTCTTTGTTTCTGTACAAAGAGTCTTGATGGGAATCCATGGCTTCATTCTCATAAATAACAGGTCCTTAGTACATGTCCTTGTAGATCTCCTGCAGAAGTGGGTGCAGAGAAGTCTCTGTCTCTGTCTTCTTGATCTTCTGCACCAGCTGGGCGTGCTCTGTCACCAGCTGTCGCAGGTCAGCCATCTTCTGCAGCAGCTTGGGGAAGAGGTACTGGGCATCTGGGTGGTTGGACTGCAGATGGAACTCCAGGGCTCGTAGGATGTTGTCTTGGATCTCCTCCACCTGCTTCACGTTCATCAGGCCAGGGCGGTCTGTGGGGAGGAAGCAGGTAGCTGCAGGGTCATGATGCAGCTCTCCAAAGTACATGCTGCTCCTGGGGAAAGGGAGCCAGGGACTGTAACCCACCCACCGTGACTTCAACCTCATCAGCTAGAAAGGGGAGAAGCATGCCTTTTGACAATGTATCTCACAGCAGCACGTGAGGAGATGCCACTTCTACATTCCTTGCTGTTGGTCCAAGCTTGTCAGGCATCACCGCCACAGAGAAGCTTTGGTTTTGGAAGTGTTCAGTTCTTCTCTCATGCCCCTGAGACATCCCTGGCTGACCTCAAGCCCAGCTGCAGCTCAGCTCCCCTAAGTCCCCTCTGAACCACCTCTAAGTAGGGAGGACTCTTCCTGCCCCTGGCACGGCCGACGGCACCCGCTCACCTCCGCACAGGATGATGGCAGCCACAAACAGGGACAGGTCACTGTCATCCAGCTCCAGCGCGTTGAACTTCACAGCAAACTCAAATTTGGGCTCCATGATCTCATTGAAGGGCTTGCGCAGGCTGCGCAGGAACTCGCGGGTCACGAAGCCGTTCCCGTTGGCCACCAGCAGCCCGTCCTTGTTCATGATGGAGGCCAGCATGGCAAAGATGGCCTCGTGCACCCCGTACTTGAGCAGAGTCACTTGGTCGTTCAGGTAGAGGCCTATGAAGCTGGGGATGCTCTTGGCGAACTCGGTGAGCTCCCGCACAGTCTCCACCGTGGTGCACTGGCAGCGGTAGAAGACGTGCACCCCGATCTCCTTGTAGGGCGGGATGCCGTTCACCAGCTGCTTCCACACCAGCCCCTTCTCTGCCTGCCACAGCGTGTCCATGTCATGGATCACAAAAGGCTGCTTGAACAAGAAGCAAGTTAGGAGTCTGCTGGTGGGGGAGAGGTGCCAGCTCTGCCCAGGACAGTCATGTTTGTCTGCCTGTCCCTGTGCCCTGCCTCTGGGGCTGACAGTACCCAGGCAATCTGCACCCACCCACCACAGCACAACTGTGCAGGGCAACAGGCTTTTTCCCAGCAAAGGGCAGGACATGAAGAGCCCACCTGGCTGCAGGTGGGAATGGTGCATGTGGAACAGCTACAGCCACAGAGAGATGTGCAGCATCTCCCAGAGAACAGTCCCCCATGCTGGCCATGGCCAACCCCACCTGCCCTGGGAGGGAACTTACTGGAGTGCTGCTGGCCTTCCCAGTCAGGATACCTCTTGCCTTCTTTTTGGTCATGTTGAAATTCTTCAGGTAGGCATTGTAGATGTGCTTGGAGAAAGCTTTCAGGTCAGCCACCTGGGGGTTCTGGCAGCCAATCTCGCTTGCTGTCAGCCCTGCCACCAGCTTCCTCTTCTCTGCCTCTGGCATGCGCCCGAAGCGGATTGCTGGGGGGCAAAACTGGGAGTCAGGACAGCAGGGGGACCCCAGGAGATGCATCCAGAGAGGCAGCCACTGCAGACAGACAGGTCTGCTGGAGAACAGTTTGTTCTGCCACTGCAGACAGACAGGTCTGCTGGAGAACACCTGCAGCTACACAACACAATGCTTCTTCAAGGCTGCAGCTTCTCCAGATTAACACCTTCATGAACCAGCCACTGCTGCTTCCTCACAGTGGACTCCCATCCCATTCCTCTGGGCTCTTGCACAAACCCCACTTTCCAAAGTGTTTGTTTGTCTAGGTCTGACATTCTTACACCTGAAGTCAGAAAGTCCCAGCACAGAAGAACAATTTGTGTGTCCAGTTCCCTCTGTACCAGTCCATAAGGGACAGCCATGAGCCAGCAGCTGTACTGCATGGTGGGAATGAACAGCCCCTTCTCGTAAAGAAAAAGGGGAAGAGAAGTCAAATGCTTGAAGCACTGGGTTTGAATGATCCCCTAGCAAAAAGAGCCATGGTCTAAAGCACAGCAGGCCATGGGCAGCCCTCACAGGAGGGCAGCTGGCCCTGTGTCACCCAGCTGGGAAGGCCTGTGGGCAGCAGTGACACTCACCATTGTGTGACATGCCCAGCGAGAGGCATTTCTGGAAGCGGCAGTACTGGCACTTGTTTCGGTTCTTCTTCTGAATCTTGCAGCTCCTCTCACACTTCTCGTACTCCAGCTTCATGCGGATCGTCCGGCGGAAGAAACCCTGCAGGCAGGAGTGGGGGAACATGGAGCAGCAGTGCCTGTGGTTTGGGACTAGGCTGGTTTGTTATCCCCACGAGCTTCAGGGAGGTTCAGGGGGGTGAGGAGGGGGACTCCTGGGTCTCTCTGATGCAAGCAGAGTCTCTTATCCCAAGGAGAGGTCATGTGGTGGCAGAAAGGGGCTGCAGAGGAAGAAGTGTTGGGCACCTCATGCCTGGTTCTGTGACTGTGCCAGCAGCCCACAGAGAGGGATGGAGGAACAAGCCATGGGCTGACCCCAGCCTGCAGGAATGTTTGGCAGGACCTGGGCTGCTAACACCACCCTGCTGGATCTGCTGCAGGGGAAAGAATTCCAGATGAGCATCCAAGCTGCAGCCAGTGATCCCAGGGAGATAAATACACAGCTCACTGCTGATCTGCAGCACAGAAACTATTTTTAAAAGCAAACTCAGGGTCCCTGTGGTGAAAGATGGATTTGCCTTACACAACAAAGCATGACAAGGCAAGGTTTGGGCCATACTCATCTCAGCCCCCTTCCCAAGGCAGCACTTGCTGCCTGCCTATACTTGCCCCATTCTGGACAGGTCGAGTTTTTTTTACAATCAATCCCAAATCTCTGTTTTGCTGCAAATCTGCTTGTGTGAGGAGGCAGCCCAGTCCCTGGGATCTAACCCCTGCCTGGTGCTGCTGACCCCAGCTGTCCCTGGGACTCACCTTGCAGCCCTCACAGGCGTGCACGCCGTAGTGGAAGCCCGAGGCTTTGTCTCCGCAGACCCTGCACTCCACGTTCAGCGCTCCCAGCGCCGCCTCCTCGCAGCCCAGCTGCAGCTGGTCCGACAGCGAGGGAGAGGAGCTCTGTGACAGGTCTGCAAACACACACAAGGACATGTCCTTCCATGTCACAGCCACAGGCCCGGCTCCTGGCCTGGCCAGCTCCTCCAGCCGTGGGACTGAGGAGGGATTTCCAGCCCTGTCCTGCCTGCCCCTGGTATCACATCTGGAATCTGGCACCGGCTGCAGGTAAATGCCATGAACAGAGCCAAGAATGCCCCAGCAGCTCAGACTCCACATCAATGCTCCTTTCTTCCCTCTGGCATTCACGTCCTGGCAATGAAACCCCAACCAGCCGATTTTTTAATCCCTGGTTGGCTGGCTGCTGGCACAGGACATCCCAGCTGGAACATCAAAGGCTCTGGAGGAGCCTCCTCTGCATCCACAAACCTTCTCTCCCACCTCCTACAATCATTTTGTTCTGAGGACCTCAAGAAGTGTCCAAGGAAGCATTCCCAAGCACCCTGGGAGGCCTCTTGCTCTGAAGCACAATGTTACCTGCCTGCCCTTTCAATTTCTACTCCAAAACCCATTGCTAATGGTTGTGTAGTGACCTCAGAGGAAAAAATATGCCTCTCCATAACTTGGAGCATTATTTCACAAAGAGTAGAGATTAAAACCAGCTGAACTCCATCCAGAGATAGATCCTCTGCCCTTGCAGCTGAGCATGCTGCCTGGGGGCTGTGGGTGCCTGGATGCTCCACAGGAGGAGTTCCTGTGGCTCCACTCACCTGTGTAGCTGCTTGAAGGCAGAGAGCTGTCTGGTCCTCCAGTTGGGTCTGAGGCTCCACTTGCCACCATCACTGCCTCTTCCTCTTCCTCTTCCTTGACCTCAGGTACTTCCTCCTGTAGTTGTTCCATAATTGATCACCCCTCAGTGCCAAGACTGCAATCCCTGTCATAGCTCTGGCATCATCCGCGTCTATCCAAGATGGACCCCACCAGGCTGTTCCTGCTAGCCTGCAGGACATGGAGAGAGGCCACTGAGTACCTGCATGGAGCAGCTCAGCAGCAGGGCAGCATCACCAACCACACCAGTCCTGCTCTGTGCATGCTCCTCAGCCAGTGAGACACGCAGAGCAAGGCCCATTCCAGATCTCTCTGCACTCTGGAATAAACAAGCTGTAGGACTCAAGGAAGCAAAAGCTCATATAACTGTTTTTAAAGCCCAGCAGACCACAAACCAGCCCAGATGCCACCCAGGGACCAGGTGTCCCCAGCTTACATGTCCCATAGCAGAAATGCTAAACAATGTCCCCCAGAGCTGCCAATAACCTGGGATGTGATGGTAAAAGCCAGGGCCAGGGTCTGATAGAGCCAACACCTCCAGAAGGATCAAAGTAGGGCTGGCTTCACCCTCTGTCCCTGCCCAGCCATGGCAGAGCCTGGACTGGGAGCAGCAGCTGATCAGGTACACCGTGCCCGTGGGTGGATACTGGGGGAGCAGGGCTCAGTGCAGCAGCAGGCAGTGGCTGAAAGTCCCTGGCCCGTGCAAACCATCTGCAAGACTGATGGCTTCCTGTTGGCCCTACAGTCGCACTCCTTCTCATCAGAGTGCTGCCAGCTACAGCCTTTGTGTTTGTTTTCACTTGGCTCCTCTGCCAAGAGCAGGGCTGAACGTGTTGCTGTTGCTCTGCGCAGCTGCCGGGCCGTGCTCAGCCACGGGGTCCAGCAGTGCAATCCCAACAGCCACACAATCCAACCAGTGTCTTAATCCTGGGTTTCCTGTGGGAGGAACGGCCCCATCCTCCCCCGCACACTTCCGTTCCTTGTTTGCCTTACTCCATCCCAAAGAGCCCACAAAAAGCTCCAGCCGTCCAAACGCTGCGGCACTGGTACCGTGGCTATGGCAGAGACATTCCCACCTCCCTCCCAACCATGCTGGATCTTGATTTCTAAACTGACTCTTCACTGAATAATTAATATCTCAAGCCCATCTTATGTAAAGTTCCATCCACTTCCTTAAGAGAGTTATTTTTAAGTGGAGAAATATCCATCAGGAAAGTCACTGAAATCTAGGTTCAACCAAGAAAGCCTCGATTTGCAGATCCAAATTAAACTAATGCAGGATCTTGCAGGGGCCTTGTATAAGGGCAACCCCAAGCTCTGGGGTGGTCTGTGCCCCATGCCCAAGCCCACAGCACAGCTCAGGGCTTGCTGGGGGTGGGCAGCAGTGACCCAGGATTCTGGATGTGTTTGCCCTCCCACAGCAGACCCTCACACCTGGCACTTCAAACCTGAGCTGCAGCCAGCTCCTCAGATTGCTGGAAAGACATCAAGGTCAGAGCTCCCTGAAAGAGCAAAGAAGCAGCTCAGGGAGAGAACAAAACCTGCAGGTGGGAGGGCGAACACAAACACGTCACAAAGCTAGGACACAAGTTACCCCTGGAGCTGGTGCTGTACCAGAGCCTGGGTCTCCAGTGGCTGAGGGGGGCTTTATTTTTTCCCTCCACATTAGGAATTCAGACTGCAGGACAGGTGGCTTTGTTTCCAAGTGAGGTACATTAGTGGCAACAGTGAGCACGCTGCCCTGTGCTCCTTGGCAGCAGGAGCAGGCAGAGGGGTGCTCCCTTCCCGTGCCTCCACATGAGCACTGAGGGACCATTGAAGGCCTGTGTTATCCTTGGCCTCTGCTCACACATCCCACGCAGTGGGACATGGCAGACAGGCAGGAAAACCTATTCATTGGAGATGGATGGTAATGAACTTCACCGTTTTCAGGGTTATATATAAATGATCACACAAACATCAGGGAAACACTTTTGCCTGGAAGAGCAGTTAGTGGGGGAAGCTTGTGGCAGGAGAAGCTTGTCTACAGTGGAAAATCCATCCTGCAGCAGTTTAATGAGCAGCTCATTAGATTCCCTTTGTCCATGGCATCCAGCAAAAGCCTCTTGCTTTAAACTCACTGCAGACAGAACTCTCTGCTTTGCCCCAGATGTCTCATGGAACATGTTGGAATAATGTGGCCACATCCCTGACATGCTGTCCTCCATCCGCCGGCTCTACTCAGGGCCATGTGCTCCCAGGCAGCAGCAAGTTTTTGGCATGCAGTTCACTCCCCAAAACTCAAAAAAGCAACTCTAAAACTGTGCTTGAAGTCAGTCTCGGATGGGTATGAGGAGGGGGAAAGCAGAGGATGAGACATAGACAGACAGCTCCACAGGCCTCCAGCTAAGGCTACTCGTGCACACAGGCATTACAGAAAGGATATGGATGTGAATCCCACCCTTTAAGAGTGGCTGGGGAGCCAGAGAGAGAAAAGCTTTTACCAGAAGGCTCCGAATGTATTGTTTGTATATCTCCTTGCAGGCCAAGAGTTCAGGGGCCTGGGCAGAGGGGAGCTGCTGCAGCTCTTCGCACACCTGCCTCTCCCTCATCCTTCCCGTTTTCTAAACGACTGGGATAGAGGGACAGGATTGGAAAAAAGGATTGATCTCACATGGGAGGCTGCAGCTCCTGCCTCTGGCAGATGAAAGGCCAAGGCAGTCACTGCTACCTGGGTAAGGAGCAGGGCATGGCCATGTCTGTGCATGCCTTCAAAGAGACAGCCACCTGGGCAGAGGCCCCAGCAGGAGAGGGACCTCAGCCCTTTTCCCTGCGCCAGGAACAGCACTGAGGCAGCAGGCAGAGACTGGAGATTCACCAAGGATTCACATGCTCCCCTCGGTTCCCCTGCAAGCCCTTCAGTGGGAACAGGAGAGCCTGGGAAGCTGCAGCTCTCCAGAGGTTTGTCCAAACTCTCTGTCTGAGCACAAGGAGAGACCTGTCCTGCCAGCACTGCAGCCCAGAATCTTTGTGGGACAGCACTGGGGATGACAAAGGACAGCCAAAGCCTCCACCCCTGCAGCCAAAGGACCTCTCCAACCATTTGGTGCCTCCGCATCCAGTGGCCAAGCTGCCAGAGCAGGAGAAGGGATAAGCTGGTCTCCTCCTCTTGGCTGAGTCCTGTGCCAGAGCACAGCACACAAGCTTCAAGCTGCAGGAAGATGGGTAGAGATTTCTGCCTGCCACAGTCACCCACCCCTTTCTTGCATTCAGCAGCTGTCACAGGACACTGATGGAAACAAGGATGGAGACTGTGAATTTCTTCCTAAGCAGATCCAGAGGACCGAGCAAAGCTGTTTTCCTCCCTCTTCCCACAGGATGGGAATGAGCAAGAGGGCAAGCATCTTGTGAATTGCTGTGCCCTTGCCTCAGTGCCTGTTCCAAGGAGCTTTGGTAATCCCGGCTGAGCCAGAAGCTTCCTCTGCAGCCGGTGCAGGGAGGGTTTGTTTGCTGGCTCTGGGCTTGGGCTGATGCCTGCTGGCTGCAAACAGCTTGGGCAACAGGTTTGTCTTTCCTAGAAGCTGGCATCTACGCCAAGCTAAACCATCAGTGGGAGCAGGGAGAGAGACGTGACACAACCAGAAGAGGAAAAAAACAGGAATAAAAGTTAAAAGGAGATAAATCTTCAGTCTGGATTCCCTGCAAGAGGGTAGTACTTCTCCAGAGCTAACCAGGATACAAACCTCCAGTTCATCACCCAACAGCTTGTGCCCCTGTGGCCTGGCAGTTCCCCTGGCAGCAAATCCTGCTGATTAGTACATAGACCCTGGAGCCAAGCTCAGAGTTTCCAGGGAAAGCAAAGCACCAAAAAAAAAGGTCCAAACTTCCCAAGAGTCAAGTCACAGAGTTGATCTGCTCAAAGCAGTTGTTCAATACAACTGTACTATAAAAGAGGTCGTAAGGAACAGCAAAAGGAAACCAGTATACCATGGGAGTGTTCCTCGTTGTGTTTATTCCTCTGGACAAGAGCCTTCACCAAATTCACAGCCAAAAGAAACAGCAGGGGTGAGATGAGAACTCAGCCCTCCATAGGGCAGCACATTTTTAATCCACCATCAAAAACTGACCTGAATCCATAAAGGAGATGTGATTGCTGCTGGTTGGCCACCTTTTGCAGACTTCCTTAGGTAGTGTCACTGCTTCCAGGATCTGCTGACCAAGTACCAGTTTCTGTTCCTCCCCCTACACGTCAGCTACTACTAATAAAAGCCGAGTAAGAGCTAAGCAGATGCTGCAATACAGGAAAGGTAACTAAGAGTACAAAACAGCAGAGGTGAACACTGAAAACATGTTTATGTTTGCTCCTGAAGATCAGCATATCCCCATATTAGCCAATGAGCTCTCAGCAGCACTTAGTAGCTGAGTGTTTCCTCTCTTACTCAAAGTCTTGGCCGCAAGGCAGGCTACACACAAAAATAAACTACTACAGCTAGCAAGGAAGAGAGAAAAGCACAGCATATCCTCCCACACAGCACTGACCAGGATGGACATTCTGGGCCAGATTCTTCCCCTTGAAGCATTTGCTTAGATGCTGTACCATGCCCCAAAGTCCAGCCCTGCAATTCTCTCTCCAAGACTGCTTTGGTGTGCACCACCTATGCTTCCCTGTGCTGGGCTCATTAAGCAGAGGGGTGCTGCCAGAGCTGCCATGACCATTAGCTGCTGCTAATTACTCAGGGACTTGTGACACAGGGTGCAGGAGATTCCCCCAGCTGCCCTGAGCAGCCTGGCTTTGCCAAAATGAATCACACATCTATTGCATGTTTTAACTCACCCACTTCCTGGGCACTGAAGGGGAAAAAAAAAAAAAACAACCCTAGCTCATTAAAAAGGTTACAAAACTTGCCAGATTCTTTTCTTTTTGTACCATGATTGATGCTGCCCCCAAAACCAGGTCATGACATTTTGCTCCAAAAGGAACTTGCTGCTGGCTTTGTTCAGAGTGCAAGAGGTATTGCAGACACAGAAAAATAGCAGACTTTGGGCACTGAACTCTCAGCCATGTGCAAAGCAGGGTCTGCCAGGCTGCTCTTCTCCAGGAGTTGCAGCCATTCCTGGCTCCAGCAGCTGCAAGCATGCATGAGATGTGCTCCAAGATCTTGAGATGGCAGATATGGGAAGACAGAGAAATCATCCCTCAACAGCTTCCCATAGAGGGACTTCCTGCCCTCATCAGGCCCTGTGGCTGACAGCAGGGCAGGCAGGGAAGAGCTGAGCAGTTGTTACCTCTTACTTGAAGCGCTGCTCCATGACCTGCAGCAAATCTGATCAAGTCTTCTACTTCCATTTCTGTGATCATAAATAAAAAACCCAACCAAAACCAAAACCCAGCACAAAGAAACAAACCAAGGTTTTTTGCAGCGCTTCCTTCCTGAACTCTCCCTGGCTGTGTTAGCTCATGGAGACAGCATGTTTTGGAAGTCAGAGCAATAGATCAGTGCCAAGTGCCATTGTTTATTCCTGTATTGCAGATTTTGACACGTGTTTGCAGTCACACTCTCAGGTCTGGCCTGCCCAGCCCCAGATCAGTTCCCTGCACTGCTCGTGACCATCTTCTCCTGTTGGACATTCCTGTAGAAGGCATTTCCAGGATGACTTTCAGGAAGCAAACTGGTGCTTCTCATTCTGCCAACTGCTGACTGGTATTTGTGTTTAGCAGTCAACTCAGCACAGCCCAGAGTACCTCTGGCCAGGAGAGGCACATGGGCCTGACCCACTGGAACAAGGACAGCAGCCAGGAAACAAGCAGGTACTGGAAAGGTGACACCACTGGGACTTCTCAGTGCTGGAAATGGCACAGAAGTGCTGCTATTTGAGAAGATCATTAAGTCTGGCAAGAAGAGAGGATCATCCCCCCACAGCCCAGGGCACAGCAGAGATGGCTGTGAAACTGTGGCAACGCTTTGGGATCACACTGCAAACCTGGCACTTGCATGCCAGAGCTGTCTGGGATATATTCCCCTTTCCTTAGCATCCCAAAGGTGAGGAGATTGGAGGCTCAGAATTCACTGAACCACGGTAAGATGATGATTTCCCAAACTGCTCAAGTGCTCTTGGCTGTACTCCAAGGCAGTCACTTTGCTTAGGGACCCCTTGTCCTCCCAAACCTGAGCAGGACACGTGGAAGGATCCTGTTTCAGGAACATCAGTAATTATAGAACAGGGCTGGGGAGGGAGGAGCTCACAGAAGCAGCAACACTACTTCCCAAGGCACAGTGGGCACAGAGTGTTACAGACTCAGAGCAGCACTGAAATGGAACTCCAAGAAAGTGGTGACTGGAACAAGCTGTGGCTCTGAACAGGAGCACTGCTGGTGGTCAGTGAGACCAAGTTTGGCAGTGCTGCACACACCAGCTTAGACTTCCCCAAGGTCTCAGGGTCACTGGGACACCAGCAAGTGCCACTGCTGCTTTGGAAGGGGCAATCAGCTCCCCAGAAAAGCAACGGGGGCAGAAAAGCAGCAGTGGGCCGATGAGTCACTTAGGATCACACAGATGCATGCAACCTTCTGTCTGGAGCCAAACATCCAACAGGGCCCTAGGTTTTCCTGCTATGTTGCCAGTGCTCCCAGATGCAGGAAAATGGCCACAAAACCAACAGCAAGCCTCCTCCTCTCTGCAGCAACAGATTTTAGATCCCATGGACTAACCAGGAAAAAACATAAATCCATCAGCCTGTAAGTTTTGTTATGTTTACACTTGGACTCCCAGAAAAGTGCTACTTGGTTTTGTGGACTTTAGCAAAATATCCTGGGCACCAGCCCACGCCACTCTGATCCCAGGATGCAGCTGACAGAGAGCAATTTGTGCCCAGGCACAAGCCGATGATTCAGCAGGGCCAGGAACATGCGCAGCGAGATGGATGGAGCAGATTGCTGTGTCTGCTGCAGCTCCCCTTCAGCCACGGGGCAGGAGAACACAGGGGTCCCAGTCTGACTGCACACATCTCCCTAGGGAAACCTCCAGAGAACACCAGAATCACTTTTCCACACAAACTAGTACAACATCCTCTCAGGGAACTAGATGGGAATGTTGTTTCCTTACTATTTTTGGCCACATTCACACAGCAATTGCTGCCTGGACAACAGAGATTCCCCTGCCTTTTCAGCAGGGAAAGGAGCAGTGACCGTGTCAGTGTGATCCTGCCAAGAATCACAGTGTGCTCCGACCATTTGGATTTCTGCCTCAGCCCCCAGAAAACAAAATGCTTGAGCAAAGTATTCACACCTTTCATAACATCCTCATGCCTTTGGCAGCATCTTGGGGGTACAGGGTGAGCCACAGAGCTCACAGCCAGCCAACAGCTACTGCTTTCTGACACAGCCAGCTGCTGGCAGCTCATCAGGCTCCTCCAGTTCGTGCTCACCAACAACCCTTTTCCAGAGATCCCCATGTCCCTAAGTTCCACAACACAAGTTCTACCCGCGGACATGAGAGCCCACAAATATTTTCAGAGATGTGTGTCTCTGACCATCAGCCCTCATGGGGTTAACAGCTTTCAAGAGCCAACATCTCCAGCAGAACCCATATAAACATTTTTAAGGTGAAAAGCTGATTTGGCCATTTTCAGAAATATTCCAGATTGCATTCTGATGAAATCAAGAGTTCCACTGAAAAATGCTTGTAACAAGTCAGGCAGGATAAGGATTTGAGCTTAGGTTCCCATCAACAAGATGACTGCACAAAGCATTGCTTATTTTGAAGCCATCTCAAACAAGCTCTGCCAGGAAAGGCCTGACAAAGCCTGTCCTAATGAGATAGGCATGTGTTTCACAGTAAAGTCTGTCTTAACAGCCCATCAAAAAAATGCTTCCCTATCAACTCATCTGCCCTTTCAAATCACCAAAACCATTCCCTGTCTCTCCAACCCACATATTTGTTAAGGGTTGAACACACAGCTTCTGGTTCTTGTTATCTCAAGTTCCAGTTCCCAGACCAGGGCAAATCAGGAAACGCAGCAACAGCTTTGGATAACACGGAGGTTACCAGGCTGTGGCCATGCCCCAGCCCCAGAGATGGGTTCTGGCTTGACCCAGCACCATAACAGACACTTGTGATTCTGGTTGGTGCTTTCATCCTGCCACTTCCTCCTCCATGGTCAGGATTCCCCTGCAAACCACAGACGCCCCAAAACTCAAAACTTTGAGGAGAGACTGTCTGTAAAGACCCCAAGAAAGCACCCCAACATACACATGCATTTCAGAGCCCTTTGCAAAGCTGAATAGACCTGACCAAAACGATCCCAGATGTTCACAAGCTCTTGGCTAAGCCTTGGAGAACACAGACATTTTCCAGACACTATGACGGAAACAGTGAATATTAAAAGCGTTTCAAGAAGTCATAATGAAACTAAGATACATGTTGAGTCAGTTCTGCTCTGAACCCTTCCTACAATCAAGCAAGGCTCCAGTGAACGTCATCTCAAAACATATATTTTGGGGAAGATGCATTTCACAATCTTCTTGACCAAAAGGATTCATACTGGCACATCAATCATTCCGCTCTAAACCCTGCTTTGGGAAAGTAACTTCCCAGGCATTCTGCCAAGGCAAGCACATTTCAGAGTATTAACAAAAAAATAAAACTAGTTCTACAGAAAAATCTTACTTGTCCTCACTATGGAAATCACTTCTGCTTGTCCAGCCTTTCCCAGAGTCTCCAAAATTACTGCAGCAGTGCATCTCTGAACAGAGACACTTTTGGAAGAAGTAGAGATTATTCTGCAGCACCTGATGAGAAGCAGCAACACAGCCCGATGAATCTGTGGTTATCGGTTTGTTCCTGCTCTAAGCAAAAGAATCAGTATAACACAACCACAAAACCCCTAACATCTAAAATGTCATCATCAGGGCAAGCCAGACTGGGCTCTGACAGCAAATAACCTTTCAGGCATAAGCACTGTAACATCATCTCACCCAATTAAAACATCATTTGTATGTCAGGTTCTGTTGTTCAGAGGAGCCCAAGAGTCTCTTGTTGTGCCAATCCTTCAGTCTCCAAGAACATTTGCAGATTTCCAGTTCATAATTCAACAGCCACAGACGAAATATTCCCCAAAGGGCAACAAGATGTACTGTACAAAAATATGTATTTTTCAAATGGCATCATGCAAGAAAGAGCCCATCAACACCAGAAAGCAATTCTGTAAAACAATGCTCTTCTGATCAGCAAAGCCTCATGGGGCTCATTATAAAATCCTCTCCACACACTGTGAAGATCCTTGGAAGTCTGTGTCTCGAATACCAGAACAGAGATGGCGTAACCATTGCACCAATCTGACACAGAACCCACAACAGCTCAACACATCAGACCTGTGTTGAGGCAAACACACACCCACAGCCACATGCAGACAGCCTCAGCACCGCTGATTCCAGGAATCACTTCAGAGGTCTGCAGGCAGGACAGTGCCTGCCCACAGCCCTGCTGACCACCTCAAATACCCCCCTGACTACCTCCTCCAAACCCCTGTCCTGCCTCTGCCACGACCTGCTCAGCTTTGTCTGACACCGACAGACAGCACTGGCACCACTGCCGGGTCGTGTGTGGGATTGTTGGGTGACTGGTTACCCACGTGCAGCCCTGGATCTCGTGTGTCTTCCCCCATCTACAATTTCAGTCATAAACATCAATGAAATAATGAAATGTTATGTCACTGTGCTTTGACAGCAAGAGCCAGCTGAGGAGAACAGGATTAGACCACGGTCCTCGCAGTGTATTCCTAAAGTAATCCAGAAGATCATATTCAGAAACCGAACAAAAATAAGGTACGGAGTTTAAATTTAAAATGAAATTTCTAAACGTTTAAGCTCACAGACAAAGGGAAACTTGCTGGAAGCAAACTGCTCTTCCCAGGCTCTTCCCTACCCCTATTTTTTAGAAACACTGCTAAGTGCCTGGGTCGGTGGCCCATATGCAAAGGGGAAGGGTTACCTCTGTGGTGCAGCTGTCCCCGTCTGCCTGCTGCCGAAAGCCACCGCTCGGTCACCATGTCAGCACGGACAGCCAGGACCTGGAGCAATCTGCAGGAGGACAGAGAGCAAGTTTCCACGGCTGTGCTGAAGGCCAGATATTTATGCCGCTGGGAGCACTGGGCTGGGTCCAGCAGCAGCTCAGAAATTTAAACACACACTCCCTCTTTCGCACGCTGAAACCCTGGGCCAGGGTGACTCCAAGGGGCCACTGTCACAGGCAGCATCTGTCCCAAAACCAGGAGGTAGAGCAAACCCTGGGTTTTGAGACAGCCCCATCCCCTCACCATGGATGTCACCTTTGCCTTAAGTCAGCTGCAGCCAGAGGCTGATGACCCCAAGCTCTTACAACAATGCCCAAAGTTGATGCTAGAAAAAGGTCTGTGGTGGCCACAAGGCTGCTTGTTTACTCAGCTTGCTTAATTCACCTTCAAGAGGCTGCCAGAAAGTTCCTGCAACTTTAATGAACTTCCTCTTGGGTGGCTGAAACTTAAGGATTCAACAGAGTTCATTCACTCTTCTTGGTTTTCCTGATAACTTTGCCTTGTATGAATTTCAGGCTCAAAAAAGAAGGAAGAGACTTATGCCGGGAAAAAATGGCTTATGAGGCTTTGAACTAGAGGACTTAGAGAAAATATGTCCTATTTTTAGACAGTTATGCAGACTAACTGGACTAAAACATTAAACAAAGATGTTGTGAACATGATGCTATTTGCACCCACATACCCTCCTTGACATTACCCAGGCTTAGCTGCTCCTCCCACTCTGACAGAAAAGCCCTGTTTTGTATTGCTGCCCTTGACATGGGACAACTTGTGAGGCAGCTGAGGACCAGAAATAAACCAGCAACAAACCAGCATCACCAGCCCCTACCAGGCTGGGCAGCTCAGCAGCAACCTGTGAGTGCTGCCCTGAGAGTGAAGCCCCAGTGCAGCACATCCTTCCAGGTCTGACACGGCAGTGGCAGCTGCAGCTGCCCAGGAGAGATGAAAAAAGAACATGAACCTCCTGCCTCAAAAGCTGAGGATCCCAGTGGCCTGAGTGTGGAGGGTTTTCCCTACAGGATCAAGGCATATCCAGAGGAGGACACAAGTGTGAGATCCAAAAATACAGCCCAAGTCCCTTGCACTGGAGCGTCAATCACATCAGGATTTCTCAATCAGTGATGTCAAAGCCACATCCTCTTGAAGGCAGTGATTGCCCAGTTTAGAGGTGGGGGCTGAGGACAGCCCGGAGCTGGGCCAAGTGTGGATCCAGCACCAGCCTCTGCCTCAGTGGGGCCACAAAACTGCCCTCAGGAGCTTCACTTTCACAGCAGAGCAGGTTTCTCATCGCCTCTCCCACAATACGGAAGATAGCTTTTTTAAACAATCCTGACAAAGTTTCTCTTTAATCTCTCTGACAAAGAACAATACTAAAGTCATTCCAGCCCCACTGGCACATCAGGAGGTGGTTTTCTCAACCTCCACCAGCAATAAAGCTCATCCTGATTCAGTAACACAGCATTAGCCTTGACACTGTCAATGAAGGCTGAATCACATGCAGGGAGTGCACAAATCACACCCTGAGCTCTCTCTTATTGCAGACCAGAATGTTTTGCTGCTGCTGCCAGACATCTGAGAATTAAAACTAAATGCCTAGCTCACCTTGTCCTGCTCACAGCTAAATGCCAGGGCATGCCCATCACACCACACACAAGGCAACACTTGTACCAGCTCAGCAGGGCATGGAGGGAACCTGCCAGTACGTCCCACCTGGATGCTTCCTCTGCTGTCCCTGGCTGACACATGCCAAGTCATCAGGAAAACTCCCACCTCAGCCTGGAGCATGTCTGTACACAAGAGGATAGTCTGCTGAAGGCAACAAGGGATTTGCAGGGAGAGGGCAGGAGGAGAGGAGAGTAGTGCAGAAACAAGAAATGGGACATGGGCTGCCTCAACCCACAGGTCACTGTTTTAGAGACCAACACTGCAACCAGCCCTGAGACTCTGATTCATAGGATATTTACTGCTCAGAGCCCTCTGTGGTACCATGACAGGCATCGTCCGGACCCTACAGCACATCTGATTCCTTCCCACAAGCATATCCTTCATCTGGGATCTCAGGGAAGGACGGAGTGCAATGGGCAGATGAGGGATGAGAAAGGAATCTCAGATCCTTCCTTCTGAAGCAGCCCCTAACCAGATGCACTGCTCAAGGTCCATCCTGACCCTCTTGCTTCTCCTCCTTCCAGCCCCAGACTACTATGAGTGCTTGATATCCTCAGTCTTCAGGCCAATTCTCCCTCCACCACTCCACCCTGGCACAGAAGACAAGGACACTGTCCCCCTAAGCCTCCTCCCGTGTGAGCCATGTCCCGTCCGCAGTCTCCTCCGATTTTCCAAGAGGAGCTACAGCCTAAAGTCACTGATGCCCCTCACGTCCCAGCTCTTCACACCCATATTCCCTTTGCGCCAACTCCAGTCTGTCACATCCCCTGCCCCAACCCTGTCACACCCCCAGCCCCTCACACCCCAGCCCCTCACAGCCCTCGCACTCCTATCCCTCACACTCTCCGTGCCCCACATGCCGTGCCCCTCACTCCTCCCGTCCCCTTTCCCTCGCACTCCCCCGGCCCCGCTCACCTCACGCGCGGCCCCGCTCGTGCCGTCGCCCCCCCCCCGCCCCGTCACCCCCGGCCCCGCGCGTCACCGCGCACGCCCTGACGCCACCGCACCGCGCGCGCCCGCGCGGCCAATCGCCGCCGCCGCCGGGGGGCCTCGCGCCCGCGTCACCACGGCAACGGCCCCGCCCCAGCCCGCGCAGTACCGCCCCCTGCCGGCAGCCGCCCGCAGCGCACCCCGCGGCCGGAGCGGGGCCTCATGGGAAATGTAGGCGCTGCCCGTGGGGCACTCTGGGGCGGGGCCCTTGGGGGCGGAGCGTGCTGAGGGCGGCCCAATATGGCGGCGGGCCCGGGTCGGAGGGCTTGGCTCCGCGCCTGAGGAGCCCGAGCAGCGCCGGTGACCTCCTTCTTCCCCAGCAATTCGCACCGCGGGTGCCTTGCGCCTCGATAGAAGATAATAGCCCAGCCTCGGGGTGGAGCTGGGAAGGGCTCACTGTGCCCAGAAAAGTCGTGCAGAGTGGCGGGCTCCTGTGTCCATGTGGCCTGGGCAGGCTGGTGCGGAGCAGGCAAAGACCCCACAGGGGGACGGCTCAGGGCCAGCCCGCTGTGTCCCAGCGCAGAGGGAAGCGGGGAGAGGTGATGGAGGCGTTTGAGCTGCGGCCCTTGCAGTGCCCGTGCCCCCGCTGTGCGTCAGCGCGGCCGCGTGGGACCGGGCCAGGCCACCGCGCAGCCCGGGCACACTGAGCGCTTTGTCCCGGGCCCCTCGGCCACGGTGGAAAAAAACTGAGACACGCCGTGAGACCGGGGACAGCGCCGTTCGAGGCCCGGGAGGAAACAGATCACTATCTCCCTAACGAACTCAGCTGATCTCTGAGTAAAGGAGCAGAGACGGAGTCGATGCAGAGCTTGCTGCCAGGGCGTGTTCCAGAGGTGACCCTGGCTCTATGCCCCAGACTATAAAGACCCCAAAGGCACAGGTGACTGGGACTGTATTTATACAGAGGTGCTTGAAAAACTAACCCAAATGATGGTGTGTTATTGGTTTTTTTGTTTTGTTTTGTTCCGTATACCTCTTGGCCCTCGAAACACCAACCCACAATCTGCTGGTGGGGCCACTTTCCACAGGTTGTGGCTGATTACTGTCAAAGGGCTCTTTGACACAGGGGGAATCCAAACCCTGCACTGCCAAGGAAAGTGGGCTGGTGCCTGCAGGGCTGTGAGTGTGTGGGGCAGGAGGTCTGAGGCCAGTAGCTCCAAAAAGCTTTATTGGTCATTAGTTTCTGCTAAGTGCCTCCAGTATTACCAGCCAGTGCCAGGGAACACAATGGTAGCTGTAGTTGGGGACACCTGGTGTGGTGTGGGGGAGACAAGAAGGCCACTCCAGGTGTCCTTGGCTGGTGGTAAGGCCTCACACCCTGGAGCACATGAGTGATGTAGAAGGGTTATTGTAGAAACCAAGAGGGAACTTCAGCCCTGGGCCACAGGGTCCCAACCCATCAGTGGCTCTTTTTTAGTACAGGGAAAGAGCACAAGCAGCTGAGTCCAGCAGTCCAGAGGAGAAGGTTCCACTGCCCTCTCCCCAGCACTGGGCTGCCTGAGCCCCCTGGCACATGGTGGCTGTAGCCCTTTACTGATGGAAATGGGAGCACTTCTGCCATGCAGTCCCCTGTAGGCTCTGTACTGGTCCCCACCTTGGCTCCAGCCAGAGATGGCCACACTGACCATAGACTTGGAGGGACAAGCTCAGCCCTGCCATCCCCAGCTGGGCTCTGCCATCCTGGTGGGCTAATTGGTGGGCTCTGTGGCCATGGTGTCCACATCTGGAGATGGCAATGCACTGCTGTTCCCACCATTGCTCACATTTTCCGTGCTGTTCTCCCTCGTGGGATCACTGCCTTTATCCTCCACCCTCAGCTTGAGTTTGAGGGAAGAATCTCTCCGTGACAGAAGGGGCTGGTAGCCAGCGAAGACTCCTCCACTCACGTTTGTTCGCTTGTCTGGGGGTGGACAGAAAAAGAGAGCTGTTTACCTGGGGCCCAAAATGACTGTTTAGCTGAGAAAAAGGTTTGTAGAATCCCTCCTTGCAGGAGGCATCGAGGTATCTTCTGTGAGAGTCCTTCCAGCCACCAGATGCCCCCAAAAAGGGGAAGATGGGTGGGGGTCTGGGCTCATGCCCTGCTCTCAGGAGGTCCAGGGAAGGGTGGGTTAGCTGGTCACCTACCTCCTGGCCCGATGGGGTGCATCAGTCGGTTCATCTGGACGTTCCAGTGCTTGACGTTGGTGCTGGCCTGTCGCAGCTTCCGCTGGGCCGCCTGGCAAGGGATGGAGGAAAGGGGTGAGCTGGTGCCCCACTGCCCCTGATCCAGGACCCTGGGCACCATTTCCCTTCCCTGAGTAAGCCTGGATTGGAGGTTCCTTCTGGGATGGAGACCCAGTTCACCCTCCTCTAGACCTGCTCCTCCTTCAACCCTCCTCCCTTCACACACTCCCACTGTCCACATCACTTTGGACACCAGCACTCTGTCCCGAGGGCAGGACACGCTTGTCCTGTCTCAGCCACTGCATCATGTTGTGCCTGTACATGGCACAGCTCAGAAACCCTCACAGCAATTCCAGCTTGGTTCTCTCCAGTATGGAGGTGACTCAGTCCCCTGGGTTCACCATGTGAAGAGATGTGGCACAGATGTGACGCTCACCATGACATCTTGGTCCACCCGCTGCCTGTTCACTCTCACTTCTTCCAGCTGCTTCTGCGCCTCTTCCAGGCACTTGTTCTTGTTCTCCATCTCCTGCTTGAGGACTTGCTTCTCCCTCTGAGTTTTGATGATATATTCTTCTTGCTCCTCCTTCAGCTTCATCAGCTGTTTTAGCTTCTCCTCTTCCTCAGCCAGTAGCCTGACAATGAAGAGCAAAAGGTGAGGATGTCCCCCTGACACTTCTTCAATCAGCTTTCCCTGTCCCAGCCTGCACACTGGGAAGTCACCAGCACACCCCTGTACCCGGGAGCACTGAGCTGCCCAGGGGAGAACATCCCCATGCCCTGAGGATGTGCCCTGGGAGCAGGGCTGCCCAAGGAGGGGGAGGGATGCCCTAGTCCTACCTGGCCTGTGCATATCTCACAGCCTCCTCATCCTGCCGTGCTTTCACCTCCTGCTGCAGGGCCTCCTGGAGCCTCTCCTGCATGTCCTCCAGCTCCAGGATGCGTTTGCGCTGCCGCTCTGCCTCTGCCTCCTTCAGGACCATCTCTGCCTGCATGGAGGCACGAGCCTGCGGCGGGGACAGGAGCCATCAGTTGGCCAGGCCACCACCGGTGTCCCCAGAACCCACTGAGGACCGCTGGGTGGAGCAGCCCAGAGCAGGGGCAGCCCATGGTGACGGGTTCAAAGCAAAGCTGTTTCCCTGCTCAGGGGACAGACTGTGTCTGTGGAGCCAGTGCTGGATGTGAGGTCAGAAATGGGCTCCCTGCCCAGCCTGGCACCAGCACTCGCTTGTCACTGTCCCCCAGCTAAAGCCCCAGCTAAAGCAGGTTGTCCTTCTCTTGCTCAAAGGGATCTCAGGCACAAGAGAGCACAGAGGTGATGGGTGACAGCAGCACTGTACATCCAAACCCCTGTGCTGTCCCAGGCAAGGTAACGAGAAGGAAGCACCCACCCTGTGAGCACCACACTCCACGTGGGAGACACCCACCTGCTCAGCCTCCCGCAGCTGGATCTCCAGGGTCCTCTGCATCTCCTCGTGCTGCTGCCTCCGCCGCTGCTCCTCCTCCTTCAGCAGGATCTCTGCCTGCCTCTGGGCCTCCTTGAGCAGCTCCAGCTCCTGCAGCTTCCTCTCCTTTTCCTCCTGCAGCTGCTTGAGCCGTTGCGTCTCTTCCTCCTTGGCCGCCTTGCGCTGCTCCCGCTGCTCCCGCTGCTCTCGTCGCTTCTGCTTCAGGTCCTTGTGCAGGGACTTCTTTCCCTCTGCTTGCAGCCGGATGGCTGTCTGGATGGCTGGAGAGGGAGGGCACGGTCAGTGGGGACATGCAGGGGGCATGAGGAAGCTGGGGAAGGGGCGTGGGGTGGGCACAGACCGAGTGTCCACTCCTGGCGCTGCCGGGTGTCGGAGGCGCTCATCTCGTAGGTGCGGGATGAGGTCTTCACACAGAACATGCATCTCTTCCCATCCCTGTCTGGCAACACCTGCAGGGAGAGGACACAGCATAGTGTTACTCCCTGTATCCCACCTTCAGACACAGAACTGGCTCTCCCATGCCCATGGATGTGAAATTGTATGTTCTTGGGTCTCCCTTCCAGCGGTGTGAAGGGGCTGCTTTCCCCAGGCTGTACCTCCACACAGCAGTGCTTGTCCAACACGATGCTCCCCTTCTTCTCCTTCCGTTCCTCACTCATGTAGTAGGACAGGGAACTGGGCTTCAGCATGAACCACCGCTCTGACCAGTTCCTTCTCAGCTGGCCCTTCTTCCAGAGGTAGCCCTGCACCCGAGAGACACGGAGATCAAAACAGGGTGGGAGCAGGACAGAGCTTGTGCTCCAGAATATGTGGGCTCCTTGCCTGTTTGAGCACATCCTCGATGACCTCCTGGTACACCTCCTCCACGGCCATGCTGATGGCCTCCTGCTCGATGCCTCTCAGGAGCCTCCCTGAGTTCACCATGTCCAGGAACTGCCAGACCGTGAGCCCGCCCTGCCCCTGCGGCTCCTGGGACAGGTAATCATCCAGCTCACAGGAGTTCAGCTCCACGTTCATGGCTGTGCAGATCTTCTTCAGCAGGTACTCCACCTGTGGGGAAGGGGACACTCAGTGACAGGAAGAAGCCAGAGCTGTCCCCACCCCATCAACCCATTTTGGAGAGCCCTAGGCCACATCTCTCTCCAGCGTGGAAATGCAGGACCCTTATCCCAGAGGGATCACCCTTTGTGATGGCTGAGGCATTTCCAGGCAGCAGGCTAGCTCAGAAGACTGAAACTGGATTAGAGTTTGACCTCTGCTGGGAGGTTTTTCCTTTTAACCCCAAGGCTGGGATGTTTTGGCTGGTTTGTCCGCCGAGTAAGAAAACTCTGTAGCAGTAAAGAGCCTGAGGGAGTGCAGGTCAGCACTGCTGAACCTCTTTCAGGACTGATGTCTCAAAGCCACAGTGAACTCAGCACCACTGCTTCCCAAAAATCACAGGGGGGAGAGGTCTCTATGGAGATGAGCATCATTTTAAAACTGCAAATAAAAAGAGTCAAGGTGGTTGACATGATGTGGGGAAGACTTATCGGAGCTCAAGTTTTGCTGCCAGCTCTCTTTTGCCCGCAGTCTGAGGGGACTGGGACTGGTGGGTGACTGCAGGGAGCCACGCAGGAAGGTGACACATCGCAGGGTCCCCACACCCAGCTGGATTTTTTTATGTCATTTAATTGTGAGAAGGGCAAGAATTAAATGCAGTTGCTCAGGATGATTCAGTTTTTCATGGTCTGGGGAACAGGAAACACCTCTCCAGGGCACAGGAAGTGCGGTCGCCCTCCTACGTTTGCAGCATAGTGCTTCTTGCCTTTTTTTTCTCTTCTTTTTTTTTTTTTTTTTTTTTTTTTTTTTTTTTTAGTTTTGACTTTTCTGCTGATCTCAGGAGGTTGATGGGGTAGAAGACAACAGCAGCCATTTGCCCAGCCAAGTTTCTTCTGCTGAGGCCACTCTTGGCTTCTGCACTCGTGCATTCTCCCCAGATCTGCCCCCCTTCTCTATGAGGGTTTAATCTGACCCCAGAGAAAGGGAGAACTTTCCCTTCTAGATACTGTGGAATTTTGAGATTTGGAGATCACCACCAGAGGGTTTTCTTTGGCTGGCACCTCACCCTTAACACTCTGCTGGACAGGGGCTGAGCACTGGGTGGCAGTGGCCACGGAGAGGGACAGCCAGGTCTGCTCTGTCACTGCCCTCCAGGCACGAGAGGCTGCAGCACTTTGGGTGGATCTCCCCTCTAAAGTCCCCCTCTTCTCCCTGGGCAGTGGGGGTGGCTGTGGGTACAGCAGGGGTGTCTGGGGCAGACAGCCCCCTTGTCCCACCTCCAGCCTCCTCTCTCTCATCCCCTGGAACACCACATCTTGCAGGATGCAGTGGGACATGCCAGGAAGTGATAGTGGGATGTGTCACCCACAAATGTGGCTCTGCCAGCACATGGAGCCCTGGGAGGACAGGGATGGGGGGAGAGGCAGGTCCTACCTCATCTGGCACCATGACAAGAGGGTATTTGTCTTCAGACAGAAAGTTGAAGAGACACCAGAGCTTGAAAGCATCCTGGTGGGATATAACGCTGTTCCCATTCCGGTCAGGTTTGTAGTTCTTCTTCGCCGTCAGGGTCCAGCAGAGCTCATCAAAGTTTTCTTTGACAAAAGCACCTTCCTCCACCTGCAGGCAGGAGCCAGGGGGTGAGTGGGGAGCTCAAGAGCTACAGAGGGGAGTTCTGAGAGAAGAAGTGCTGGAGAGAAGAAACTCTCACTCCTAAAATCTGTCCAGTGAGAAGCATGGAGTGATGTGCAGCACCAGCAGGAACCCTGGGGTGCAGCAGAGGCAGGATGATGTGGAGCACTCCAAGCCCACCTCCCCAGGCCGCCATGGCTTGGGATTTCTTGTTATCCCATTCAACCACAAAGAAGAAGTGAGGAGTGAAGGGAAATTCTGGCCCAAGGGCAGCCAGCTGGAATGGTGCCTCCACCAGCCTTGTCCCTGCCTCTGTTCTTTAACTGTGAGCTGCCCCAGGCAGCACGTTTGGTGCAGATGGGTGAACTGTGGTGGGGGCCAGAGGAGCTCTAGCTGTCCCTGGGTGCTCTACCCCAGCTGTGTGAGCACAGGAGCAAACTGTGGCCTGTACCAGCAAAGCTGGAGGAAAACCTTTGGGTGGCAAAAGCTAAAAGCTTCTCTTACTAGGAAAACCCATTTCCCCTTTTCGGGCTGACTCTGGGATTCTATTAGCCATGGTGAAACCAGAAGAGGTGGGTTTAAAGATCACCTCCCAAAGAACCATGTGGGCAACTGGAAGGATTTTGGCCACTCTGTGATGGGGAGATTGGGCAGGGCTGACCTTGGGCAGCTCCTGCTCTGGGCTGAGGGAGCTTGGGAAGGCTTTGCCCTTGCTTGCTGCAGACCAGATCCCTGCAGCCAAGATCAGCTTTACTGGGCCAGGCTGGGCAGCTGCTGACCAGCTCTGGGCAAGGCAAAGATGGGAACAGGGATGGGGACTGGCACAGGCACTGGCATGGGGACTGGCACAGTGACAAGAACACCAGGAGAGCCAGGGGAGCAAAGGGTTACTGCACCCAGCTCTGGCCCCTTTCTGTGAGCACACAGTGGAAGAAAGCTGTCAGTCTTTCTTCCTCTCCTCATATGCCTGGAGGAAACTGCACCCACAGACAACCTCTGGCTGTGCCAGACAAAGGTGTCTTTGAACCACAGAAAAAAGGGAGAAAGCCCCTGCCCACCCCAACTTTGCTCCTGCTGTGCCTCATCCTCCTCCCTCTCCTCTTCACCAAATGAGGTCACACCTCAATTTGAGCATGGCTGGAGAGGATAAAAGGGGCTGATTTCTCTCTCTGAGCCCTTCAGGAAATGTGGGCAGACATGCTGCTCCATCCAGAGCCATGATGTAAAGGGATGACTTCATCCTTGCCAGGGAGACACTGAGTATTAAACGTTTCTCACTCATTTTGGCATTCACCTGAGCAGTCCCCATCTCTCTGCACCCTTTTCCCACCCAAGGCATGTGATTTCCAAGAGCTAAGGGGAGCTCCCAGGAACCTCAATGTCCTCATCTGAGGAACAGCAGGTCTGGGGGATGACCAAGGAACTCACCTTGTCCAGGATGTACTTGTTGAGGTAGGGCATGTAGCCCTGGCTGGACACTGGCCCATCATCATCATCACGGAAATGCTCTTCCAGTGCCACGGGGTCGTGGGGGATGCACAGCACTGTGTACAGGTTGTGAGACAGCACCTGGCCAAGCACAAGGGGTGGTGAGAAGGGGAACAACCTCCAGCCCTGCCCCAGCACATCCCCAAGGTGCCACCCCCTCGCTCATGCCCTTAGGAACTGTGCCCTGCATGTCATCACCTCCCACAGCATTAAGGTTTGGGTTTGGCATAATTTCCAAATGTAAACCTTGGAGAATCATTTAGAAACAGGCCAAAATGGAGGATTTTTTCACATTAGTTTCTTTTCTTGGCACATGAGGAAGTTCTTTCTTGAAAGGGCTGTTTCAAACCTCTCACAGCAAACAGGTCTCACTCTGATCTAGAAAAGCTGATAAGCCACCCCAAGCTATGCATTTGGCACAGCCACAGCCCAGCCTGGCAACAGCCACTGTCTGCTGAGGGCACAGAAAGATGAAAACACGGAAATAGGAAGGACTGGTGAGAAACTAAGCAAAGGTTTTGTGTGGAATTGGTAGCAGACAATGGAGGTCTGGAGACACCCCATCCCCAGAAATACTCAGCAAGACATACCAACAGCCAGTTTTGTTCAAATCCCTCCAAATAAAGCATGTTTACAAGCTCATGGATTTCCCATGTGCTAGGAAGCCTGGAGCAAGGCTGCTCATGAGCACCACCAGCATCTCTAGCAGGTGGTGCTCTCCTTGCCTTTACATCCTAGAAGGAGGAGATGATTAAATAAGTGTCCCAGACTGACACCTCGCCACTGCACCAGGATCTGCCGATGCAGCTTGCCAAGGGTTCAAGAGAAGGGCTGGAGGAGATGGAACAACATCCTTACTCCTCTGTGCAGGGCTGGAAATTTCCTCCCAGCAGGAGAGGAGCTGCCCGAGGCCATGATGGCTGCTGCAGCTGGAGACAGTTCTTGCTCAACCAGATTTTCATTCTCTTTTCCACCCTCTGGACCAATGGGATCAGCAGGACTCCACCCTGTGCTCACACAACAGCGCTGTAGCCCCAAGCAGTGCTGCTACAGCTATGCCTTTTGGGGCTCAGAGCAGCCCCAGGGTCTACACAGCAGTGGAAAGGCCTGGGAATATCATGGACATCCTCCAGGATGGTAATAAATCCATCAGGATGAATTCGAAGTTTGGCAATCGTATCCCATTCTGTGTTTCCAACATAGATGTGGGGCCTCATCTCCATCCTTTGCCCTTCCTCCCAGAGCACCCCTAAAAAGCCCTGTGAGGTGTCACTTGTGACCCGGGTGTGGGGGACACCCTGAGCCCCTCCATCCATCCTGTGACCCAAAGCCTCTCCTCTCGCAGGGCTGTCACTGACAAAACAGAGAGGAAACCCTGACCTAGTCAATGGTGGAATGACTGGAGATAGGAGAAGTGAGAAACCCTTGCAGGCTCTGAAGTAGTGACAGGAGGAGGAGAATAACAACAAGGGAAACGGCTGCTACGAAAGCAGTTTGCTGGTACAGCTTTTCCTCTGTGGCATGCAGGGGATGGCCAGAAGGCCAGGGGTCTGCCTGACTCCTCCTAGTGCTCTGGATTCCTCTGAGCACCAGCCTTGTTTCTGTTCTCCACCCTCTCCCACCGCTGTCACACCCATCGCCCATGAGCAGAGGTGCACCAGGGCAGTGCTCGGTATTTCCAGCCACGCGTGGCCAACACTGAGCGACCACACCCCATCCCGCATCCCCAGCCCTTCCAACCCGGCCAGGGAGGGGATGCAAGGGCACTGAGAGCACAAACGCTTCCCAAGAGCAGGGCTGGTGGCGTGCCTTGCGCTGGGAGCACAACTACCCGACCTCACTGGGCGCGCAGCACCCGACCGCAAGCTGTCCTTCCTTCCTGTGCGCGCACACACCTCCACTCAGAGCGGCATCTGCATCTGCCTGCGCAGTGCCCCTGGAGCACAACGGCCTCCCACAGCTGTGCCTCCACGCTGGAAACCCCGACACGTTCACAGACACTGCCGGGAGCGCGGCCGGAGCTCGGCCACCGGCTCCCACCCAGCTCCAGGGCTGGTCCTGTCCTGTAGGGGCAAACCCAGGGTCTCTCCCAGCCCTGCTAAAGACCCGTCGTGCAGCAACATGCCTGAGTGAGGGAGCAGAGCACAGCCCAGCTCAGGGCTCAGCAGCCCTGGAAGAGTTTGGAGAGGGCTCGGTGGCTTTAACACTTAATTGCTCAAAGCTGCGAGGCCCTGGATTCCTTCCGCACTGAACAGCGGCTGGCCTGCGTAGGCTGGGGCAAACTCGAGTGTTTTTGGGGGTGGAAACAAGCTCTCCCTGGCCTGGAGACAGTAGGAAAGTCTTGAAAGTCTTCCAGAGCTGAGCTTTGCTGTTCAGTGACCTGCTGCCAACCCATTCCGTCACTGAAGGTGTGTGGGAGAACATCCCTTCCCCTCTGAAGTGTCCCCCTGGGTAAAGTCACTCGGAGGTGCCATTCCCAGCATTACTACAGGTCCTACACCACAGTTTGCAAACCCTGGATGAACTGCTCATGAAACTACCATTAAAATCATCAGTTTCTGTGGTCTCAGCATTGTCACTGATGATAAAGATCTCTCAAGACAAGCAGTGCTGGTGCTTTTGGGTCCATCCCATGCCTAGGCCAGGCTCTGGACTCAGAGCAGTGGTGCAGGGGATGCTGTGAAGGGAGCACAGCAGCCCCTCTCAGGGATTAGCAAACTGAATTAAGCTCTGGCCTACTTTAGGATTTTCCTTAATTCCTTCAGTTATTTCTACAGTGTTAGCAGGTGAGCGTGGCTCGCAGGGCCACGAGTTCTGGGGGGACAGCCGAAGGCTCTCAGCCACAAAGGCGGAGCAGGAAGAATCTGTCCCCCGCTGCTTCTCCTCCAGATCTCTGCAAACAAAACTCTGAATTCCGGGGCAAAACACACCCCCTCTCTCAAAGCCCAGCACCTTCCCTGCAGTCTGTCCCGGGGCAGCCTTATAAAACAGAGGGAATGTAGGAAAAGTGGGTCATTTTGCAGTGGTTCAAATCTGGTCTTGCAGACCGGCAGTAGCTGCCAAGCCTCCTGACGCAATAGCTCCCCGTGCTCAGAATGCTCCTGCTCAGGTCTCTTCTTTCATCTCAGACCCTGGTACCTACCAGCATTTCTAACCCCAGTGCCAGCCTAACAACCAAAATGGACTAAAAAACACATTTCCATCGTGTGCAAGGTTAAAAAAATCAATTATTCTCAGAGCCAAGGGGCTCCCTGGTGGGTTCCTGCAACCCTGGCCCGGGGGCAGAGAAAAAGGTTTTTAAAGCAGTGATGGGTTTGATGAAGACCTGAGGGCATGAGCCCTCTGAAAGTTGCTAAGAGTGGGGAGAGGGGAAAGCAGACAGCTTTTTGAAGTGCTGTGTTATTTCTGGCCAGACCACTGAGGAGTTTTTGGTTAAAAACAACCTGTCCCTACGTCCCAACTCACTGGCTCAGCAAGGAGAAACACAGATGCTCTGGCAAGCAAGAAAATGTAAACAGAGTTTGGGCTCTTAGTTGGCCATAAAAAGCACAAGAAACTGATAACTAAAATTTAGATATCATTTTCACCTAGAAAACACATTTGAGCATGAATTCCCCTCCTCCCTTTTTTTTTTTTTTTTTTTTTTTTAAAGGAGATGCCACAGAGCCTGAGAACTTCACCGGAATAAGCGTGGACGCAACAACAAGATCTTATTGATCTTAATATTTAACAATTTCTCCGTGGAAACCCGCGGGGATGCAAAGCAGCCCCGAACTTGCTTCAAGCCTCTCTGCCCACCCTCCATCCGAGCTCCCCGGGGGACTCACTTTGAGCTGGGATTTGGAGACCTTGCCGCTCTTCTCCACGTCCAGAGCGGTGAAGGCGTACCAGATGGACTTGAGCAGCTCGGCTCGCAGGTCCATGGCTGTCGGCGGCGGCGGCGGCTCTGCCGAGCCCGCGGATCCGGTTCCTGGAGCCGCCCGGGCGGGCGGGACGTGGGGCGGGAGCGCCGCCTGCTCGGGGCGCCCCGGGAACCCCCCGGGCGGGGGCTCAGCGACCCTCTGCTGAGCTCGGCCCGGAGATTAAAAGGTCCGTCGTAATTTGCGTTTTGGGGAGAGAAATCCCCGCCTTGGCTCAAGCAGCAGCTTCCCCTCGCAGCGGGAGCGCTGCCTTTGGAAGGGATCGGTGGCACCAGGCGAGCGGAGACTCAGCCTGAGGCATCACTCTCGGGTTGTGTCCATTCCGTGCCCGCGGAAACATCCTTCTCTACAAACTGCTCTGGGATGTCAGAAAAACGACCCATGAGACTGCCGGGAGCCTGTGCCAGGCTCAGGTTCACAGCTGGACTCGAGGATCTCAAAGGTCTCCAGCTTTGTTCACCCAACACCCGGAGCCGTGGAGGGGCTGAAGGCACCTGTGGGGGCAGGACACCAGCCCAGGGGAGGATGTAGGACGTGTTCACAGACACAGTTCCCTAAATCTAGGCCTCCAGGGATCCCTGAAAGAGCTAAGGCCTGATGTGAGATTTCAGGGACATGTCTTAGCCCCTCCACGCCACACGCTGAGAGCTCAGAGGGTAGGTACAGCTCACCCTGCTCCCTGCCCTCCTGTGGGACAGCTGCTGCTGTGGCAGGACACGTTTGGTCAATCCCACAAATCTCCTCAATGTCCTTAATTCTTACAGTTGCTAAACATCAACATCCATCCCACCCCCTCCCAGCTTCCACCAAAGAGAAGGGAGGGCCTTTTAAAAACAAAACTTTTAATTTTTTATTTCAACTCAGCATTTACATCCAGGTCTAGCTCAGCTCCTGGCAACTCTGCTCCATAGCTAAGGAATCGGCCATGGAAGCTTTGCTTGAGAAAGGAACATGACAAAGAGATGGGAGAACTGCTGTTAGAGCCATCCCAGTGCTGGCTCCAATGGCAAGAACTGGTCACCCTCCATACCCAGCTCAGGACAGCCTGAGCTTGCTCTGATGGGCCTTTTATTGCTTCTGTGCATGTGCTGCCCACTTGCCCCTGAGCTGGAGGAGTGGGCAAGAAAGGGGAGCAGTTGGACCACTCCTAGAGGGAGAGGGCAGGAAATGCCCCTCAAAAGGGGGCTGCTGCTCAGAGGCCAGGAGCAGGCAGCAATCCAGTATATTTGCTCTCCCTCCCTGGAGGGAAGAGCCCTTCACACAGGGTCACCCCAGCAGCCCTGCACTGCCCCAGCAGTGTCCTGGCTGCACAGGGCACACGCTGGCACTGGCTCAGACACTGTCCCTGCCCCGTGCCCTGCCTGCAGCACCCACCACCCCTGCACACAGCAGGCTGGGGCTGCCACTCTCCCTGCCCCAGCTGCTCCACTGGCCTCAGCTCCCCTTCTCAGGCAGGGCTGTGTCAGCTGGCACTGGCTCGTAGTGGATGACTGCTGTGGCCATGCTGAGGGCTTCCTCCAGGCTCTGCTGCTCTTCCAGCTGGGGGAGGGAAGGGGGAGAGAGACAATGAGCGCTGAACCCCCAAAAGGCAGCTCAGGGTGGCTCTCAGCAGGACAGACGGGTGACACAGGTGGGTGACACAGGTGTGAAGCAGAGGGGCAGAAATGTTTACAAATGAGCATTCTGCAATCCCAAGAGGACGTCCCTGCTGTCCTCTACACACAGAGTATCTGAGAATCAAGGAGCAAGCCCCCTGGGCAAGAGGCAGTGCAGCAGGGCCAGAGAGCAATTGCTGCAGGCAGCAGGTGGCCAGGGAGTTGAGGGGATGGTGGCAAGAGCCATGTGGTACCTGCACAGCAATGTGGGTGCCATGGGAGGTGGCCAGCAATGCCACCTGCTGATGACAGAGCAGGGCGATGTCTGACTCCTCTGACACCACTGCACCAGAAGCCACTATGGTCACCTGGGAAAAGTTCAGATGATCATGTTTTAAAAGAAAACGCAGTTCTTTTCTAGCAGAGGGAGCAGGGACAGTCCCAGCTTTGTGTGTACCTCCTGTGCCTCAGTGCCATCTGTGTTGGCCACAGTCATGGTCCCAGTGTCACCAGCTGCCAGCTCTCCCTCGGGCACGGCGAGGGCCCCGCTCTGTGTCACCACACCGATGGCACTGCCCAGGGCCCGCAGCTCTTCCTGAGACAGATCGACCTGGGGATGACAGCAGATTCTCAGAGTCTTGGGCAACTCCTCAGTTTAGCAATGCACCAGTCTGGGCAAGGAGGAAACACTCTTTCTGCAAGACTCAAGGCACAGAGAACTCCAAGGACTTCGCCCAGGGCCATGGATAAAATTGATGACAGAGAACTCAGAGCTTGGGTCTTCAGCCCTCCATGTTCTACATCTCCCCATCCCATTCAGCCTTTTGCTCAAGCTTGGATAGGGACAGCTTTGTGCATTGCAGCAGCAGGAGCATCTCAGGCTAAGAGGAAACAGGTCACTGATGGCAGCTGCTTCCTTTGTCCCGTGCCACAGAAGGGAAGTTTTTTCCAGTCAGCACAGGGGCAGCTGGTGGAGGGAAGTACAAGAAAAGCACTGCTCTATACAAGTGATGACAAAACATCTCCAAATCCAGCCTGGGTCAGCAGAGCTGGGGAGCTGCAGGGAGCCAAGGGCTGCCAGTCACCACACAAACACCCAGAGACCCCATCAGCAAGGAGGGACACTGGGACCAGAGACTCCCCAAACCAACACTGCAGCAGTGGATGAGGCTGTAGGAGGGAGCTCTCAGGGCAGGAAGAGCCCAGGAAGCTCCAAGGTCTGAAAAACTTATGGAAAAAGGCCCTGCAAAGAACACCATAGCTAAGTAGAGGCAGAATCTCACTTCAGATAATAACTGCTTCCCCTGACATGCTGGAGGCTGTGTCCATACCTGCTCTGTCCCATCCTGAGAAATAAGTGAGACTTGTGTAGGCACAGCATCTTCCTCTTCATCTTCCTCCATCTCTGAGAGGAAAGCAATATGCTGACTCTTCAGTGGAGAACCTCTGTCAGCAGCTGTAGCAGCTGGATCAAAGAGGAAGAGCAGCATTATTAGAGTGTGAAAGCACATGCCTGGCCTCTGGACCTTCCTGTAGCCTCAAGGGCTAGCACAAAAGAGCACAAGACCATGATGACACCAGTCCAGCGATGGCCTGGACAGAAGGGCCTTTACCTCTCCCTGTACGACAGAACGGGCAGGAGCCTGTTCCCAACCTGTGACTTACAGCAAGGACCTTCCAATAGATCTGAATTTGATGGAGATGCAGGAGGCCGTGGCAAAAACTTGGGGCTGAGAGAGGCGTGGCTGCTCTTGCTGTCACCTCCCTCCCCTTTGCCACACCTTGACAGGGGAGTGGCTGCTCACCCTCCAGCTGCTGCTGCTCGTAGAGGGCCTGCTCGCTCTCCTCGGTGGCCTCCAGCTCGCCGTGGCTGCTGCGTTTGTGCATGGCCAGGGTGGAGGTCTGGCGGTAGGTCTTGCCACAGCTGCTGCACGTGTAGGGCTTGCAGTGTGTGTGCACCACGTGGTGCTTGTACAGGCTGGAGTACTCCGTGAAGCGCTTCCCACAGCCCGGCACGGTGCACAGGTACGGCTTCTCTCCTAGGGCACAGGCCACAGGGCTGAACTTCAGCCTCCTCATGCTCTGGGGAGGGATACCCCACCAGAGCAAATAGGTGGAGACAGACTGCTGGAGCATTAATCAATCCAATAAAGCAATTCCCGCTGTTTCTTCCAACTCCTTGGCCACACCCGTGATGTTCAGCCTGGAAATGCCCAGTCCAGCCCCACCAATCTCCCTGCTGCTGGCTCCCTCCTACCTGTGTGGATTCTCATGTGGTTCTTGTAGTTGGTGGCGCTGGTGAAGCCCCTGCCACAGCCAGGCTCTGCACACATGTAGGGCCGCTCGCCCGTGTGCGTCCGGATGTGAACCTTGCGGATGTTGGACGTGGTAAAGGAGCGGCCACAGCCCACAAAGGGGCACTTGAAGGGACGTTCACCTGCATAGACAGAGAGATGTGTCAGGTGACAGGTGAGACCTGCCACCACACAGCCACCTGGAGTGCCCTGGAGACTCTTTCATTGGGTTTTCTCCTGTGCAGCTCTTCGCCCGTGCTGCTCACCTGTGTGTGTGCGGATGTGTTTCTGCAGATCCCCGGAGGTTTTGAAGGCTTTGCTACACATGTCTTCTGGACACTTGTAGGGTTTCTCACCTGTGTGTGTTCTCACGTGGCTCTTCAGCCCGTACCCTGTCCAGGACAGACACCACAACTAACTTTGTAATGAGAAGGAAACATCAGGACAAGCTGAGTACCACCCCTCAGTTCATGTATTTGAGTGTCTGTGTTTTGTCTGCGAACCTTAAAGGGGAAGAAATAACCAACCCCAGCATCACTTCCAACCTTGCTTCCACCATTATCTGCCCACAATCAATGAAGTCCCATCAGGCTCCTGTGCTGTGATTCCCTTGCTTTAGATGCTCTGGATTTTGTGCAGCAGAGTTAGGACAGAAGCTCAGCAGGGACTGGGTTGGACAGAAAACGAAAACTGCTCAAAACTGAAACTGTTACCTGTAGCAAATGCTTTCCCACAGCTTGGGAAGACACATGTGTATGGCCGGTCACCCGTGTGAGCACGTTCATGTACCTGGAAAAGAAGGAACAGGTCCTTAAAATGAGGTCCAAGGTAAGGAAAACCGGAAAAATGTCGGTGGGAAGAATTTGAAGTTCCCTGTTGGATTTCACCTTGGCCAATTGACACATCTGGGTCTCTTGGTGAGCTCAGCATGTAACTCAGCTGCACAGAATGGAGCATTCTTCTCTGGCAGTGTAAGCTGGGACTGCTCTGGCCTGTACACTGCCATGTCCCCTGCTTTACCTTGAGGTGGTGGGCAGTGGTGTAGAGGCGGCCACAGCCTTTGTACCCACAGCGGAAAGCTCTGCTGCCGACCTGCTGCCCCTTCCTTTGGTTTTGCACCACCTCCTCCTGCAAATCCTGCTGAGACAAGGACTGGAATCAATCCAGCAAGCCACCACAGCTTCACCAAGCCCACACAAATATTTCTCTCCTTACCATACATATGCATTCCTGCAGTTATCCTCCAAAAACATGTTCCTACAAACCAGCTTGTACCCACAGGGTGAAGCTCGGGTGACAGGGCTCTAGGAACCTGCATTTCCCCCTCCCACCTCAATGGGGGTTCTCAGACATGAAACTCCCTTTCTCAGCTCATTTGAAATACGTGCAGTTAGTATTTGCTAACTCGGCAGAGAAGCCACAGCACTTTTATAATGACTGGCAAAGAGGAGTTTCAGTCTAGTTCCAGTCACTGAAAAATTCGCACCTGGGAAGGGATGTTGCTGGAGTCCTTACTCTTCATATGGCAGGTGTCTGTCACTCCCTCCTCTTCCTCGTCAGACCCCTGCAAGTGAAGAAGCACAGGCACTGTTTGGGCTTCCCTGCAGAGCAAGGAGCAGGAAGGCAGTGACAGCCACAGTGCCACCCCACCCTTTCCCAGAAAGCAGAGGCTGGGCCTGCCACAGCAGGAAGGTCTGTGCCCAGCTCAGCACTGCCAGCACCTTCCTGGCAGCCCCTGTTCCTCAGCACTATGGAGACAGGAGAAAAAGGCAGTACCTGGGATATTGAGGGGGGACACTGCAGTGACAGCACATCAGGATCCGAAGCTGTTTTGGTTTTGAGGCTTTTGTCACATGGGGACAGTGGCCATGGCTTAGCCATGTTGGGAGTTAGGTTTGTTTCTTTTTACTCTAAAGATTTTTTTACCCGTAAGTTATCAAGGAAACTAAGTGTCAATACTTAAGACTATTTAACAAAAAACAAAGGGGTGGTCAACGCTCAGAAGGAGAGGTAACGTGAGTTTTGGGGCAGGTAAAGGACAGAGCTTGAGGCACCTGGGCACTCTTTTTTCTGGCATTTTGGGGAGAGAGAATGGCTGGGTTGCTGCTCACTGCTAGAAGAGTTTGCTATCTCTGGAGAGGTCCAATCCTGGGAAATCTACCATCATCTGCTCGCCCCGGAATTCTGAGCTTCTCTGCCACCCTGTGGGAGCTGGCCCAGCCCTGCCCTGCCTTTGGGGTTTGGTTGGCACTGCTCCTCTTGCTACAGTGTGACCCTGCACCTCGGTGCCCTGCAGGGACATCCTGCCATCCCAGCCACCAGCCCAGGACTTCTCCACTGTTCCAGCTTGGTGCTCTGAGCATCCTACAGAGGCACCAAGACCAAACTGCCCTGGGTTTTTGTGAGGCAAAGCCCTCAAGGTTCTTGGTACTGTTTTTGTTATCAATGCTGTAGTTGTTGCTTTTTGTTTGCTTTGTTATACATACTAGTAAAGAACTGCTATTTCTATTCCCAAATCTTTTGCCTAAAAGCTTTTAACTGCAAATTTATAATTGGAAAAAAGGGGGGCAGGGTTCGCATTTTCCATTGCAAGGGAAACTCCAGCTTTCCCTGGCAGATACCTGTCAACCTAAACCAAGACAGCCACTACTGACACACCAAAGGCTGTACCACAGCAGCTCTCCTCCCTTCCCAAACGTGAGCTGCAGCAGGTTAAGGGTGGCAGGTCCAGCCCTCCACAGGACCAAACAGCCCTGTTCTGTGTCCCCAAGTGCCAGGCACCCCTCAGCAGTGGCACTCATGCTGGAGCCCTGTCCAGTTGCTTCTCTCAAGGCTGGTGCTGCTGACAAACAAATGCACACGAGCACTGCTGAAGGGCGAGCACAAACTCAAGACAAGAGATGCTGTGCCCTCACCTTCCTGCCATACTGCTGCAATGCATTAATGGTGTCCACGTCAAAGCCATCATCTTCCTCCTCCCCAGCCAGCTCCTCGAGCCCAGTTTGTGTCTGTACTTCCAGGGTGGTGCTGCCAGATGCCACGATGACAGGATGGTGGATGTAGGCAGTGGAGCCATCCTCCAGCTGGACAGCCTGGAATGTGCCAGGCTCGTAACTCTCTGCAAGAGGAAACATTCATGTAAACAGATGAAATAAATGCTCAGTGTGAGACAGAAAAAAAGTGCTTCAGCTCCTCCAGCCCTGCAAATGTGATACATTTCAGCAGCTTCTCTCCTTCTGCCAGGGAAAGAGCAGGGAGTGCTTTACCTTTCGCTGTTCTGTGTATGAACGCCATGCTGCCATCCTCCAGAACCACTGGCTGTCCATCTTCAAAAGCCACAGCCTCTAAAAGGAAAGAAATACATCCACACACCTTCCTGGAGGACTCAGGATGGGGAATACTGTGGCAGTTCAGGCTGCCAGGCAGGAGAGGACACAGGGCTGCCTGCTTGCCCTGAAAGGCAACCACAGCTGTAGGTTTTAAGACACCATTTGAGCCCTTCTGATGTGAATGATGAGGTTTTCAAGGCTTCACGCATGGATTTGCCTCTTCCTTTGAGCAAAGGAGTAATGCAGTGTCTCACCAGTTTCAAAATGCCAGATTATATCCCAGACAAGAAGGATGGCTCTGGGTCAGGGGTGTGTGAAGGAGAACACAAACATCCCACGGCAGGGGAAGGGGGGGTGAGGAGAACCCCTCTGACTGTGCACATGAAGGCAGGGAAGAGGATGAAGAGGACAAAGGGGTACAGCCAGAATTAAAACATCGATTTCAAGCAGCCTTTGGAGAATAGAAGAGGGATGTGGGAGCTAGGGAGCATCAAGAAAGGACTGCCCAAAGTAACAGAGCTGTTTCTACCTGCCCTTTTGCATCTTAGCATGGCCAAGGATGATTCCTCCTTGCCACTCTGGTGCCTGCCACATGAACTGGATTCCCAACACCTCTCAGACTAATGTTACCTAATTTCAGAGATGACATTGGCTGATGGGTCAATGACCAAGGTGGCATTGTTCCCAACAATCCCCACATGACCCCTCCCACCAACACCTATTCCAGAAGTAATATATTATCTCACACTTCAGAGGAAATTCCTGCCCAGCTGCTCCCACATGAAACAAGCTGTGTGTGTGCTGTGTGGCTGGCACCAACACAGCACGCAGCTCACTGGGCTTGTGGTATGACAACAGGGAGAGTCCACAGGTTAAATGACACTTCAACATTTGTCTCCACGTCCACCAAATTCACCTTCTCATCAGATTGCTAAAAACTTTGCAGGCAATGTCCTTGTTTACTCAGCCTCAAAACCACAAGAAAGGAAACCCCAATAGAAACGCTATGCTCATGTGGTCTTTTGAGAGCTGGAACTGATGGAGCAGCCCAAATGCTGGAGCACTGAGAGCTGCAGCCACATCTACAGTGTTCTTCCAAACACAAAGGGGGAATGTGTGTTCCTCACCTTTCTGAACAGCCACCTGATGGATATAAGCTGTGGTCCCATCTTCAAGTTCAATGACTTGCCCTTCAATCAGCTTCTCACCTGGAACAGTTAAAACATGCCATCAGCTGCTGAGCCCAGTCCCTCTGTCCCACATGCTTCCCAGAGTCCCACAAAAGGGAGAAACTGTCACTTCTAGGCTGTTATGGGTCAGCTTTCCCCCACAGAAGCACTTCACTTCTCAAAAATGTTGGCATTGCCCTTTTCTAGACAGGACACATGACAAAGACCCTCAAGCATCACTTGTTGAGGAGCTGCCCCTCACAACTCCTCGTGCCAAGGAGCACAAGACAGCACACAGAGAAAGCAATTACACTGTTTTGGAAGAAAAAATCAACTGGGTGTGCTGAGTAGCATCAGTGCCTGGAGATTTATCTACGACTTTGGCAGAGGATCAACTGTTAGGAAACAATTACAGCATCTAAAGGGGCCTAAAGTGCTGCCAGTGTTGGGCTGCAGAGACTGAACTCTGCCAAAGCCTGACTCTGTGCAAACCTGTAATAATGACTTAGTTACCCAATGATGTGATGCAGAGAGAGGACATTGCTCCATCCCACTGAACATGGAGAATCCAGGTTGGTTTCACCTGGAGCATTAACATTTGAGAAGGGGGGGTCACACAACGTGGTGGTTCCAAGACAGTCCAGCTCCACATGTGTAATAAACTTGCAGGGAGTTTGCACAGAAAATAAAGCAGGAGAGCAGCCCCCAGGACACGGAGCTGCACAACTCCTCCATCCCGTTCTGCAGGCTGGGAAACACCGTGCTCCTCTTCCTGGGAGCAGCAGGTGGTGGAGCAAGGGGCACCCCACAAACACCAGAGTAAGGGCAGGTGTGGAATTCAGCACCCCTCTGAGTGAGAAAGGCACTGCTGTGAACCAAACCCTGCGCAACACCAGTGATGCAAAATCACCTGCTCAGCCCAGGGGAAGTTTTGGTGGAGCAGAGCCCTGCAGGCCACAGCATCAGCTCCCTGTCCACAGCAACCCTGGAAAGAACAGGCCTTTCCTAGTCTGAACAGTACCTTTATTTTCTACAGCAACAGCTCTCCCCTCTCCACAGCTCCATTTCCAAACCAGAGGCATGTTTGATTTGTATTTTATTTTGCATCAGACTTCAGTGCAAATCCAACAGTCACCAGCTGCCCAGGCAAAGCAGCACAAGTGGCAGCTCCCACGCCGTGAGGGGCACTTTTGGTGAGTCTGGCTTTAATTTCAGAGCCAGGAAGAGACTCTCAGCCCTGGCAGCCCGAGGCTCTGTTACCTCTGCCAGCCTGCTGCAGGTAGGCCGTGGTGCCATCCCCAGGGGTCACTGCTGGCAGCCCCAGGCTCTCCATCCTGCCCCGACTCCCCACACATGGATCCTGCCTGGGAGCACTGGGGCCCAGAGCCAGGGGCCTGTGGGACTCGGGGTCGGCGTCTTTGCTGTGAGCCTTAAGCAAAAAGAACAATTCCATTTAAGTTTCTCCTCCTCCTTTAGTTTCTTCACTTTTGCACACTAGGAAAGGCTTGAATGGCCTCAAAAGACTTTTGAGGTTATAAAGTGTTAAGATGGACAACGCTGCATCATTCCCACACTAAGGCAGGCGGGGATAACAATCTATTCCACAGACAAATGTGAAACAAAGCTTATCACGCCAGTGAAGTGACAGACTTTTCTTAGAGACAGTACAAATGTCGCATTCGAGCCCTTCCTGTCCTCCAAATGATCTGCATGGTTTCCAAGTACTTTAAAACCTGAACCTACAGGCTGAGCGTGTCCTGTGCTGCAGGAGACAGGAGCAGGGTGATGAGCTTTATCCCTGGAAGCATCGTCCTTCTCTCCTCCCTTTCCTAATTCCCAGCCTTCTGAGAGATAGAATTTCAGGCTCTAAGCAAATGATGCTAAAGCCTCCACACCCCCACAAGAACATTTTGCTAAAGAGACTCTCTGCTGATAGGTTATCTTTCAAAGCGCGTTCTTCGTGAGCGACCTCTGAGATAGCCAAATACTTGATGGTTTGATTTCCAGGAACGAGGCAAACCGCCCCGTCCGTCCCCGCCGCCCCTCGGGGCGCAGCCCGGCTCGGTGCCCGCCTCTCCCCGCGCTCCCCGCACCCGGCCGAGGCTCCTGTGCGCTCCCCTGGGGCTGCTCCGGCGGCCCTCACACCGCTGTCCCCACGAGAGACCAGGGAGACCGTGGGACGAGCTGCGAGGGCAGCGGCGAAGGGAGGGCAGTGTCCGTGGGCGGCGGGGACACGGGGGAGCTCTCCCCGCGCAGACCCCGGGGGCTGAGGCGGCTCCCGGGCCCGGCCGCCATCGCCGCCCCCCATCCCCCACACCGACCTGAGCTACCCGCCGGGCCCGGGTCCGCCGCCGGCCCGACGTGCACCGCGCCCGGCCCCGCCCACCCCGCAACCCGCATAGCGGCGGCGCTCCCGCCCGCGCGTAGCCGCCCCCCACCCGCTATACAGGTTCCGGGGTGGGCCGGGCCGGGGAGCGCGCGCCGCCGGACGGCCAATGCGCGGGAGCGCAGCCAATGGCGCATGCGCGGTGCCAACACTGAAGCCACAAGGTCCCGCCTTTCCCCGCCCTGCCCTGCCGGGGCTGTCAGTGGTATCTGCCTACTGTCATGTATGGGCAGCCCTACTGCCCCGCCTGTCCCCGCAGCTCCTCACGCGCCCCCTCTCCTTCCCGGCGGCTGCTGAGGCCAGCCCGGAGCTCCTGGGATGCGCTGTGAAGTGATGCAGTAACTCCTGTCCTGGTGGTCCGAGACACGGAGCAAAGAGATCCCAGTTGTTTATTTAACAAGGAAGGAGATGGGGACGGGCCGCCCGCCGAGGGCAGCCTGGATAGGCTCCCCACGCGTCTCCCCGCCGCCCCCAGCATGGCGGCCTCGAGGTGCTGCTCCCCGCCTCTCCCAATATGGCGCCGCGCCGCGCTCTCGAATCTCGCGAGATCTCGCCGCTATTATATAGCTCTCCGGAGTCACTTCCGCCCTTTCGGTCCGAGCAGCCGCAGCCATGAGGTGGGTTCGCCTCGGCGTCTGCTCCGCGCCATCCGCCGCCATCCGCCCCATCAGCTGTCATCTGCGCCCAGTGGGGGCTGCGGGGCCGTCCGGGCGGCCGGCGGGGCGCGGTCAACGGGTTGATAGCAGGGGGAACGCGCTGGGACCGGGGCGGGCTCGGGGCCGCGTCCCGGGCGGAGCCGGCTCTGAGCCCGCGCTGCCGTTTCCCTCCGCAGCAGCAAAGTGTCCCGGGACACCCTGTACGAGGCGGTGAAGGAGGTGCTGCACGGCAGCCGTGCCAAGAAGCGCAAGTAAGAGCCGCGGACACGGCGGTACCGGACGTGTCACCCCTGGCCTCGGCCTTCCCCCCTCCGTGGCCGGCCAGGCCTCACCCGGTACCTCCCGCAGGTTCGTGGAGACGGTGGAGCTGCAGATCAGCCTCAAGAACTATGACCCGCAGAAGGACAAGCGGTTCTCCGGTACCGTCAGGTTCGCCATCCTCTCGCTCCTACCCAGCCTTCGGCCCTGCCCGGCCCAGCTCGGGGCCGCCGCGGCGCCGAACCGCTTGGGGAGTCCAGCGCGGCCCGGCCCAGTGCGAGCGGCTGGACGGACCCTCACCCTGGGTCTTAAAACATGAGGGGAGGTGCGGCAGCCCCCGGGCTGTCCCCACCGGCCTGCTGGGGACGGCAGGTGAGCGGCTGTGCAGGATGCCCCGTGCTGCGGTAAGGTGTCTCCGTGCTGGCTCCATGGACACGCGGGTGGCGCTGGCCGGTCACTGACTCCGACCTTCCTTCCTTCCCCAGGTTGAAGTCGACGCCACGGCCCAAATTCTCTGTGTGTCTGCTCGGGGACCAGCAGCACTGCGATGAGGCCAAAGCAGTCGACATCCCTCACATGGACATTGAAGCTCTGAAGAAGCTCAACAAAAACAAGAAGCTGGTGAAGAAGCTGGGTGAGTGTCGATAAGGCTTTTCCCTGTGCTCGGATTTCCATCTCATGGTTAGTTGAAAAGCTGAGCAGAGTCAGCCCCAGTACCAAAATCTGCCCAGAAAGTGCTCAGAAAAGCCTCTAGTCTGTTTTCACTGCAGGGCTGACAGGTCAGGACTGCAGGAATGGGGCTGGTTGTCCGAGCAAGGGAGAGACACAGAAAATGTCCCTGTCAACAGTTTCACCCTTTGTTCTGTTCCTTAATTTCCTGGTTGGGGAGCTGGAGGGCAGCAAAAGCCAAGAAACACTAAAAGCAGGAGTGTGCTTTAGTCCTGCAATTCTTTGTGTGAATGGAATGTAATGTAGTCATTTTCTCTTGGTCAGAGAGAAAATCCTTCCTTCCCTGAGAATTCCAGAGTTCTTCTGGTACATTGTTCAGGCAGACAAGAGCTTGCCCCTCAATCCAAAATGGGCTGTGGAACTATGAGCTTTTAGGAGATAACCGTGATTGTTGGCTAAGCCTCTCCTAGACAGATCCTTTGTCTCATTCATCCTGATGTGCACGGGCTGTGGCAGAGCTTGGGAGTTAGTTCAGTGTCACCTGGGGCTCAGCAAAGGACAGATCCTTCAGGGAACAAGCTGTTATTTAGAGTCACTATGTTGAGTTGTCTTCTTGCAGCTAAGAAGTACGATGCCTTCCTGGCTTCTGAGTCCTTGATCAAACAAATTCCTCGAATCCTGGGCCCAGGCCTGAACAAGGCTGGGAAATTCCCTTCTCTGCTCACCCACAACGAGAACCTGGTGGCCAAGGTGGATGAGGTCAAATCGACCATCAAGTTTCAGATGAAGAAGGTAAAGCATGGCTTTAGTCGTGTACCTGGGGGTTGTTCGTGTCTCTGCCATCTCTGGGTTGGGCTGTAGGTGTCCCTCTAGTGTTCTTCAGCTGTGGCTGGTTTCCTCCAGCTACGGGAGATGGTACCCATGGCCAGGCAGAAAGGAGGAATAATTTAACTGTGGTTGACAGATCTTGGAGCAAATGATGAGGAGATGATTGGATGTTTCAGTGCAGAGCACAAAGCAGTGTAATTAATGCTGCTCCCAGCATGGGAGTGCTGCTCATGGGGTGGGACCTGGCCAGGCGTGTCCCTGGGGGGCTGAGCCTGAGTGGGGCTTTTCCAGGGGTGAGTCTGGGACTTGACTCTGTCCAAGTGAACTTGGGAGCAGCTCTGTGGGGATCTGTTCTCGCTGTCATGGTGAGCTGGCTCTCTCAAACCAAAATAAGCCTATTCAGGCATCCTGACCTCAGTGGGCCACGTGTGACTCTTGGGGGCACTGCTGGGGAGTCACAGCAGATGTGAAGATTTCCAAATGCTTGAGCATTTAAAATAGCTGAGCTAATGATGTCCTGACACTTGGCTTGTCAGCTCACTCATAAATTCTTCTGCCTCCAGCCTGTGGGGAGCATTGACTTCCAGGCTGCTCAGGGAGGGCGGGCAGGAGGAGGCTTGGCCTTTGTCACAGTGCAGAGGGAGGGCTTGGGGCTGGCCCCAGAGGCAGAAAGTGAAGCTGGTGTGGGCTTGGCAGAGCAGGGTAAGGTCGAGCTGCGCTCCAGTGCCAGTTCTGCACAGTGTGTCCTATCTCTGGGAGGCAGCTGTGCTCCCACCTGTCACCCCTGCACGTGTTAGAGGTGGCATCCAGGTGCTTCAGGCACAGGGAGTCACAGGCCAGGTGGAAAAGCCTTGCCCAGTGTCCAGACCATGGGACAGCCCAACACACCGATGAGTGGGTCAGCTCTTGTCACCTTTGCTTTGCCTGTGAGAGCTTTAGCTGTGTCTGTCCCCCAGGTGCTCTGTCTGGCTGTGGCTGTGGGTCACGTGAAGATGACAGAGGATGAGCTCGTCTACAACATCCACCTGGCCATCAACTTCCTGGTGTCCCTGCTGAAGAAGAACTGGCAGAACGTGCGAGCTCTGTACATCAAGAGCACCATGGGGAAACCCCAGCGCCTCTACTAAGGAGGGGCAGCAAATAAATTCTGCAGACACCCACAGCTGTGTGTGGTTCTGTTCCTCCAGAGCTCCTCGGGGAGGGTTTGCCAAAGAACTGCTCACTTCATCCTGAGGAAGGCCTCAGGTGCTGTGTTAAGAGAGAGATGAATTTCATGTGGGATATTGGAGCTTTTGAGGGAAGGAGCCTCATCCCCCCTGCATTCAGATAGGGAGAGGAAGGACTCCACTCTCCCTCAGAGCAGAGGTGTCCCAGCAGGTTCAGGTTCAGCAGTGACCCCCAGATCCCCCTGTACCCACAGAGAGGACCCTTACCTGGTGCAGAGCCCAGCCCTTCTCTGGGGAGGGCTCAGAGGCCTTTAAATGCAAATACCCCTCATCAGCCCACACCCACCCAGCTGCAGCTCCTGAGGACTTGAGCACTGTAAGTCCAGGCGTGGTGATGGAGAGCTGCAGCCCAGCAAGGGGGCTGGGGCTGAGGCAGAGGGTGTTTTCCATCCCCTCTTCCCTCTCAGCCAGTCTCTTTAACTCTGTTCTGGGCTAAAAATGAAATTCGCATCTAAGTAATGTGCATAAATCAATACATTGTGCAGGGACTAGAGAACTTAAGGAAGTGCAGTGTTTAAACTTCTGTAGGGGGGAGAAAAAATACTTTGGGCCCTGGAAAAGCTTGTCAGCATCTGAGGGAACAAAACAATGAAAATAGCTCTGGATCCTGCTGTTAGAAACCTTTAAAATAAGCATCAGAGCCAGTTTTTGAAAGATCAACACAACACCAAGAAATTCCATTTAATAATTAAAAAAAGACAATACAAAATGCAAACATTTCTTTTTACAAAGTTCAAATAACATTTTTTTTCTTTTAATCAAGTGCAAATAACTTCATGAACTACATCTTGCTCATCACTTAAATGTTTCTGCTGGAGATGGCAAGTCCTGGCCCGCTGCAAAAGGCAGATATAAATACTCCAACATGAAAAGAAAAATACCCAAAACCCCAACAACGCTCATTTCTCTTGACGGCTTCAAAACCTTGATCCCCGAGGTGGCTGATGTGGGTTTCAGCCTTTCAAACCCATTCTGAGGTGGGGGCGGGTGAGGAGTGGGGCTGGGTCTCTGTGGGGTGGGTGATTCCAGGGGCCCTGTGGAATTTTTGGGGCTTTTTTGAGCTATTTGGTGAAAGGAGAAGGGGGAAGCACCATAACCAGGTGCCGTTCCAGGAAGATGTGCTGCCCACCTCATCCTTCCACAACTACGTCAGGGAAGCAGAGGTGGCTGGTGTGGTGACACCCCAAGGGCCTGATGCCCCACAAAGGCAGCTGCTGGGCAGTAACCTGACATTAGATCAGCCAGAGTTAATCAAAGTTAACGAGCTGTGGTGGGCACAAGTGGCTGTGGCAGTCCAGAGTACCACAGCAGGGTTGGTCATTCCTGGGCTGATTTTATTTTTGCTGCTGGGTGGGTTTTTTTCTCGTTCTTAATACGAAGGACCCTTTCAAAGGTCACTGGCCTGTGCCACTGTCTCAGAGCCACAAAACCCCTCCAGATCCCTACAGCAGCTTTTCTGCATTAAAGCAGCTGCTTTCAGACAGCCACCAAGTGACAAACAGCTCAGCCCAGAGATGTGGAGCTTCCAGACAGGCTGGGAGCCGGCGGCAGGAGGGGAAAATCCGCAGCTGGGATGAATCAGGACAGACTTTTCCAACTGACGCATCTTGGGGACAAAGCTCAGCCCCTGTGCCAGTGCTCAGCCCGCCTGCAGCCCCTCACAGAGCCCGGGAGAGGCTCTTGGGGAGCTGGAGCAGTGTGGATCGAGGAGGGAAAACAGGGATGAGCAGCTGCTTCCCCCAGATGCAGGAAAGATGGACACAGTGGGACACACAGAGCAATAAATAATTGGTTTGTTAAAAGCAGGGCTGGGCTCAGGTGTGGGTGAAGGGACAGTGAGAGACAGGATGGGAAGGGACCTGCTATAGGCAAGTCAATCATGTTTAGTCCTGGCAGCTCCAGGTCTTTGAGAGGATGAAGATGGGGATGAAGGTGTGGGGAAGATAACAGCTGAGAACTGGTGGCAGGACTGGAAAAGTGGGGAGGCTTGGGGAGGAGGAGGGATGAGTGGTGGCAGCAGTTGCCTGTCCCTGGGAGTCCTGTCTGTCCACATGATGCTGGGGGGACCAGTGGTGTCCACCTGGCCATGGTCCCCAGCTGAGCCTGTCTGGGGAAGGCAGATACAGTGAAACAGGGGAGTGGCAGGATGGGTCTTCCCTGGGATCTGCAGCCCACTCCCTGAGGAGGGGCTCCCACAGCATCCCTGCAGGGTGAGAACACACAGAGGGATGGGGCCAAAAATGCCTGGTGGGACTCAGAAGCACAAAACCTCCCCAGGTCCATGAGGGTGGCTCTGCCCGGGGGGATCACTGTCCCTGGGGGAGAGATTTCAGGGCTGAGTGGAGGACCAGCTCCCCTCTCCTCCCAGCGTGTCCCCAGACCCAGCCTCAGCAGCTCACCCCTGAACCCTTGCAGGGAAGCAAATCAGTTTGCAACCAGCAGGTGACAGGGCCGAATTTTGATCTCCCTCACCATGGAGCCTGAACAATATTCAAACTGCGGCGGATCAGGCTTACAGGACAAATTCCACCCCCATGGACGGACCGAGACGCCTCCAACTCCCTGCAAAAACTCACCCCATTGTGCAGAGCAGGAGAGGCACCATCTCCCCACAGACAGAGGCTTTTATCGGGGACAAAGGTGGCAGAAAAGGCCTGAAGACACCATCACGCTGGTCAGCGCAGCCCAGGGCCCGGCTTGCTCTGGGTGGGTGGTTTTTGTTTCCTTGCAAACACACATTCTCATTTCTCAGGCAGTTATAAATATTGTCGTTTCTAGTAGAAAAACAAAAAAACAAAAAACAACTTCCCTCTAAATAATATAAGGAAGACTCAAATGATTGCACTTAATACATATGAAAAAGGTAGAAAGGAGGATATCCTAGTGCACAAACATTAACTCCTGCTCTTCTCAAAGCTTGCTTTTCCGAGTTACTCTTTGGCAGAGCTTGTAACAAAGTCTGGTTTCTTGGCACAAGTGTCTGGGGTGGGGGGGGAAAGAAAAAAAAAATCCAACCCGGCTGAAAGTCCTTCTCCTTTGCTCCCTGTTTTCTCCCGTGCAGCCAGACATTGTTCTCCGGGAACGTGGCTTGGCTGCGCTTCCCTCCCAGCACCAGCACGGCTCTCCAGCGGGACAGAGCCACCACGGTGCCGCGCTGGTGGGCTTCGCCATCACTCCTTTGCATTTCCTTTTGAATCAAGTCGGCTTTGTCAGTTCTCTTCCCCCCCGATCTCTGCAAAGCGGCGCCGGTAGCCGGGGCCCGGCGCTGCGGTGGACACGGCGTCACCTCCTGCGCTCCTCTGCCAGGGCTCCGCAGCCGGCGCCAGCCCCGGGGGCCGCAGAGACAAGGACCCCCCACACTGTCCTGGGCTGCTGGTGGCACCAGGGAACGGGGACAGACCTGGCGTAAAGGAAACCAAAGGGAGGACGCTGGACAGCGAAAGGAACGCTACTTCAGTTTCCAAAAACCTTCGAAGAAGCTGCTTCGGAAGAGGGGAGCGGCTTCACCGCTGGATGAGACCGGATTGTGCCCCCGGCTGGGCGCGCAGCTCTGCAGGGAGCAGCAGGGAAATCGTGGGGGGACGTCTGCGGGGTGAGCAGTGGCGATCCTGCCGGAGCCAGGCGGAGGAAGGAAAAATCAGAAAGGAGAAGGAAGGGAGAAGAGGGTTTCCTTGGCTGCGGGGCGGCCCGGAGCGGCGGGGGGCTATTTGTAAGGCCGGAGGAAGCTGGAGACTTTGGAGCGCAGGAGTTTGATGAAGGAGCGAGGCAGCATCTCCTTGTGCTTCTCTGTGTACTTGAAGTAGTTCTGGGGGTGTGCCAGCACGTCGAAGAAAGCTTTGATGAGCTTCTTGTCCTGCAGGGAAGCCAAGCCAGAGGGAGGGTCAACATCCTGAACTGAAGCCCCAAGTGCAAAGAGAGCAGGGAGCATCCCCAAAAGGAAAGATGCTTCTACATCCTCCACAGCCCTGGGTAACACAGCCCTGGGTGACACAGCCCTGGGTGACACAGCCCTGGGTGACACAGCCCTGGGGGCACATGCTCACCTTGAGGATCTCCTGGTGATTCTCGGAGGCGTAGAGCCTTCCATCCCGCACGATGTCCTCCACCAGCTGCTCGTAGTCCTCTGCCAAAAAACACGGGGCATGAGCTGCCACTTGTCCCCAAACCTCTGGTCTCCATCCTTCAGTCCCAAACTCCCACCAAACACAGAGGAGGTGTGAACTGGAGGCAACGTGGGTCCCAAACTGTGGAGGGAAGAAGCATCAGCCTGCTGGGGTGGCATCTCCCCGTGCCCCGTGCTCACCATCGTAAGTGACATAGGGGATCTGGAAGCCCCGAGCACTGTTGGCTTCACTGGTTTTGAAGTTGATCCAGAGTTTCCGGGAGCGGGCGGTGAAGGCAATGGGTCTCTCGTAGGTCTGGCAGGTCTCGTAGGTGGTGATGGAGGATGGGGAGGCTGCAGGGAACAGCAAGGGGACACAGGATGCTGGTTGCCCATCAGCAGAGCTACTCCCAGCCTTATGGGGTGAAGGGTTGCATCAGGGGTGGGAATTGCTGTGCTGAGCCTAACCCTCACGTTACATACCAGGGATTGTTATTCCTTCTTTGCTCTGGAAAGCACCAAATGGGGCTTTTAACCCCCAGAATGAAGGCTGAGGCCCAGGTGTGCAGCCCAGCCCATGCTCATCTCCCTGAGATCCAGCAAGACACCTGGCCAGCAGGGTGATGCTTATCTCCCCACCCACCCTATTCCCAAAATTCCCCTCCTGCTGCCCGGGGATGAGCCTTTCTCCCTTTGCACAAGGCAGCTCTGCCAAACCCCAACCTTTTTCTCCCCAGCTCCTCCCCTGAGCACCGCGGCCCGCTCGGTTACCTACAGTTTTTCCGCATGACCAAGACGTCGCCACACTCGTCCTCGGAGGGGAGGAAGATCTCTGGCACCACGATGAGGATCTTGCGTTTGGGCGGGGGGTTGATGTTCCAGGTGCACTCAACGTTGGCGGGGTAATTCCCCGGGTAGTTGGGGGACTCGATGTAGCCCGTGTACTCACCCAGCTCCCCTCCACACTGCCGGTCTGCAAGGCAGGGAGACTGGTTCAGCTGGGAACCAGCAGCATGGGGGCACTGGGAGGGAGTGTTCCACTGGGGGTTTACTGGGCAAGAGGGGCAGCGTCCTATTAGGGAACCCCCCATGCACAAAGGTGTGTGTCCCATTGGGCAACCCCCTGCCTTACATGCACAAAGCACTGAAATGACCCCAACCTCTACAGGATTTTTAAATACTTTTGAAGGAGGACCCCCACATCTGTCCCCCTTCTTCTGTTGCACCCCAGCTCGCCTACTTTTGCACTGGGACACAGAGGTGGAGCCATCGAAGTCGGTGGTGGTGTTGCCAGGGCAGGAGATGCAGTAGTTCTGCCGGAAATCAGGCTGGTAGGTGCCCACGGCGCAGCGGATGCAGCGGTGGACGCTCGTGTTGTAGTAGTGCCCAGGGGAGCACTGCACTGGGGGGTCAGGGAGCACAGGGGGCTGTGTCAGCTGATGGCACAGCCCTGCTGGGTGACCCCTTCCTGGGGACCAGCCCTGACCTACCTTTGGTGTCGCAGTCCTGGAAGGAGAGGGCTCCCTCGTGGCGGGTGGTCAGCCCCCCGCCGCAGGGGAAGCAGAGTGCCCGTCCCACCTCGGGCTGGTAGGACCCACGGGGACACGGCTGGCAGGGCTTGAAGCCATCAGCAGAGTGCTGGCCAGGGGGACACTGACCTGCAGGCACAGGCATTGTTCAGTCCTGGCATCCCAGTGCCTGGGGCTCTCCTGCCCTATATCCAAATCCTCTTCCCCCTCAGCCTTAGCAGCACCAGTATACCCAGAGCAAGTGCTGCCATTCCTGAGGGCCCCTCTAAATAACGAACACCCAAACAACAACTTCTGTGGGCCCTGAGGATGCTCAAGGCTTTCCTGTCTGCTGGCTAGTGGTTGAGGTTGCAGCCCTGGACATCCCCCGAGTGTGCCTCGAGCCCCACCCTGTGCTCTCCTTACCGGTGCAGCCAGTGATGTTGGTGGCTCCTATGGGTCCGAAGGTGTCGCCGCGGGGACACAGGTCACAGGAGAGCTGCCCCTCCTTCTCCTGGTAGGTGCCGGGGGGGCAGGGCACGCACTGCTCCGTCTGCCCGTGGTAATAGGTGCCCTGCGAGCAGCTGACTGAGAGCCGGGGGGGGCGTCGGTGATGCTGTGGGGGCTGTCACCGCCGGGTCCCCTCGTCACCCCGCCACGCTCCTTACCACACTTGCTGGCCAGGCGCTGCTGGCCTGGCCCACAGCTCTCCTGCCGCTCCGGGGCCACGCTCAGCTTCCGGGCCACCTCGTACTCCATCCCCGCAAAGCGCAGCAGGAACCGCTCCTGGTTGATGGATTTCTTCAGGGCTTTGATGGCCGACTTCAGCTTTTTCTCCACCCTCTGTCGCAGGCAGTGCAGGTTGCAGCTGGCTGGGCGGTGCAGAGGGGGATGGGGGTACAGGGGAAACAGGGATGCAGTAAGAAGGGAGGGGTGGAGAGGGAAGCCCAGAATCATTAAAACTATCCCCCAAACGCTCAGCTGTAAGTGCTACCCAGCACATGCTAATCCAGTGCAAGATGAGGACTGGTTTATCTCTCCTTGCTGCATGGGGATGGTATCATGCCCCTGATCCTGCACCCAAGATGAGTCAGGCCAGTGCTGTGCCCACCTGTGATCTCCTCGGGCTTGATCTCTGCCTCGAACTCCAGCGTGATGCGTGTCACCTCTTTGCTGGGGGAGTTGCGAGCCCGGCGCCCCTTCCCCTTCTTGGATGAGTCACACTTGAGGTTGACGAAGGTGACCTGGCAGTCAGAGCACGGTGCCGAGCCACCTGTGCAGAGAGGGACAGGTCAACACCCCATCCCTGCTGGGGGACAGGCATCCCCAGCTCCCCACACCATCACACCTCACCTTGTGCCTTCCCGGCCTCCTCCTGCTTGCCCTTGGTCCGCGGGTGCAGGTGGCACTTGGCATCCTTGATCTTGAAGGAGGCCTTCTGCTTGACGGGTGCAGCCACAGTCTCTGAAAGAACAGGTGAGTGCTCAGCAACCTGGCATGGCCCAGCCAGGCTGGTGGCAGCTGTGGGCACCCCAAGAGCCCCCTTACCGAGGCACTGCTGGCTGCTGTTGGTGGGTCTGTGCTGGCCACCCTGCCGCAGGACGGGGGTCCCACAGCTCACCGTGTAGCTGCTGTCAGACTCTGTGAGGGAGTAAGGGGAGTTGGCTCTGCCAGGGTGATGCAGGCAGACATGGCTGTGCCATGGGGGGATGATGCCCAGCACCCTGCCATGGAGATCCTGCACCAGGGACTTGTGGATCTACACCCAACAATGAGCCTCCTGAGCAACACCCTCCCTCCCTTGCTCAGCCATTGCACTCTGGCTGTGTAGCCACTCCTTTCCCCTCAGTTTGGGCCGTGCAGGAAATGGGGACCCCCCCTGCCCATGCTGGTGGTGGCACTAGCACCAGTACCTGGCAGAAATCGGGCCTTGGAGGTGCAGGAAAGGGCACAGCTGTCCTTCTTGCCCATCTTGTTACAGGTGAGGGTGGCCCGTGGTGGCACCGACCCTGGCAGGCACTTCACCAGCTCCAAGGGACACGCACCAGCTGGTGATGACAATCAGAGATGCCCAGGGCTGGCACAGCTCAGAGACCCACAAGGGACCCCTGAGCCCTCCAGCTCATGGGGGGATTCACCGAGGAGGAGAGGGTGCCAGAGCATAGCACAGGGACCCCAGCCTGGCATCCCAAAGCCCCCAGTTCCCCCAGCAGCCGTGCTGGCTCCTGGCCTGACGTACCCACACAGTCCTTCTTGTTCCAGTGCAGCTTGCAGCCAGCAGGGCAGGTGCACTGGTAGCTGCCAGGAGTGTTGATGCAGCCGAATTTGCAGCCACCCCGGTTGATGCTGCACTCATCGATGTCTATGGGGACAAAGGAAGAGTCAGTGGAACTCCTCGGCTCTGACACTGAACCACTGCATTGTCTGAGGGCCAGGATTCTGGATGGATAAACCCAAGCCCAGCTGGGGCAGGGGATCTGCACCACAAGGCATTTCCAGCAGTGTCACCGCCCTGCAGCAGTGCCAGCTCCATGGGGATAAGGGACACCAGACCCCCAGTGCCCCCAAGGGCTAGGCAGGGATGGGTGCAGCCTGCCCAGGCTGAGCCCAGCCCTAGCCTCTCGTGGGCTGGGGGAGCAGCAGACATGGAAGCACTTACAAACTGAACTCAAAAGGCTCAGCAGCCCTGGTCCTGCTCTTCAGCAGGGACCCCCTGGCCTGAAATGATCCCCCAGGTCAGGGATGGAGCTGCTCCTGTCACAGCCCTCCGTAACCAGCTCCCCCTCACTCGGGGCATTGCTGGGAGCCAGCGATCCCTTTGCTCTAAGGCCACCCCGAGGCAGTCCCAGGGGCTGCGCTGGCTCATGCTGACTGCGTAGTTCAGAAATAGGAGGAGGGTCGCTGACCCTCGCCAGCCGGGCAGCACTGGAGCACCCGGGCTCGTCATCCCGGGCCGCCGGTACCGCTGCCACAACACGCTCCGGCAGCCCCTGCAGAGCATGTTTCATTCCACCTCCCCGCTTCCCGGGCGTAGCACGCCCCCGCCCTTGGGAGCTATCTGCCTTGTGAAATTTAAATCAAAACCTTTTGATGTTCCCCTTCCCACCCCGTCACAGCTCCCTGCCAAAAACGGCGGGGATTTCTCCCTCTCTCCCGCTGCAGACAAGTCGCAAATTGTTCCTGTCGCTCTGTTTGAAGTTGCAGACACCAGCGAGTCTGGCTGTGAGCCCCCTCCCTGCCTGGCCTCAGCCCGGGGTATGCCTGGAACCGACCTTCCCCAAGGGCCCTGGGGGTGGGCAGTGTCCCCAGGGTCCCGCAGCAGCCGCACCCGTGGGGCTGACCCGACCCCGGCGGGGTGACAGCTGGCAGCACCCGGCTGGCCCTACCTCCGCAGTGAGTGAGCCCGTAGAGCGTGTAGCCCTTGTGGCACAGGCACTGGAAGCTGCCGGGGGTGTTGATGCAGAGGTGGTCGCAGGTCCGGTCAAAGGAGCACTCATCGATGTCTGGAGGAAAGGCAAGGGGAGGAGGTGAGAGGTGGCACGGCAGAGGGGCCGCCCCGGGCACAGGGACTGTCCCCTTGCTGCTCCGGTTGCTCCAGCAAGCTGAGGGCTGCCCTGAGATGCTGTGGGGACCCTGCACTGGTATCCTCCAAGGGTCCAGAACCAGATTGCTCTGGGAATTCAACACCGGGATGCTCCAGAACCCTGTGCTCCCTCCTTCCCTCCAAGCTCCTCCTCACCTACTGCACCTGCACCCCCCTGCCACAAGCTCCTGCAGCCCCCTCTGCACCTCTAACGGGCCAAACAGCGCCAGCATCCTGTCCCTGGCATGGGAGGGCTGCAAGAGCCTCCGGCTGCTGCCCATCCAGGGCAAGGAGAGATAAGGAGGATGCCACGATCAGGAGGATGCCAGGGAGGGATCAGGAATGCTGTGCTGGCAGGTCCTGCCTCGGGGACGGTGCCAGCAATGTCTGCTCGGCCCCGCGGGCACCTCGCTGGGGCAGGGAGGTTGGGAGGTGAACCCAACCTGGTGGGCTGGAGCATCATTCCATTTGCTTCATTAAGTTAATTGCTGCACTCACGTCAAACTCCCAGAGCACAGAACCTGGACGGAGATGAAAGCAGCGGCAGCCCCGGAGCCTGCCAGCCCCCTCCTTCCCCAGCCGTGTGTTTTCAGGAGGGAACACTCAGGCTCATGCACACCTGCCGTGCTGACCTTGGCCATGGGCTGCGGGGGCAGCACAGTGACCTGCTGGCTTCACATGGGATGTGTAGAAAGATGTTGGGACAGGGAGAAAAAGGTGGAAGAAGCAGCATGGAGCAGCCAGCTCCCTCTGGAGTGAGCAGAGGCATCTCCCCATTCCTGCCCTCCAAGAAGTGGGAACCCTGGCATTTGCCTAATTGCTGGCTTTAACTCTTCAAGAGCCCACAAGTCCCCAGCTCTGGGACAGAAGGGCTAAGCCCCAGACCAGAGCCCAAATCCAACACTAATCCCCTGAAGGATGTATGCAGGACACAGAAAAGCCCAGAGGAATGAGCAGCCGGGGCAGCACTTCTGCAGCAGCAGCCATGGGAGCACAGAGAGGGGCAGGGCAGGGGCCTGGGCACTCACTGCCCCTTACCTTGACAGTTCCTCTCGTTTATGAGCAGCTTGTAGCCCTTCTTGCAGCTGCACTCGAAGCTGCCCACCGTGTTCCTGCAGATGTGGTCACAGCCGCCGTTGTTGAGCCGGCACTCGTCAATGTCTGGTGGGGACAAGGGACACTTGTCACACCCTGGCTGGGATGCTTGGCCAGTGCTCCCCTCTGGGTGCTGTCCCCACCATGAGCCAGCAAATGGAGGAAACCTTTTGGGCTCTGATGGTCAGCAGGGGAACGTGGCTGCTGGTTTTCTCTGTGTGCATCTGAGGAGCCAACGTGTGACACTGGGCCAGGTCAGGGCTCTGGGGCTCAGCTCTCCTTGGAAGTGGTGCAAAGTTGATTAATTTCTGCAGGTCTCAGCATCTCCCAGAGTAGAGCCAGGAGCCCCAAAAGAGACTCTCAGCTGAGTGAGACCACAGACCAGAGTTTGCAGAGCCACAGGTTCAGGCTGGGGACAGCTTTAGGGGACCAGGAGCAGCGGGAAGAGAGAAAACCAGAGGGGAACTCCCTCCTTCAACAACAAAATAACTGCTTTTCAGCCCTTGTTTCTCTGCTTGCCATCTCCTTCCTGCCATTAACAAAGTTAAAAAGGATGATGCACAGTAACTGCAAAGAACCCAAACAACCTGGAAAGAGGCTGGGATGTGGGATGTTTTTCTTGTTTTTCCACTAATCACAAAAATTTACTGTTAGGAAACAACCTGTGAAATGGAAGGAGACCAGGAGGAGGCAGCGGCCTGTCTCTCCATCCCCCAGTGCTGGGGCAGCAGCTCTGCCTTGCTGGGGCTGAGGTTTTCTTTTTATGACTGTGAGGGAGCGAGCTGTAAACCTGCCTGCAGCCATAATAAAACCCCAGACACAGGGGACGTGGCTCTGGGTTATTGCACGTCGCTGGAAACTGCAGGATTGGAGAGGGCTGGATGCTCTGATAAAATACCAGGGGCAGGGGGTTCTGGAAGCAGTCAACAGGTAGACAGGCAGCCAGCAGCAGGACAGGCTTTCCTTTCAGCTGGGGTCAGGTTCTGAGAGCTGCCAAAAGACATAGCACAGGCACTGGCCAGCCCTGAGGGGGGCAAGTTTGGGGTGCAGGGAAAACAGCCTCTACTCTCCTGCCAGGCAGGGACTGGTGGTTGGGGATGTTGGTGGGACGTGCAGCACCTTGGAGTGTTCTCAACCCCATGGGTTCTCCCCCGTGTGGGATGTGGTGCTCAGACCTGCCTGGGCAGTGTCCCCAGGGGGACCTGTGCATCTCACACTCCCAGAGCAGGTGTGGGTTCCCTGCACATCCAGCCCTTCCCCTGGGGCAGCTGAGGCAGTGGGGTAGAGAGAGATGGGGACCACTAGCCCCACAAGGGCTGTGCCACTGCCTCCAACTTGACCTAACCCCTTTTTCCTCCTCTCCATGGACTTCCCAGGGGCATGGGGCCAAGCATGGTGCCTGCAGCAAGGCATCCCAGACCCCTGCAGGGAGGTGATTCCTGACCCAACCCCACTGATGCAAACACCAAGCCAGTGAGCACTGAGGGCAATGTCGAGCTGAGCTAAATCTGAGCCTTTTCTAAAGGCATGGAGGACACAACAGGGGTCTGAGGCACCCAGGGGTGAGCAGTGAGCACCCCAGCCCCACCCACACCCTCCTACCTTTGCACGTCTTCCTGTCAGGCTGGAGCATGAAGCCCATGGGGCAGCTGCAGTGGACGCCGGTGGCCGCGTCGTGACACTTGCTGTCACAGCCCCCGTTGTTCACAGCACACGTCTCTGCATGGGAAGGGGAGAGAAAGGCTGGGGTGAGGGACCTGTGTTCAAAAGGCTGAGGGAGTCACGCCACCCAGATGTCCCCCATGCCACAGCCTGGGAGTGGCAGCGGGTACAAACCTCCCTGCAGAGCCCATGGAACCCGCCCTTGGCTCTCACACAACGGCAAGGAGGCCACAGAGCTGTGAAACAATGAACACATGGGGACTGGTGTCCCCCACAAATGGCCTCATGGAGGCCACCTTTGGCAGCTCCGAAGAGGAGGAATTCAATTTCCCAGGGACAAAGCCATAGCACTTGTGCAAAAGCAGCCAGACACAGGTTCTGCCAGGCTGCAGCTCCCAGGGATGTGGGTGCACAGCCCCAGTCCCCCAGTGGGGTGGCAGGGGAGGTCTGTCCCCCTTGCTGCTACCAAGCTACCGAGCCACAAAGCCACAGGTGACCCTGTGCCATCTGTCCCTGACCGTCACCCACTGCTCAGGCACAGTGGCTGCTCCAGTGTCTCAGACTAATTTGGGAGACACATCATATAATTAAAACACACACTCAGAGGCAGGCAGCATCAGTGGAAAAAAAATCCAATTGAAAAAAAAAAAAAAAAGCTAATTATTTCAGTATTATCAAAGTCAGCTGTTGCTGGTAGGACTAGAAGGGACACTAATTTAAATGAAGCATTTTCAGCTTGACAGCTTCCCTGTGAGATCAATCCTCAATTTCAACCCTAACCACCAGAACAATGGTTTGAAGTGCATTAAGTTGTTCACAAAGGATAATAAAATATTCCTTTCAGAAGGCTGGTTGCTTGGATAAATGAGGCATTTGGGCTTCAAGGAACCCAAGATGAAAATGCCTTGAAGAAATTCCTTGGAAAGAGCAAATCCCAGGTTCTCCTGCTCTTTGCAAGCGCAGCATGGGGTAGGAATGACTGAACCATCCAACCATTTGCCGCGGGGCTCGCGAGCTGGGATCGCTCTGTGCTCGTCTTGCCACTGCTATTTTTATGATGTCCCATAATAAGAGAACAAAAGGGACCATTTTATGAAATTAATCGCCTGCACAATTACAAAACCTAACGGCAGGGGAAGGATTTCTACAGATATTATTCCTCCAGCCAGGTCCTCGCGCTTCACGTGGCCCAGCCGTGCCAGGGCATCCCCCTCCCGCGGCGCCGGGGCGAGGGACAGGGCAGCCAAGGGAAGGGAAACTTTCTGAAAGCCCAGTGAATCATTTGTTTAAGGCCAGCCTTTGTTTCAGCAGCTGATGCAGAAGCAGCCTGGGGAGGATTGATTTAACCGGGTCACCACGGAGATGAGACCATTGGCTTGGTTCAGGTGCTGCTGCCAGCGGGATCAAGCTGGAGAAGCAGCTGCAGCAGGGAGGATGGAGATCTCCAGAGGATGTGGTGCCCTGGGCATATTGTCACCATGCCCACAGCCTCCTCCAGCACTGCAGCACCTCTCCCGGCCCCTTTGCACATTTGGGAATTTCACCTGAGATTAAAGCCAGTCCCAACCACCATCCCAGGGCAGCTGCCCAGGGTGGGCACTGGGTATGAGCTTGGTTGGCACAGCCAGAGCACTACTGCAAACCCCTCTGTGAAGGTGGGGACCCTGCCCTGGGTTTGCAGGAAGCCTGGAGGGGGCTGCTGGGGTACCTGTGAGGCAGAGGAGGTTGGCGGCACGGGGCTGGGCTCCGGAACGGCCCCGGGGAGCAGCAATTGTTCGGCGGAGCTGGCAGCCGGGGGCTGCTCTCAGCCTGGCGTGACTCACCAGCCACACAGGGCTTTGGTGAGGCCTCCATCGCTCAGGCAGGGAGAGGACAAAGCTTCACACACACACACACGCACACTCAGACTCTTTTCCACCCTCCTCCATCCCAGCTCTGGTCTCACTGCCCAGCTGCTGTGCCCAAGGCACTCCTCGCCCTGCTCAGCACCCTCACTGCAGTCACTCTGGCCTCACCTTCACCTTCTGAGAAGTGACCATCTCAGCAGGGTGTGATCCCAAGAGCCAGAGAGGATAATTCCACGGTAATCGAAGGGATTACAGCTGGGCTGGCTGGAGAGTGGTGATGGCACAGATCTGGGGTTCCCCCCTTCTCCCACCCCTGTGTGAAAGGCCCTGCAGAGCCCCCCAAGAGCTGCAGTCTGTGCTCCCTATGCTGGTGAGCTGAGGTCCCACAGCTCCTAGATGTGCCAGGAGTTTGCCTGTGCCCAGCACGTCCAGGAACAAGATTCCCCACCACAAACAAGTTGCTGCACCTTCTGCCTCAGTTTCCTTGGTGACAGAGCAGAAGCATCACCTTACCTTTGTGAAGGGCTTGGAGACCCCACGGGGATGCAAAGAAATCCCTGGGGAGGTGCCCTGCCCTGTAAAGGGCCATTGCTGCAGCTCTGGGCTGAGAGCCACTGTGCATGGCGAGGCCAAACCTGGGACACCCTGAAGGTCCCAGAGGGGACCATCCTCAAGCAGGTGGGCTCTAGGAAGGGGTCACCGGGAGTGCATAGCACAGAGATGGGCACAAGCATCCCCCTCCCCACCACACAGTTGCTGGCAGCCCACTGTGAGCTCCTCCTGGGTGTGGGGGTAACCACTGCCACAGCCACTGGAAAGCAGATTGTCACCCCTGATGCCGGGCTGGATCCACCAAAGCAGCGTGAGAGCCCCCATGTCATGCAAGCACAGCAGGGGGAGGGTTCCCTGCTGTCCCCCAGCCCAGCCCCGGGCTGGCTTGGCGGGGTTTGGAAGCAGCAGTGGGGCAGGGTTAGTGAGACATGCGGTTAGCGCAGCAGCTCAGCCCCCGAGCCCCGGTATGGTCTCCAGAGGAGAGACCATCTACGGTTAGACCCCTTCGGAGAGATAGAGAGAACAAAAATATTTACCATTAGAAACGTCTCAAGGATAACGTGTTGCTGGAAGTGTCTCTCCCTGTTTAACATTATAAAAAGTGATTTAGAAACAGTGTCCAGCAGGGAACTTGACTGGTGTCACACATCAACGGGTTCAACTCTGCTGCCTTTCCAGTCTGGTGGAAACTGTCCCTTTGGGCTTTTTCTCTCCCACCTCCCAAGCATTCCATGTCCCTCAGCCTCTCCAAACCCCCTCCAGCTGTGCTGGGCTGGTTGGAGCCCCATGCAAGCAGGAGAAGCGTGTTATGAGGAGCATTAGTGCAGCCTGTTAGTCTGGGGAACCAGGTCCTCGACCTCGTTGGGAACAAAACCAGCACGTGCCAGGGCAGGTGGTGATCCCCAAGCGGAGCCTCATGGACACTGTGCAGCCATGGCCTTTGGGAAGGCAACCACATCCCGCCTGTGGCACTTGCACCCCTTGGATTTAGCAGCCAAGCCAGCAGTGAGCCCAAATCCTGGGTGTGCTTGGGCTGCTCAGCCATGGGTCAGTGCACCCCAGCTGTGGGTGCAGAGCTCCCAGCACCACCAGCTCCACAAAGCTGGGGAGCATCAGCCGTGCCTCCGCAAACTGCCCAGGCGTGGGTCAGGAAATCAGCCATAAAACTTGAGCTGGGTTTAGTTTCCTTCTCCATCTAATCATATTTCTTCCCCGTCCACCCACTCCTGCTTCACCAGCACTCGCCACAAGTGGGGGGCCAGCAATAGCCCTGCTGCACCCCAAATATAGGTGGGAGGGAGCTACAATGATGCTCTGGCTGGTAAATCTTCCAGGAAAGCCAAAATCTGCATCAACTGTGACAGCCATTCTTGCATCTCCCCATAGACACAGCACCCTTGGCTGCTGGAGGGCTGTTTTATGTGATTTTTTAATTCCTTTTTTTTTTTAAGGTTGCTTTTGGACCATAAATATAAATATATAAGGTCATCGGCCTCCTCTCCCATGTCCCCCTCCCCCTCGTGCCTGCAGACATGTTGGGAGCCATTAGTGATGGCCCCTGTGCTTAGAGGCATGTTCCTCATTATCTGCATTTTTAAAAGCAGCAATAAAAAGCGGAAAAATGAAAAACACCGGCCGTGGCCTAATGAAACTGTCACTCAGAGGGGCTGATCGTGCTTCCTGCCGCGTGGTGTGATCTGAAGGGAACCTGGACCAGGGGCCTGTCCCGGCAGCCCATCAAACACACCGCGTACAATTTCAAAGCCCATGGCCCGGGGAACGACTTTGCGTTTCCCCTCACTGGAAACTTTATTCCCCTTGAAATGATGAAATATTTTGGAGGAAATGGGGAAGGGGCGGTGAAGGGGGCAGTGTGGATGGGGGGAGGGCTGTTTTGCTGTGTCCCAGCCATAAAACAAGAAAGGGTGGTTATAAATATCCGAGCAGGTACCTCGGCTGTAAATCTGCCGGCCGGGCATCCCCACGGGGCGGCTGCTGGCTCCCAGGGGCTGGAGCACAACCCCTTGGTGTTCCCACGGTGGGGCTGGGGCTGGGGAATCCCCCAGGGAAAGCAGGAGCTGGGCAGGCCCCTTCCTGCGAGAGGGGATTGCAGAGCCCAAAGGGATGAGACAGGAGTGGTGTAGTGGTGGGTTTTGGGCTGGTGCTGCTCCTAAAATCCTCTAGTGCAGTGTTTGATTTTCCCTGGAAAGGCGGACAAGGGGAGAGCTCACAGGGATGGGCTGGCTCTGGTGGGAGTTGCCTCCTCAGCAGGTACAATGAAGGGTGTGAGGACAAAGAGGGAGACTTTGGCCAAGGACAAAAGAATGAGTGATTATCGAAAGCCCCAAATCCCACCCTCACACCTTTGGTACCCAGGGTCTGAGTGCAGAGACCACCCCCCACAGCAAACAGACTGTTCTGAAGCAACCCCCAAATCACAAGATGCTTTGGAGAGCTGCTCTCTCATCCCCCACACCCAACGGGTCAGGGGCATCCTTGGTCCCAAACCTGCCCAAATCAGACGCCGCACACAGGGCCCTTCATCCAGGTGGAACCCACCAGCCAACACACCTGGAGTGCTGAGCTCCCTGTTGGAGGAGAGCTCCCCACCCAGGCCACCCCCTGGGAGGCTCCTCAGAGAGTGGGCAGGACGCAGTGGCTGTGGAAACAAACAGGAGGACGGCGGGGACCAGGGACTGCGAGTGCCTGCCAGCAGCCAGGAGGGATTGGGATCCATCCTGGGAGCAGGCTGGGGGACAGCAGTGGCATTAAGGCAGCAGTGAGCTGACAGGCAGGAGGGCTTTGCTGGGGGCTCAGCCCCAAATGCCCCTCAAGCTGGCAGGGAGCAGCCAGGGGCTCAGAGGGGATCCTCTGCCCTGAGGACGGAGCCGTCTGTGGAAAGCATGGAGGGTTTTCTGTTCAGGCACAGCAGGGACATGGGGAGCCAAAACCTCTCTTGCTTTCAGTTCCTTTTTCATTTTGCAATAAGAACTCAAATGTCTCAAGCAATTGTGGACTTAATCACTCCCCAAATATAACATTTTTTAAATCAAAGCAGCTGTTAAACAGCACAAGCATATGAAACCAGTAAAACTTCTATCTCTGCTTGATGTTTTACAATTTGAAAACACACACAGGAAAAGGACAATTCTGGGGGTGGTTGAGTTGTCAGGTTGTTGGGGTTTTGGTTTTGTGGTTTGTTTTTTTTTTGGAAGACAATTGTTCCTGAGCCAAGGCCCCACAATACCAAGTTGGAACAGATTGCTGTGGGCAAACCTGCCCCCTCCACATCCCTCCTCAAAAGCTGCCAGTGACAGCGACAGTAACAATTCCCAGTGTGGGGACATCCACACAGCTCTCTCTTCAGCAGCACAGAAGCAGGCAGGGACTCCTGCCTGCACCCCAGCACAGGAACCTGTCCCCAGGTGTCCCCTCGATCACCACCAAGACCAGCTCAGCTCCCTGTGGCTGTGCAGAGACACATCCCTGCAGCCCCAGGTACTGCAGCATCCCTCGCACTCGTGCTGAGCTTCCCAGGTCTCAGCAAAAGGAAATTGCTGCATGCCCAAGGCTTGGGAAAAACCCTTCACCAGGCCAAGGACAAATCACCCAGGGAGGAAGAGGAGCCATCCCACACCCCAACCCACGTGTGGGCGATGTGCTGACCTACCTATGCACGTCACCCCGTCCGAGTGCAGCAGGAATTTGACGTGGCAGCCACACTTGGGCCCCTGGTCGGTGTCATCACAGGTGTGCTGGCAGCCCCCGTTCCCGTAATTGCAGGTCACTGTGGGAGCAAAGCACCAGTGTCACCATGGCCCCAGCTCTTCCTTCCCTGCCCAGCATCCACATGTAGCACATAAAGCTTGGAAACACCTTGTCCATACCCTCAGAGAATTCCTTCTCTTCCTTCCTCCCTCCCAGATAGTTACTTAATCCCTTCACTTTCCCTGTGGGATCTCAGCAGATGCAGGCTGTTATGTGGTTTCTTATGTCTTCCCTCTACATATCTGTTAAATGCCACCAGTGGAGTCCAAGCAAAGGGCATTGGTGGGCTGGTTGATTGTGACCCTGAATCCAGTGCTACAGGGAAAGGGTGAAACCTTCCTGAGCTCTGGAATGACACAGGAGCTTTTGGGAATCCCTGCCCACCCTGCCCAGGGGGCAAGGTGTGCTGTTCATTTAGTTTAGGATTAAACCTTCATTTCATCAGCAATTTTACACATTTGCTGCACACAGCAAATGAGAAACAAAATAAAAATAATTGCATAAACACACACATATCTATTTAATAACCCTGGCACTGCCAGTGGGATGCTGGCAGGAGATCAGACAGGCTGAGAGCACCACAACCCCCAGGGAGAGGATTCCTGCGCTCCTCACATGCCAATTGCACTCTCCTTGTTCACCTCCCCTTTGGAAAGTGAAACACTAGGACAAGAACAGGGGATGCTGAGCCTCTGGGACCCCCTTGAACTGCCATTTCAATCTGGTCATGTAAGGGCAAAACATCCCATAGTAAAGGGTGCTGCCAGAAGCATTGTCTGTAAGGGCAACAGAGGCAGAGCTGAGCTTCAGGCTCAATGAACCAACTGCTACCAGGGGATCAGGGCTTTGCTGCAGGGGCAGGAGGTGTCTGTACCATGGGGACAGGGCTAGGGGGTCCCTGGGAGGCCGTATCCCCAGCCCTGGAGTGCTCCTTACATTTGCAGTCACGTTGGTTCTTGGTGAGCTCAAAGCCGGGGCGGCACTCGCAGGCGATGCCCCCCTTGGGGGTCTCCCGGCAGATGTGGGCACAGCCATGGTTCTTGTTCATGCAGTTCATGCCTTCTAAAAGAGAAAAGGAAGCAAAGAAATGCTCCAAAAGGTGCTGGCAACTGGTCAGCAGTGGCAGAGGGACGCCTGAGGTGGGGTGGGATGGTAGATGGCAACGAGGGGAAACCTTGTGGGGACAGGATAACCCTGGCCAGCTCCTGGCACAGAGCTGCTTGGGAAGGTGGACAAAACCACCTGGGAGCCTTCAACCTTTGATTCCCTCCCACCTTCAGTGACACCCTGTTCCCACATCTCTCAGTGGCTTCAAACCCATTCAAGCTCAAGAGCCAGCACCTGCATCCCTGTCCCCAGCAGGGACCACCCACTGTGGCACCGGGAGGAAGGAGCAGCCAGCTCATCCCTCTTGGACACGCAAGGGATGGGGACACAGGAGATGCCACCGCAGCTGCTCAGCTGTCCTGGGCAGGGTGACATTCCTGGGGAGCTGGAGTGACCAACACAGCTGGGAAGGGGGAAGGAGGAAAGCAAAAACACTCAATTGGCTTTGCCAAGCAGCAGAGATAAAAATCAGCAGAGACGCAAAAAATCTCTCATTTCCTCCTGTTTTGGCTAAGAGATTTCTCCAGATGGCAACAATTTAGAGTTGATACTGAGAGGAAGGACTTGGTGCTGTGCAAGACCTGGCAGAGGGGGGATGTGTCCCTTAAGGTGGTGTGAGGACCTCCAGGTCCTTCCATTTACCAATAAATTGCTCTCGGCATAAGATTAATGTCCCCAGCTCAACATTGCAGTGCCTGGACAAGGGACCTGTGAGGGTTTCGCTGCAGGACATTTATCCTCTTCCAACATGCCTGCCATAGATTTACTTTCAAAGTTGCCACACCAAGAACCCAGCAGCAGCACCTAAACCCAGGCAGGAGTGGCCAGAGGTGACAGAGGACAGACTTGCCTGATAAATTCAGGGATAGAGGGTGCCCCAGGGCATGGAACTGCTGAGCACTGACCTTCAGGGCGCTGGATGCAGGTGTGCTGGTTGTCACTGAGGAAGAAGCCCTCCCGGCAGAAGCACTCATAGCTGCCCATCATGTTGACACAGGTCTGCTGGCAGCCGCCGTTGCCCTCTGAGCACTCGTCCAGGTCTGCAGAGGGAAGGTGCAGGGGGTGAGCACAGCTCCTTGGCACACCAAGGTGATGGGGACTGGGTGGGACAGACCTGCTGGGTAGTCACCTATTTCTGCCTTACATCTGTGATCCCCCAGCTGCAAGGAAGGGGAATGCCTAAGGGTGCAGGGGATGAGGGCAAAGCACAGCAGGAGTGGTGCAGGGATCATACAGCTTCCCTGGCTGATGGCCTCATTTTACAGAGGGGAACACCAGACCACAGAGAAAGGGGTTTTCCTTGTCCCAGAAACCCAAAGCACCCAAGATGCTGATCCAGGATGCCGGCTGCAGCCGGCCCCTGCTCCCAGCCCCTCAGAGCCTGTCGCCAGCTGGGGATGCCTGCACTTCATTAGGAGGAGCTGGGAAACCTTAGCCCAGAGCAGGGATAATTACTTGCAAGGAGACTCGCATCCCCTGCCCTGCAGCTCGGCTGCCCTCACACCTGTTTTGGTTTAACAAGCCAAAGCTGCAAGGGGCTGAGATGTGGCCCCGTGGCAGCAGCAATGCCCTCACCCCAGGCTGCCCTTGCTCCAGCTCTGCAAAACCTGCATTTAATGATAGGAACTGCCCATTGCTCTCTCTAGAGGCTTTCTAGGGACGGTGCTGAACTCACCAGCGCCCTGAAGTGCCACAGCAACCAGGACACCGGGCTCAGCCAGAGACAAGCCTGTGCCGTGGCCGCCCCTTGCCCCCGGTGCTGGGGCCGGGTGATGGTGTCGGGCCGGGAAGCGAGGGGCCCCATGCCAAAGAAAACCTCCTGTGAACTCGAGCGTTGCAGAGCCGCGGCTGTGGGGAAAGCTGAGCCCCACCAGCATCGCCCACCGGAAACGCCGGAATAGCGGCTCGGTGACGGCACGCGCCAGGGCCTCCCAGGCCCCCTCCCCAAACAGCACAGCACGCACCCAAACCCCTTCCTTCTGGGAAAAGTGGATAGGCAGAGGGATGCCTGAGAAGTGTGGGTGCCTTGCACTGTGCCCCAGCCCCTGGCAAGCCCTGAGGGGATGCTCAGAACTATCAAAGCAGGGCTGCAGCTCTAGCTGGAAATGGTCAGGAGCACCCCACAAACTCGCTGTCTTGGAAAGGAGGTGTTGCAAACACCCTCTCACCCACAGGCCAGTGAGGGTTGACACCTGGGCTGCAGCCAGGCATACAGGGACATCCTCTGCAATGGCAGGAAGCTCACGGCTTTCTCCAATGCTCATCCCAGCCAAGCTATGTCCTGCAGATGCCAATAACCCCACTCTCAAATCCCCCTGCTTAGAACAAGGGCTTAATGTCTTGCAACTTCTCCTTCCAGCTCTGTTCAAAAATGAGGAGGCAGCCGTTCAAACCCGATGGCTGAAACGAGACTCCTCTGCTCTAATACCTGTTTTATTAAAGGCAACAGAGATGGGCAGAAGCCAGCAGGGCCCATGTCAGGACGGGGGCTTGAATTCCTGTCCTGGTTCAAAAGGTCGCCCAGAGTGGGCAATGGAGGGGCTGGTGGACTCTGGTGGACACATACCCTGACCCCTCTCCAGCTGAGCTGCTGCCCATGGCACTGGCAAAGCCTAAGCACAACACGCTGCTTTGCTCTGCTTCTCTTTCTCTTGACTCAAAGGGGATGCAGGCAAGCTGGGCAAAGCACGTCAGGGTCAGAGATGAGATGCTGGGAAGAGCTAAGGAAAGGCTCAAGGTGGGAGCCAGCATGCTCCCCCCAAATCCCTGCCTGCCTGCCCGGCTGCTCCCCGGCCCTCTCCATCCCCTCCCACCCAACTCTGTAAACACATGACGTCCCGCTTTCCTTTCTTCTCCTCGGGCTCATCCTCCCCCGGGAGAGGAAGGCAGAGCCGCCCGCCCGCGCCTCCTCCCAGCTGTGTAAATCTCCCCCCTCCCCGAGGAGGCTGCAAAGATCCCGGTGATGGTGGTTAATGCAAAGCGTATGTGTCCATAATCCCTTCCCCCTCCTCCTCTTCCCAGTGATGAGCTCATTAATGACCCCTCTGCAGACACTAATTAGAAAATAGCATGAGCTCCAGGCAGAGGGGAGGCGGGCGGCTCTGTGCCCCGGGGCTCCCACCGCGGATGCCGCGGGAGGAAGCGGGTGACGGGCGCGGGCAGCTCGATGGGCCCCGGGGCTCTGGCGGGAGCTTTGGCTCCGCCGCGGCCGGATGGAGTTTGGGGCGGTGGGAAGTGGCAGGGAGGATGCACGGCCGCTCCGTAGGCAGATGCCGGGTTTGTCTTGGCCCGGGGATTATTTATCCAAATCCCTTCGCTGGTTCCCATCCCCACCATATTCGCTATTAACTCATCTATTTTGGCAGGTGCAGGGCTGACCTCAAGCACGAGCGGAGCGAGCGGCAGGGCCCGGGTGAGCTGGTCCTGCCCTCGGCGGCAGCACAGAGCTGCTGGCCCGGCCGCTTGCCGCAGCAGGATGCGGCTGTGAGGAGCCTGTGCCTCACCCCCAGCAACTCCAAACCCAACTCTTCCAGTTTTGCCTCACTCCAACCCTCCCAACCTACAGATCCACCCAGAGTGGGTTTGTCTCCCAGCAGGGAGCATCCTCCCTTGGCACCGCCCCCATGCAAATGGGCAGCAATCCTGTCCCCAGCCGGCCATTCCAGCACAGGACATGCCTGCAGCTGGCTTAGTGCCCTGAGAGTGCCAGCGCAGTTCCACGGCTCTACAGCAGCTCTGCGGGTGTTGGGTCCTGGGGAGAGCACAGCAAAGAACGCCAGCAGGTTGATCCTAAAGTGCTGGAGCAGTTGAGGAACTGCAAAGTGCTGACATCCCTCACCTAAGCAGTTGTGGCCGTCGTGGGCCAGGCGGAAGCCGTCGTAGCAGGTGCAGCGGTAGTTGCCGGGGATGTTCACACACTCGTGCACGCAGCCCGCGTTGTCTTCCCGCTCACACTCGTCAACATCTGGGGAGAAGAAGGGTGGGAGAGCTGCAGGGCTGCCCTGGCTGCTGCCTGCCATGGGTGCTGCTCCCCATCTTCAGTGTCTTTGCCACCCAGCTGTTAATGGACCCTGAGGTCTTCTGCTCTGCCTATTCCAGCAGGTCGTCAGCTCCATTATCACTTGCAGCACCCCTCCAGACCCTACAAAAACATCCCCATTCTTCCCAGCCTGGGAGCTGGACCCCCAGCTGACCCAGTGTTTTACAGCTTTAGCTTGGTGCAGAGTTCTGGGAACCTCTAGGGATTTCCCAGGGTGCTGGCAGAGCAGCCGTCTCCATGGCAAAGCCCTGCAGTGCCTGGAGCGCTTTAATCCCTCGGCTATTTGTACTCGGCCCATCCTGACCCTGAACCTGCTTCGAGCAGAGCTGAGGATTTTTCCCCTGCCCCAGTCCTGCTTTCCTTCTGCTGCTCTAACAAGCCCATTTGCTTTCCATTCTCCCCTCAGTTGTATTTATAGACAGATAAATGCCTATATCTATATCAATACCTACATTTGCACCTATATCTACATCTATATTGATAGTCACATCCTCTATATGTCTATTTCTATATCTTATTTTTAAGTTTCTTATGTTTTAGCTGCTAACACCATTCTGCAGTCTCAGGGTCAGAAAATCCTGCAGGAAAATAAGCCCAGCTTTGTTTAAAACAAGCCCCAAGTGACCCTTCATGGGCAGCCCCAACCATGCCAGGACAATGGCTGCCACCATCCCCAGCAAGGACAGTCAGAGTCCTCTCTGTCCCCATGCACTGTCAACAGGCGAGGAGTTTGGGGAAGAAAAGGGGAATAAAAGGTTTACAACGGGCTGGGTAGAACAAGTGGCCTTTTTGCATGGGCCAGTGCTGATGAACCATGCCGGCCTCTGACCTGGTGAGACTGTCACTCATAAGCAGGGCTCTGGCTCTGCCAGTGGCATGTCCCTACCTTTGCAGTGCTTCCCATCCCCGGTGTAGCCAGACTTGCAGATGCACTTGTAGGACTTGGGGGTGTTCTGGCAGATGGCATCGATGTGGCAGTTGTCGGTGCCCTCCACACACTCGTCAACATCTGTAAGAGGACAGGTGAGGGGAGCAGAGGGGAGAGCCTAGGACTTCTACCCCCTGTCCCCATGGGAGCCACCAGCCCAGGTGATGGATCACAGCAGCCTCTGGCTCCTCAACCAGCCCTGACACAGCTGATGGTGGGCTCTGGACATGGTAAATCACTGGGTCCACTCCAAAACAGCATAACCTGTGTCCCCTCTTTGAACACATCACCCTGAGACTCTCTGGCCCTTTCATGTGTCTGATGATAGGAAATGCTGCTCCAGCACTCCTAGTCCAGGCTGGAGCCAGCCCAGGAGAGGTGAAAGTCTCTGTCTCCAATTAGCTGTTTCCTGTGCCGACCAGGCACCCAAATAATCGTCATCGCTTTCTATTCTTAGGTGCCAAGGAATGTGCACGAATTAGTAGGGACCACACTAAATAAACCTGGGAGCCAGGAGTGAGAAGCAGGAGCGAGAACTGGGAAAAACATCAAGGCTTCCTTGGGGACTCAGACAAAATTTCAATCATCTCCCTTTGCCCCTCAACCCCTTCTCTGGGATGCAGTGCCGTGGTAGCCGGGACATCACATCCAGAGCTCCATGTGCTGGTAATGGCCTCAAGCAGCAATGCCCGAGGGTTTGCTGTGACAGGAGGCCGTGGGAGTGGAGGTTTTAATGGTATTTGGGAAATGGAGAAGCCTCGAGCATATGGAGTGGAGGTTTGTGAGCAAAAGGCTGTTCAGCTGGCTCTCACTGCCTTCTTTGCTCTGGCAGCCAGGGAGACACAGTGCCCTGAAGCGGGCACATCCCTTCTGTGACTGCCAGCGCCTGGAGATCAGGCTGCTGAAGGGGAGGTAGGGGCTGAGCATTACCTACAGCCCCTCAGGTGTGGGCAGGGCTCCCAGAGCAGCCCAGGCTCCTGCTCCACGTGGGGAGCACCAGCGCTGCTCCTGGAGGGATTTGTCTCCACCTCCTCGCACAGACACAGAAAGCTTCTTACTGGGGAAGGGGAACCTGAGAGTCCTTCCAGTTTCCCTGTACCCCCTCAGGAGGAGCGGGAGGCTTCAAAGCTCTCAGCTGCCTTTAAAAAAAGCTGCTTTTCAGCAGCCCCAAGAAGAGAAGAAGTGCTCCAGGAACTCTCCAGAGACCCAAAACATCCCTGCAAGCGGTGGGCGGGCAGGCAGCCCTGCGGGACAAGGGCCACGGCCGCGGGAACGCCAGCCCGAGCCCTGTCCCGGCCACCCCGGCGGCTCTTTGCCGGGACATGTGAGTCACCCGGCCGGGAGGAGGAGAGCTTTGTCTCTGCACCAGGGAGGCGGCACGTGCCTGCGCATTGTATAAATATTTACAGCCCGCATTCATATTTGTTATTTGACATTAGCCATGGCCCGCGGCCACCACGGCCTCCCTTGGGCAATTAATCACCGGCTGGAGGCTGACCCACCACGGTGGGGACGATGGAGGGATTGCACGGGGACCAGGGCCCTGCTCCTGGCTGGCACCTACTGCAGCCACTGCTCTGGTCACGATGCCATGGTACTGTGGCTACCCCAGCACCCAGCATCTTCCCCTGCCCGTGCCAGGGGTCCCACGGGGCTCTTGTCCCTTTGGGGAGCTGAGTGTGGCTGTTCACCATCCCAGGGACTTTGCCTCAGGCTGCTGCATCCCTCACTGAGCTCCCAGAGGGGTGGTGGGAGGTTGTGGCACTGGAGCAGGGTGGTGTAGGGGGATGCCAAGTGCTGGCCATGATGTGCATGGGAACTCAGCAGCAGCAAAGCTGATGCTGACCCAAAGGTCTACAGAACCTGCAGATCCTGGTCCTGGCCCTGCATGGATGGGTGTTCCCCTGTTCCTTCAGGTGTTCCCCCAAAGTTATAAATCAGGTTGTGATGCTTTGAGTCATGGTGACAGTTGTCAGATCTGACACCACCCCGGCACACAGCTGGGAACCAGCACCCAACAGTACAGACCATCCATCAAACACCATCTCCTTCCCCTAAAAACGCTCAGAACATGAAGCATCCACCGGCATCAATCACATCATTGAAACTTTCCCAGCCTTTTGCCAGGAATCTCACTTTGGGGGGAATTTTATTTCCTATTTCTTTTTCCTTCTGCGCTCTCAAACTCAAGACCACGAACAACATGTATGAGGCACTGAATGCACCTCTGGCCCTTTCCCACTCACACATGTAGAGCATCTTTTTTTCCTATCTTTTTTCTTTTATCCCATTCAGTATCTTCAAAGGTCTCTAACTTTGGAAAGATTACACGGCAGCAAAAGTACAAAAGGAAACATTATCAGTTTTCCACTCTGTAAGTTTTCCAAAGCTAGAGTAATTCTGAAAGGTTACAGGATTATAGAAAAAAAAAAAAAAAAAAAAAAAAAAAGTGTGTGGGAAGAGTGAATAAATACCCTCCTGGGCATCCCAGGAGCCATCTCAGGATTGGCAAAGATCCCAGTTTTAGAATGCTGAAATTTTGGCTTCTCAGTATCCTTCAGAAATGATGTAGTGAATTAAAGGAAAACCCACTGAAAAACTCAATTTTTAGAATTTTTGTCAACACAAGCAGCATTTTCCCATGCAAAGGGAAGGTTTTCCTGGTTTTCCTGCAGGAGAATTTTCTCCATCCAAAAAGCTGCCTGTGGCCTCGCTGCAGGTGCTCTGAGTTGCTGCCACCATGTGTGAGGATTCATCTTCGAGACAAGTGAAGACTTTTTTTTACTAAATAAAAAAAAAAATCCTTACTGATGTTCCTGTCCCTATTTGTTCTCAGTAGCTCCTCGCTGGGAACTCCTCTCTGCTTGCCTCCCTACTCCAGAGGACCTGCTCCATTCAAGGTCCCAAATCCAGGTGGGATTTCTCGAGGGTTTGCCAGTCCCTGCAGACCTTTACCCCTACAGGCCCTCCACCTCTTCCTTCCACAAAAAATCCAAAAAATTGCTGTTTTTCCACCCTAAACTGCCTGAAATAAGCCCAACCCAGGCAGTGGAGATGGGCACATCGTGCCTCAAATCCCCGGCACTGGGGAATTCTGCACCCGGCTGGGAATTTGGTTCTGATGAAGATGTTGAGTCTCGCTGGTGACCGCAGGTCTCTCCCGCGGTGTCCCCGCTCCCTGCCCAGTCCCATGTCCCTGTCCCACCTCTCTGGGGCCGATCAGGGCTCCTCAGAAGGCAGCAGCATCCCCGGCGCGGCCATCGCCGGGGGCTGCGGCGAAGGGCAGGAGGTTGCGGCGCTCGCCCCGCGCCTCGGGCCATGTTTTTTATTCCGTTGTGGGTGGGATTTTCCAGCGCTGGCTGTTGGGCCCCGTTCCGCTCCAGCTGCAGCTTTATTCTCCATTTCAAAGGCAGCGGAGGCAGACGGTTTCAACGCCACTGCCATTTCGAGCGTGCCAAAAGCGGGGGGACCGCCACCTCCCCGGGACCGGCGCGCACCCACCGGGAGCCCGAGGGGCTTTGGCCGAGGGAGGCGGTGGCAGAGCCACGGGCACCAGGGCACCATCTCCGTGCCCTGCGGCGTCACACCCGACAGCGACTAGGGGCATAATATACGAGCAACAGCTCGTATATTTTTAGAGCCTGGATTGAGGCTCTTTCCTCACTTCCCTATTTTGTTTTTAAAAATATAATAATAAAAGATGGCTTTAGCCGTAGGTCAGAAGTCCCTATACGTTTGAGGAGGGGGGAGGTGAGACAGGACAGCAAAACCTGGCCTGAAAAATCCTAAACAAACAAACCCACCATCCTTTTCCTCCCTCTCCTGCAAGCGCTTCAGCTTTTTCTACAAATTAATTTTATTCTTTGTTTTTATATAGGCATATATATTAACAGCCTGTCTGTATGGGGATGTGTGTGTAGCTGTTGGCAGACATGTGGAGTTTCCACTCGGCCTTAATGCCAAATTAAAGCTTTATAACTTCAGTAGCTCCTTTTACCAGGGTATTAATAACCACCTCAGACACTGTGGTGCAGTTTATTAATCATTTGTTCGTCCAGGGAGCTCACAAGGGCCACTCGTGCTGCACCACAGCAGGACAGGCTCAGGGCATGGCCACGGGCAGTGGCAGCCCCTGGGAGGGGATATGAGCCAGGAGAGGGGAGGAGGATGCTCTGCAAGGCAGCCTTCTGTAAATTGGCTGAGGAAGTGTCATCTGCATTCAGAGATCCTGATTCAGGTGCTGGGTGATGTTTCGCTGCCAGGATGGGAGTGCCAGTGGTGCCTGGGCAGGTAACTGTGCTCAGGATGGCTCAGAGGGAGTGTTTACATCTCACCATGCCATGGAGACCCCTGAACCAGCCCAGCGCCCTGCACATCCACCCAGCTGTCCCAAAAGCAGGTGGGACACAGGAGATGCAGCCCCAGGGCTTGGCCCTGTGGAATGATGGAGTACAGAAGGAGGAGGAACCACAAGTCACAGGGAGGACCTGCGGCCATTCCCAGTCTGGTGACCCAATGTCCAGACCCTGCTCTGTAACCCTCACCATGAGTTTTGCTTTCCCAAAGCTCTCAATGACCCAAGAAAGAGCTTTTTTATCCCACTCACTTATGCTTCCCACCCCCATGAGGGCAGAGCCAGGCTGAGCTGTCCATCCTCTGCGGCAGTCCCGGTCATCCTGATGGATCCCAGTTCCACCACCATTCCCTGGGTAAGAAATGTTCCCTCCACCTCCATCCCACCTCCTTGTGCCAACCCTGGTCACTTCAACCCAATTCCATCAGCACTTCCCCACAGAGGGTTTGATGCTCCACACCAGCAGCGTGTCCATCTCCCCATGAAATTGCCATTGCTGCTGTTGTTCCTTTGGCTTATCAAACTGACCTAGCCTTGCCTCAAAAAAATGTGTTTGTTTGTTGCTCTGGGAGCAACAATCTCAAGATCTCCAGCAGGGACACAGCCTCTCCAAAACACAGCCGGGCATCCTCTAGTGCTGCCAGACAGAGCAAACTTTATTTGCCATCCCAGGCTTCTCCTAAAGTTTCTCGGCGAACTTAGAATTTTGAAAGTGAAGGTTAAGGTCAATCATGCATACTTTTTTCCTAAACTGAGTACTCTGGTGTGGCTGTCTGCGAAGGAAAAACAAATGTATATAAAAATAAAAGAAAAGAACCCCCAACTCCTGAGCAGTTTGGAGAGAGCAATACATCGGCACTGGAAGATTCAAGGTGTCTGAATATTTATACTCCAGTTGGCAGTTACAAAAAAACTCTTCTTCCCTTCTTCCCACCCCCCCCCTCCCCTTTTTTAATCTCGGTACAGGCACGTTAGACGCCCTCAGTCAAAGATCTCCTTTGAACTGTGTATGTGAAATGTTTACAGTTTTACATTTCATATTTCAGCGGGGTGGAGGGGACAGGCACAACAGTCGTACACTGTGAATGCTGGAGAGGTAGGAAGGCAGAGGCCAAGGGGGAGGAGGTTTGGCGGCAGTGGGAGGGGAATCAAACAGCATCTCCACGCTGCAATTGGAAAATTTTAGACTCCTTAAAAAAAACACAGAAAAATAATCCCTGGTGGTGTAGGCTTTGCAGGTGCATCCCACCACATCAGCCCCTGACGTGGGACAGTGGCTGTGGCCCCAGGCAGCCACACAGCACCAGCCAGGAGGGCTGGTGTCAACCATGAACCCTGGAGTGACCAGTGGGCTGGGCTGAGGCTGTCATCCCACCCAGGACCCTGAACTGGAGTCGTGGGAATGCCAGGGGCTGCAAAATGGGGTGCTGGGGTCCCCCAGGGAGATGCTGCCTCTCCCTCCTGGCCCCACACCACAGCATCATCTGAGGGGATGTGCAATCAGTTGCAGGGAAAAGTGGCAAATCCTGGGATGTGTTCCCAGGGATGAGGGTGCTGCCAGAGGGGCTGGCACTGACTGAGGATGGTGCAAAGCTGCCAGTCCCTGTGCTCTGTCCTTCCAGCATTCAGGTAGACAGCATGTAAGGGGACTGCTCCACTGAGGGCAGCAGCTCAGGACACACTCTTCTGGCTGGAAGGCTGTGAGATGGACTGACAGACAAGAGGTTGGGACTGGGAGTGACATTATCTATCCAAAACCCAGAGGAGTGGTGGGCACAGCAATGTGTGGGCAGCCTGGCCTGGGGACTGCAGGGAGTCCAGAGAGTCCATCCCTGATGTGAATGCATGTCAGGAGCCTCCTTATGGTTATTTAGATTTATATTGTCAGTTTTCCTCTCAAGAGCTTCCCTAGCCCTAAGCTGACTCCACAGCCAGCCAGGTCCACTGGCAGACACCCTCCAGGCCCAGCAGCCAGCTCTCTAAATCCTTCCTTCCCCAGAAACTAAACTTTCCAAGGGTAATTCAGTACAAGAAATGAGCCAGCAATCCCGACAAATGACACAATGATATCCCATCAAGACAAGACCATCTGATGGGAGAGGAGCCCTTTCCAGGCCGTGACAGTCACCTGGCAAGGGTGGCTGTCCCTCAAAAGGGCCAAGGTTTCGGGGTGATGTGTGCCCCATCCTTGAGGTGTCACCTGGCACACATGCCTGATGCTTTTGAGATATATGCTCCTAAAACATGTCCCTGACACACAGAGTAGGTTCAAAGAGCTCAGTGACAGTCAGAAAACCCAGGATACAGCAGGTTCTGAGGAAAGGCACATGTTGTACCTGCCATCAGTCATGCCCCAGTGATGCCCGTGAGTTTGGCTTCATCCAAAAAGGACCAGCACCAGGCCCACCCCTGCCCAGAGTCCTTGCAGCCCCATAGGCACCAACCTTTGCCTCTCTGCAGAGGCAGAGAGCTGGGACCTCCCCATCCCCATCCCACAGAACCAGTCAGCTGCAGCCTCAGGGACCAATTGTCCAGCACAGCCCCCCTGGCTGGTGAGCAGGCAGACACCGGGAGCAGCCAGCGCTGTCCCAGGCACGGCGGGCGATGCACCCCGGCACAGGATTGAGCTCACCTCTCTCCACCCCCACTCCACCCCTCTCCTTCCCCGAAGGGATCTGTCAAGTCTCTGCACGATGGAATTTCACTTTGCTATTTTAATGCAATTCTGGCTCAGGCTTAAATGGAACTGGAAACCAAAAGGCCTTAATAAATAAATATTATGATAAGAAATGAAAGCAATGCATACACTCAAGATAATTTGAGGGGGGATAAAAACCTAAGCATTCCTTTCTGTGCCTAAATCATAAAGCTTTATGTGAAGCTGGACGCCTTCTCACCAAACCTTTGCCCTGGAAAATCTCTCCTGCTTGCCCAGGCTGCCCTCCGGAGAAGTCGCCTATTGTTTTAGAAACACTTTGAGCCAGATAAGACAATAGCCTTGAAATTCCTTCTAACTTTGTCAGTGACAGGGCTCGGGCGACCATGCGCGTGGCTGGAATCCTCCTACAAGAGATCTTTTTCATTATATCCTGCGCTCCGAGATTTCATTCACACGCTATTTAATCTCGCCGTACGCACAAACACGCAGCTGCCACAACAGCACAGCCGGAGCCGGGCTGGAGGGACCTTACTATGGAAAGGAAAAGAGAAAACCCGACAGATTGTACAGATAGTGGTGAATTAAGGAGAAAACCCCCTTTGAGACAGCCAACAGGACCATGTATAGGGCTGTGTGTGCTCGTGTGGGCGCGCGCACTCCCGCGCGTGTGTATAGAAAAAAAAAAGCTGAGCTAAATATAGAGGTGCTATAGAAAAGCCAAGGTATAGATAGACCATACATAAAGCTCCGTGTGTACGTCTGGGAAGGGGAGGCTCTGGCTCAATACGGGAGTTGTGAAACAGAAAAGCCCGAAGTTGATAAGGATGGGACATACCTCTCCTTCCACGAGATAGGGAAAGAGCTCCCTTAATTTTCAGGCTTAGCTGTGCTCGGCTACCCGAAGTTTCCTGCTGCCCACACCCCTGCAGCCAACATCTGAGATTCCCCCGTGCCGATGTGAAGTCCCCGAGCACAGATGCAGCCTCCCGGCGTTATCAACACCCGCTCCGCCATCCCTGCCCTCCAACCCAGCCTGGAGCAGTCTCCTCGCCCACACTGCTGCCGTGGTAGCCCCATCTCACAGACACAAAACCCAAGAGAGCCCCCCAAGCCCCTCCAAAAAGCCACATTTTGCCTGTGGTGGATGCAGACTTGTTTGCCCACCCTAATTTTCTGCCCCTGCACCCCCTGCCTTGAGATAAAGAGCCCAAACCAAAAAAACCTGAAGTCTAAGAAGCGCAACTCATTAAAGAGTTTACAAACCCAACCCCAGTTCCAAGGCAGTAGGCGAGAATATCTGCAAGCGACATTTAAAATCCCCTCCACTGTTTGTTGTTACTGCTGCTGCCTTCTCCAGCCTGCACTTAAACCCCAGCTCTAACGAGGAGATCCGGCTGCCCAATTCGCACATCAAACAGCAAACCTTCGAGCAGGGAAGATTTTCTCTTACCTTGACTGGCTTTATTTGCCAGCGTGTTTCCAGAGTGGAGGAGAAAGAAAAGGATGGAAAATCCAGCAATCTGCAAAGCTCCCATTGCAATCCCAGTCTGCAAGGGAGGAGCGGGGGCAAGAAGGGGGATTTCTAGTGCTTTAAAGGAAACAAGGGGCTGAGCATGCGAAGGAAAATCAAGGGGAGGAAGGGGCTCTCTCCTTGCGGTGTGTGAGACAGAGGGAGGGAAGGGAACTGAACTGATGGAAAAAGCTGCTCTGGGTTCAGTTTGGGGCTCTTGGTGTTGCTGAAGAGGAGAGAGCGAGGGAGGGAGACCCAGGGCAGTTGGAGGAAAGTGGACTCTATCGCCCTCTCTCTGGCGGCTGCTCTGATCCCTTCTCCTCTTTTTTTTTTTTTTTTTTTTTTTTTCTCCCTTAAATAATCCCAGCCAATTCCAGTTTTGCAAGAGCAGCAGCAGCAGGAGCAGGAGCAGCAGCAGCAGTGCTGGAGGGGGGAAGCAGGCGCCTTGCCCTGGTGCTGGGGACCTGGGAAAGGGGAGTGGAAAGGAGAGCCCCATCCAAGCAACGCCCTTTTTCTCTCTCCCAGCCTTTCTTTCTTTCTTTCTATTTGGCTTTGGTTACTCCTTCACGGCTCCCCCCCTCGCACCCCCAAGGCTGGGCTTTGCCTGCAGGAATTTACAGTCTGCGCTGAAGGAGAAGGGCCAGTAGCCATGGAGACTGCTTCCCTGGGAGCAGGGAGGTCAGGCGGAGACCATGGGCGATCAATGCATCAATGCAAAGCCCCCCGCAACCCCCAGACCCACCCCGCACCTCGCAGCCCCTCGGCCAGCCAAGGGCTTGGGGTGGTGGCAAGGGGAGGGGGGCCAGGGGGAGGCCTGTGGCATGGGAAAAGGCAAGGGGTGGAAAAGAAAAGGAGAAGGAAAAATACATATATATAATTTAAAAACCCGAGAGTTTGCAGATGGCACTACCTGGCTGGGCTTGGTGGCTGCGGGAGAATCTCGGGGTGCTGGGTAGGGGGAAACAGGGCCAGAGAGCAGCTCTGCTCTCTGAGAGGTGGGAGGAGGACTGGAAGTAAGGGTGGAGGGGGAAGAAAAAGACCTTTCTGAAATATTCAGGGTTTTTTTTGTTTGCTTGCGGGACCTTCTCACAGCCCTGGAGCTGGGGGCACCCCAGGGAGGCAGGGGGACCCCTGCCTCACCCTCTGACGGTCCTTGTGCTGGGAGCTGCTGGCATCATCTCTCTTCCGGGGTGTTCCAGCTCCCTGAGCCAGGAGAGGCACTGCCAGCCAGGAAACTGCACTGGGAGATAAGGCTGGAGCCAGGAGTAGGATAGGGAGGAAGGTGTGCAGTGATTCCACCTGTCCAGGGACAGGGTCATCCTGCCCATGGGCTCCTGCCCAGCCCACTGTGCTGCCTCTACACCTTCCTGAACCCCCTTTTGTCCTAATAACTCCTAAAGATATGACAAAGGGGGCTGGAGGCAATGGGAAATGTCCAGCTAAGCCAAAGCATCCACGGCAGAGAGGAGGGACTGCAGCTGGACAGGAGAATGCTGAGGACTCCCTGGGTCTTTCCCTACAAAAACAGCCCCTCCCTGGGCTGCCCTCATGGGACAGGGACCTTCCCTTTGGGAAGGGGTTTGCAGGAGCACACCAGTAACCCAAACCCATCCCTGGCACAGCCAGGCTCCATGGCAGCTGGTAAGGGGCAAAGGTGTGTGAATGATCCTTAAAGCTGTAAAAAAATGTTGTACATAAAAATATGAATGTGGAGGTGTTGTCCATAGGATGTGTTGGGAGAGGACCACGACCCACCAGTGGGAATGTGCTGTCCCACTGGGCACAGCCATCGGAGGAAGCCAGCTCCACTCTGTGCCAGGAACTCCTTCACACAAAAGCTCCTTCCCTGAGGTGTTGAGCAGGATGGGACTCTGGTCATTGCAGCCCACATCCTGATCTGAAGACATCACCAGTGGGGTGCCATCACCCTCCTGTGAATGTCAGATCAGCAGGTGTGTCACTGCTTTTCCTTTTGGGCTGGAATTTGCTGCAGAAATACAAAGTCTCTTATGGCAGAGACTCCTAAGAGCAGAGTCAGAATGGAAACTCTGCTCTGGGTTACGCTGGCGGATCTCTGTGCCCAGCTACCGCACCTCACACCCCATCCTGTGATCCTTTATCATCATAACCAGAGGAAAACTAAACAGTTCTCCTTTCTTCCCCCTCTAACCTATCTTCTAAATCTGGAGACCGATCTCACGGCACGAGGGACAAGACCTTCAGCAATGCTGATTTATAACTGAGCTTCTAAATTGCAGGTTTATGCATTAGTATAAACACCCATAAACCAGCCTTAAATACACAGGACCGTGTGTAATTAAAACGCCAAAACACGGAGCAGCCACGTGACAGCACAGGGGGAATGAACAAACTCCTCACTCGCACCCAGACCGCCCCAGAGGGGACAGGTCTCTGGCCAAGTGCTCCCAGTTAAACCAGTACCTTGGGTCATGCCACAGGAGCCAAGGGGCTGACCCCCGTCTCACTCCTCCAACAGGGTTACAAAGTTCCACAGCAAAGCAGTGGGGTTGGAGTGAACTGCTGATGTCCAGGAATTCCCAAAAAAGCTATGTAATCTTGCTTTCTTCCCAAAGCCGAGTGGCCAAAGGGCCCGTGATGGTGTCAGGGCTGTGCATGCCTTGGTGCCTCTCCAAGCACAGGGCTGTCCCCCAAGGGGAAAGCCGGGCAGATGGGGATTCCCAACATCACACAGGGAGTGTGGAGGGAGTGCCACGAACCACACTGAAATCACCTGCAGGACAAGCCAGCTTTCTGGCCCAGTGGCTCCTCACCAGCTCCTGTTGCTGCCTCATAGGGCTGGCATGGATCCGTGCCCGGGAGCTGTCTCCAAAACCCTTCACAGGCATTGGGACAACCCTGCCAGCCCAAGCCTTGTGTGTTATGTGTGTGTGTGTGTGTGGCGGGGAAGGAGGTGGCAGGACTCTCCTCCCTGCTGCCTCCACTCCCCGTTGTGCACTTCTGGGCAAAATCCATTTGCTTTGGCTTCATGTAGGGCCAGAAGATTCGGCCCATTGTGCTGCGGCGCTGAAGAGCCGGCGAGGAATTGTCAGCCATGCTGAAACGGTTACATGGGGAGTCATGAAAATTTACTGCACCACTCTCCGGTCCCTCGCCAAGAAATAAAAGCAAAAGATCACAACAGGCATTTTTTTAATTTGAAGCAAAATTAAAAAAAGAACGGATCTGCACTCAGAAAACAACAACCACATCCACAGATCAAAGCAGCTGTTCTCCTCTCATTCGGGGTTTTAAGAGGTTTCTGCAGCTACAGAGATGTTTACACAGGGAGAGAGATACATACATTGTGCTGTCTTGATGCGGCCTCTCCCCCCTTCATCTGGCAAAACATTCCCTGGGAGGCGATATGAGGTCATTCCTAGCCCCTGCCTTGTTTTCCTCAAGCTGCAAGGCTGCGGGGCAAGAGGCAATTCAGTTCCCATTAGCACACACACATTTGCACTTGGAACCCTCCCATGTACATTTTGCCTGGGGGGAGCTCGGGATGGACAGGGAACCAGCCCTTTGCCAGCTTGTTCCCAGAGGGAATTCCAGCAGCCGGAGCTGCCCCGAGGGCCAGCGGCTTTGGCAAAGCCCCTGGGAAGGGACATGGAGCCGGGAGGTGGGCTGGCATCTTCTGCAGACCAGCATCTTCTGCAGACCAGCCGTAATGTTTCTGTGGCTTCCACCACTTTTACGACGAGAGGGGCTGAACGGCTCTGGGGAGCACTAATGGACTGTAAAAGGCTTTTTCCCCTCTGCCTCCTTGGCTCCAGCCCAATTCCGAGCGGCAGTGAGCCCCACTCCGGTGCTTGCGCAGGGACGGAGGCCGTGGGAACGCGCCAGGGCAGGCTCTGCCTTCACCTCTTGGCATCAGCACCTTGGTCCTGCTGCTCCGTGGGCAGCACCCGCCTTGGCAGGCAGATGGATTCTGGCTGTGAGCCAGCCTGCACTGTCTGTGCAAATGATAAAAGCCCCCGAGATGATTCTCCCCATCTCTAGCATGGATTTAATGCCATGTGCTAGGAACGAGCTGCATCTTCAGCTGTGTGTGCTTGTGTGATGACGAGCCAAAAGCAGTTTCTGAGGCTGCACAAGAAGCTGCTGAGAAGCAAAAGTCCCCAAGGCCCTTAGGGCTTGCAGAAGCAGCTATTGAACCAGCCAGGGATACTGAAGGCAGAAGAATGAACCAAACTTCTCTTTCCCTCCAGTCCAAGAGAACTATAGGGTCAGTGCTGCCAGTCCAGAGCAGGACCCCCCCTCTTTGTTGGACCCAGCAGTTGAGGGGATGGATGCTGGCATCCCGACCCTGAACACTGGAAGGTGCTGGCTCGAGAAAACAGCAGCCCAGACATTTCAATGCCCCAGCGAGGGCTGTGGTCTACAACTTGGAACAGAATAGACTATTTTTAAAAACCGAGAGGAAAACACAGTATTCCCAGTAACACGCCAACAGCCCAGGCTCACGCGGCTCAGCCGGTCCCCAACACTCATCCCTCATTTCCCCAGCCTACAGCTGGATCCAGATGCCTCCAAGGTGGGTAAAAAAGCACCAGGTCCCACTAAATGACAGCCTAGCACCTTGTGACACCTTTTTTCCAGAGTCATGGAGCTTCCCAAAAGGCTGTCTGCGAAAGCCCTTGTTTGTAATTCCCAGTTTGCAGCAGGAGAAGGTGACACACACTGAGGTGAAGTGACTTACCCCAGCGTCACCGGGAAGGTCGATGGCAACGCCAGGAATAGCCCCGTTCCCAGTTAACCACTAACCACACTTATCCCAGAATAAGGGTCCCTTTTTCCAGCTGGATTTATAACAGCTTTCCAAGTGACATAAGGTCTTACAGAAATAGGCAGGCTTTTATTCCAGAATAATTACTGGGAGATCAGACTGGAGCGTGTATAATTACACTGGTGTCGCTGCTGCCGGTGAGTCGGACCCTGTGCCACTGGGAGACAGCTTTTATCTCATCCTACTTTTCCACGAGCACATGTACGTCAGCTGGGAGATCATCAGGATGTGGGTGGAGAAGGAAGGGGCTTTGGGTAGGAAGGAAAGTGGTATATCACTCTCTACAGCTCTGTTAATCACATTTCCCATAGAAGATTATAAAAGGTCTTCAGCTACTGAAGTCAAAAGGAGTCTTTTGGGCTGTGCTGGGTCACATCCCAGATGGAGTCAGCAATGCTCAGTGCATCTGCTTTGAGTCAGACACAGCTTTGGAGCAGGTGGGTTTTTTAAAATATATTTTATGTCCCACACTGGTAAAATCAAGCTCTGAGTCCAGGTCGAGGCCTGAAACACATTTCTGACAAAAGCTGTGGGAACACATCACAGGAAAACATCCTTTGAAAGTAACCTCATCATTTATCAGGTGTTGATGTGTTTGTGCATAGGCAAGAATGGTGCCTCCAAAAACGGGGCTGTGGGGGGCTCCTCTGCTGCCCACAGCTGTGACAAGGCAGGGGTTAACTGTGACACCACGGGAACTCCAGGACCCAGACACACATGTTTAAAAGTAGCACTTCTCTCCTTAAAATAGTTTATGGATCTTACTTGGGGATAAATCCAACACCCTGGAGCAGAAGGAGACCTATTAATTCCTGAGTTTTTTCACGCCGTAGTAAAGCAGCGGTTTTATTTGCCCGCCTTGTGTAAGATGTCAGTCATTTTCCCACTTGCATTTCCATCTACAGTTTAACAAGGCAGCAGTTTATTTCCAGAAGCCCCGGCCAGACCCCAGCCAACTGCGTCAATATTTTGTTGCTTACACAAATGCCACCATTAAAGTCAATACTGCGTTCCGGGGGAGGCTTTTTCCCTTTCTTTTTTGTTAGATGATGCATGTACAGCTCTGGAAATATGGGAGGGTAAGAGCAGCCTCCCTGAGCGTGTACCTGGTGCAGAGGCACGGGCACACTGCTCAGGGCACTGACCTGACCAAAGGCATTTGCTAATTAATTCATTCTTCCAAGCGACTTAACTGCCTCTTGCCTTTGGAAACCAAGCCAAAACCCGAGCCAAATCCAGAGCCTGTCAGAAAACATGGAGAGACCCTTATTGACTGCAGAACACTCCAGAGGAGGGAGCTGGCTGGTGCCAGCCGCGGAGGGCAGGCGTCCAACTCCAACCGGCCTCTCTGCTCTCCCTCACAGCTCCTTGGTGCCACTTTGGGGACAGGGGAGAGAGGCAGAGCTTGGCTGTGCCAGGGGCTCCCCACCTTCCTCAGCCTCCTCCTACAGCACTGCTCTGGGGTGTCTTGCCTGTGCTGCAGCAGGTCACCATGGGCTGGCCATGGCGGCTGGCTTGTTTGAGGGATGCTCCTGCAGCCCGCAGTCTTGTTGCCTTTGGCACGCTCTCCCAAAAACCCTCAGAGGTTTTCTGGTCCAGCATGAGCTCATCCCTCTGCCCCAGCCTCCCTGGGGCTCTCGGGGCACCCTCAGCACCTCCCTGAATCCGCACCCACCCACACCCCCAAAAGCTGGGGGGTTTTAACCCTACACATGGCTAAAACATGTGATAAAATCCCAAGGGAAACGAGAACCCAAAGAAGAAGGGGCTGACAGCCCAACCAGCCGGGGAAGCCCTGCAGGATCTCCTTCCTAATTCCTGCATCAGACCACTTTTGCATGAGAACAGAGCGGCCTTAGTGTGTCAACAAGCCCTAAACGCCCGAGGGCAGCTGGAAGTGAGATGACATTATTTTTTTTATTTAAAACGGACTTCTTAACCTACAGGAAAGTAAATGTTCTTCTAGGATGGCCAAGAAAACCACACTGGGATTTTCCAAATGGGCATGACTGACTGTTTATGAGCAGAGGCTTCCAAACGCAGGAATAAATGGCTTGCTCTCAGCAGGTTTTCCTTTCTATATTTACCCTCACCTGAAATGAACATTATTGCACACTGCAACACTTATTCCCTCTGATCAGAGGAGCGGGTGAAGAACTAACCAGCCGCAACATGTCAAATAAATTGTTAATCTGGTGTTTGCACGGGCAGGGGGAGGAGGGAGTCCCCTGGGTTTGGGGCAGGCCCCAGGTCCTGCTTACAACTCCCATCCCAGCTCTGCAGGAATGCTTTGCTTGCCTGCTGCTGCTCCTGGCTGCTGAGAGCTGGAGCTGGGCCCTTCGTGGATTTGATGCATTGATCCCAGAGAGGTCTCCAGCACTGTGCCACCCAAGCAATCCTGATCACAGGCAGCTGGTAGAAAGAGGTGGCATCTGGTGCAAGGACCTGCCCAAGGCTGCACAAGAAGACTTTTGAAGGGCAAGAAAGTGCACCTAGATCACAGGTGAAAGTTCAAGCATTAGATAACCCTCTCCAAAGCACTGGGCTTTACCATCCATCTCTAGGTTTCACACTGGGTGTTTCTTGTTTCTCTGCCTGTTCTCAAGGTGGGAAGTCCCTACAGATGCCAAGGGTTGGTGTCTCCCAGGTACAGGCCCCTGCAGGCACAAACTTGTCTGCTGATGCGCAGCTTGGTCACAAAAGGCCTAGAAGTTTCCTTGATAAGGGGCTGGGGGCTGAGCCATTGTGAACCAAACCTCACCATGAGGCTGGTCACTCAGCTGTAAAATCTCTCCTAATCCCAGCCCTGGGGAAAGGAGAGGACAGGGAGATCACCTGCCTCTCCAGGACGTCGCCCACATCACATGGCTCCCTGGGTCACACTCGCACCCATCACCACCTTCAAATCTGGGCTTGACCTCCAATTTACCTTGAAGTTCACTCACTAATTGTGCCATCCACTCTGGCACGCCAGCCAGAAAAGGGGTTCACATCACCCCAGGAAGAACGGGGGGGATTAATCCTCTATGGTACTGGGGGAAGTTGATCAGTCATTAGTGTCTGCAGGTGCCAGGGACGCTTGGATGTCGGCAGCAGGGGTGAAACAGCCTTGTTCTGCTCATAAGGCTTCCAAGTACTCATGCCAGACAGGACCTGGCTTTTTTTTTTCCCAGCTCAAACTTTTCACTTTTGGAAAAGTCTGTCCTTGTCAGAATAGCTGAGCAAACCCTTCCCCAGCCAGCCATTCCAAGAGAATTTGTGTTAATCCAGATTAATGAACATAAAGCAATCTAGATAAAACCGCATTAAGCCAAAAACACCTTTGAACTTTTTTTTTTTGGATCACAATCCCTCCCCGAGCGCTGTGTGTGGTTTGGGCCTCCCTGTACCTTCATCTTCCCCAAAGCAGAGCTCTCCACCGAGCAACAATTAAGTCAAGTCAGCAAATACAAAGATTATCCAGAGCCAGCGGCACCAGCAGCAGCCCAGTGCTTTGCACAGGGAGCCCAAACCCAATTTTGGGTGTGGAGGTGTCCAATGGGGTGAGATGGCACAGGAAGCATCTCCCCAGCTCCATGCACAACTCCCAGTCACAATTCCTGGGCTGTGGCCAGACTGCCCACGTGATCATGAACCAAACCCCTCCAAGCCTCAGTTTACCCAGCACCAACCCATCCCCTAAACACACAGATGACAGATTGGTCTGGAACACCCCAAGACTGGGCACTGCCCACAGGAGGCTGGACAGGACAGGACAAGGGGTGGTTTGCTCCAAGTTGCTGCTCCCCATATCTCAGAGACGTCCACTGTGACTGAGCTGGCAACAGCCAGCTCATGCTCATGGGATGTCTCACAGAAAAGGTCATGCACCACCTGAGGAGTAGGGAATTGACAGATACCACAGCTGCTGGTGAAGCGTGTGGTGTGTTATGGGCACAAACACACCTTGAGTGCCCACACCAGAGCAACACTGCAGCAGGCACTTATCCAGAGGACTCCCAACCAAAAGCAGGAACTACAGCAAACCCGATGCCAAGACATCCTCTCACCTGGACAAGGTGTAAAATACCCCTTCACACGCTTGCTGGGACACTGGGAGCTCTTCAGGATCCAGCTGTCTGCCCACGTATTTGCACCAGCATCCAGCACGGGAACAATCCAAACCTTGTCTGGCGCCCAGGAGCTCCTGCAAAAATAGCTTTCCTGGCGGACTGGGCAGAGGAAAACTCCAAGTCTTCCCCTGCTCTCCCCTCCACACCCTCCCAAAACACCTGCTAACACTTTCTGCCCTCCACCCCCATTGCCTTCCTCCTATAAGGCCAGTTTCCAACAGCCACAGAAGCAGCTGCTAGGCTCCAAATTCCCTCCCGTTTTGGAAGTGAGGGCTGTGACACCACCGGGGCTCTGCCTCTCCTGTTGGGACGGGGTTTGCATTTTTACAGAGAGCTTTCTGCGGCTGCTCAGCACGGCAGCTCACAGCTTGGGGCACTGTGCCTCACTCCCAGGTGATTTAGATTGGGATACACCAGGAAGTTTGCTTTCACCTCCTCTGTCGGCGCGTGGGTGTGCAAACAGTGACCAGTTTCTCTGCAGGTTCGACTCCTTTAAATGGGGACTTTCATATTCATCAGGCTTGGAAAAACATAGCCATCTTTTAAACAAAAAATCCATTTCCCCTTCCACGGGGAAGGTATTTCTGTTTGCACTGGCAGGCTCTCCCCTTCACCGCGCCCAGCACGGTCATGACGCTGGGGCTGCAAAAGTGTGGCCATTCCACAAGTGAGGAGGGTCCAGCCATGGAGCTCTCTCTGCTCCTGCCAGGAAAATGGGAGCCTTCTTGGAAAGCCGAGCCCTCTGCACCAGGCTGGGTTTAATTTCTCAGGGAACTTGCTTCAAGCAGGGCAGAGGAGACCTGTGTGGGCTCTCCCCAGCCCCTCATCGATGAGGCAGATTCCCAACCCAAACAGTCTTTTTGCAATGTGATCACCAGGGTTACTAATTTCTGAGGTGATAAAAGGGCAAATTGGAAATCTTCCTGTGGCATTTGCTGCCTAACACTCCAAGTGCTTACCCTGAAAGACTCAAAATCCTGATTTCCTCTGTTGGGATTTCAGCTAGATGGCTTGGCTAAAATAAATGAGATTAATCTAATCAGAGAGATGGATGGAGCTCATTAAAACAGTAGATTAAAAGAACCCACCCAGCCCTATTACCAGTGCTCCTGAGGTCCTCTGCCTTTGTGGCAAATTGAACCCACTCAGGAATTAGATTGCCTTGCAGAAATCTGCAGGAAATGCATTAAAAATACATTCTGCTATTACAATCCTTCATGTCACCAGTCACTTGGGAAAGGAAATTAATGCAGGGCAATGCATATATATTTAAATACCTACAATTGCCTCCTCTGGGATCAGGATTTATAGGCTGGAAGCAATGGACCCTGCTCTGAAACAGAGACAAGAGCAAACTGCACTCCTCTCAGGAGCTGTGCTGTTCTATCTCTACAGATGCTATTTCCCCATCCTCAGCTTCCTCACACGAAGCTAAGGATCAGAAAAAGGCAGGTCTGGCACTGCACAGAGCTGCACAAGGAGCACTGAGGGAAATTCCTGGGCGGGATTTTGGGCCAGGCGGGTCTCATGATGAGTTTTACTGGTTTTGTTTCTAATGCCCAGTTACTTTCCCAATCACAAGCCATCCCCACGGTTCTGAGCAGCTATCCCATCCCATCCCTCCCATCCCCATCCCATCCCCATCCCCTGTCCCTGCCCTGTGGCCCTGGAAGCTCCGTAATTCCCTCAAGTGCTGCAGGTGCCATCCAGCAGCTCTCATGGATGCTGAGGAAATAAATTAAGAAGGAGAAAAAAAAAATGCTGGGAGGGAGAAAAAAAGGGAAATTGTTTGTTGGCACACAAGTAGCCTCATGCCAGGGTTTGTGGGTTTGCCCTTCGGAAGGTTTAACCCCAATCCCAGAGAAGTGCCGGAGTGGTTACAGCAGGTGACCGGAGTCAGGCCCTTCCTTCTGGGCCCGCCGGGAAGGCAAATGGACAAACTCAGAGGAATGAGGGAGGATGCTGCGGCGGCTGCACGGCCAGCAGCGCTCCCTGCAGCTCCCGCGGCCGGGCCCCGACAGTTCCCGGGGTGGCAGGGCCGGGATGCGATGGCAGGGATACAATGGCAGGGCCGGGATGCGATGGCAGATTCCCGGGATGGCCGGGATGCGATGGCACACCCCGGGTCTCGCCGCCGCGGCCGCCCCGTCCCTCAGCGCGGCGCCGGGACCCGCCTCGCACCGGGCCTCGCCTCACACCGGACACCCTTCACACCGGGATCCCCCTCACACCGGGACCCCCTCACACCGGGATCCCCCTCACACCGGGACCCCCATCACACCGGGACCCCCATCACACCGGGATCCCCCTCACACCGGGATCCCCCTCACACCGGGATCCCCCTCACACCGGGCCCGCCTCACACCGGGATCCCCCTCACACCGGGATCCCCTCACACCGGGATCCCCATCACACCGGGATCCCCCTCACACCGGGACCGCCTCACACCGGACACCCCTCACGCCGGGACCCCCCTCACACCGGGATCCCCTCACACCGGGCCCCCCTCACACCGGACACCCCTCACACCGGGACCCCCTCACACCGGGATCCCCCTCACACCGGGACCCCCCTCACACCGGGCCCGCCGCCCCCCTCCGCCCGCAATGGAGCGCCCCGCCGCGCCGCCTCAGCACGGCGCCTGGCGCAGCCCACTCAAGGGCCGGGGGGAGCCGCACCCCGCCGTTGCGGGGAGTCCCGGCCCGCCGGGCCCGAAGGCGGCTCTGGGGCTGGCCGCGGGATCCCGGGGCACGGGCAGCGGCTGGGCAGGGTTCGGTGTTAATTCGCTCAATGGCCGCCGTTAATTCAGTGAGGCGGCGGGCCGCCGCTCCCGCCCGGCACTAGGGGTCAGCGCCGCGCCGGGGATGGCGGGACCCAGCGGGAGGCGGGTCCCCTCACGCCCTCAGCGCCGCCGGGGTTTGTCTGTACACAAACCTGCACGTTTTCGCTCAAAAGCTGCTCGGTAAATGCTTTTAGTCCCCTTTATCCTCTCCTGGCTGTGGTTCGCCTTCCTTCCCTTACTTTTATCCAGCTTTTCTGCAGCCAGCCCTGCAGCAGTTCTCTCCTGGAAGCAGCTACGGACAGTCAAGTGATATTTCCAGACTGACCATCGTGCATGAAATTGTCCTTAGAGTGACTTTGGACTGCCAGGGGTCGGCTTCTCCCACACAGGTCTGCATGTGTATAAATAGAAATATATATCTATATATTCAGGTTTAGCTTTTCTCTGTCTCGTAGCAAAAAATGTGTGAGAATGCGGATGGAGGTGGGTTTGGGTCTGACTGTAGAAGTACCAAGAAAATAGGATGGCTCCTGGAATAAGCAGAAAAAAAGTTGGAGCCTGTTTTATTTATTCATTGCTTCATGATTTACTAAGAAGTTCTTAAATCTGATGAGTGTCAGGTATGAGTCACTAATATGGAAAGATTTAGAGGCTCCAGCTGTGTAAGCTGTGATTGTGACATGAACAGACTGCAGAGTCCTCTGAGGAACTGTTTAAGTGACTGACACTCTCTCACTGCAGAAACAAGCACTAGCTAGAAAAATATTCTTTTGGTCTTCATGAGGCTGTGGAGGACACCTTTTCTCTGAAAAGTGCTGTGCTCTTTTTACCCCTCAGCTAAGGCAGGGTAAGCTCTGCATTTGATGAACTTTCTCAGTGTTCTGAAATAGCCCCACTTCACAGCATTTATTGCTGTGTAGAACCTTCAATTCACTGTCTCATCCTAAGGAGATTTTTGGGGTTTTGGACTTGCTGAATGTCGCCATCCAGAGCCTCTGCACTCACTCAATGTCCAGTGTGAATGGAGGAAATTCCAGCTCTTGGATAAACTGCTTAGGTTGGATAAACTGCTTAGGAAGTCAGGAAGAAACTGGTCCTTCTACAGGAGCTACTGAAGCACTAAATGGGCCCTGGGTATTCCAAAACTGATGCTTTCATCACCTGTTTCAGTAACAGATGAGAGAAATGCCTCCAGGAGCCAGAGACCTCATGAGTTCTTCTCTTAAGGCCTGTCACTGGCACATCTCACACAGTGAGCCTCTGCTCCTGCATGCAGAAAACAGAGCTGAGAGCCTTCCCAGGAGGAATTCACAAGTTTGAAGGATTCTGAGATCCTGCGAGGAATGAGGAAATGAGGAAAAAGGAAAAACTGCATTTGGTGTAGACATCTTTTCTCCTAGCCTGCAGAGGTTTCTCTACAGCTGTCTCCTTCCTCCAGTTTCATTAAGGGTTCTTCTTGGAGACTGAAATCCTCTGTCCAGTATAACATTCAGTGGATACCAGTCCCTGGAGCCTAACCCTGTGCTGGGACATGAGTGCTGTGTGTCAGTGTCAGCAGTTCCCTGCCCTTCCCTGCTGTTCCTCCACACACACAAACCCCCTCAGCCTGCAGTGCCCTGAACCTGCTTCTTGCTGGCTGAGCATGACCAGGCTGGTCCTGCAAACATCTTGTGTGTTTGTTTCTCTGGATCACCCCAGAGAGGCTGAGCAGCAGCAGCAGCCCCCAGGCCGCAGTCAGAGCAGCACAGCAGAGCCAGATCTCACCTCCTGGTAAACCAAGGATCCATGGATCTGCTCTGCTGGGAGCCTGGGCAAAGGGAATTATTCCCTGAGGTAAGGGAAGGGCTGGAATACTTCACACTTTTTTTCATAAAGACACACAAATTAACAGCTGTACTGGCTATGAACCTTCTGCAGAAGAATCTGGCTGGACTCTGTCCCTTCCACACCACAAGTCACTGATGTGGCTTTTTCACGTGTGAAAGAAATTGGATGTTTGACAAAGAGAAAGCAAGGTAAGTACACCTGATCCTGGAGTGCTCTCAGGTGCCACACGGTATCACCTGGGTTCCTGTGCTGGATGCTGGTTTATCTGCATCCCTCCAGAATCAGTTCCTGGTTCCTACAGCATCCTCCTGTAAAAGGGCTGTCCCTAATATGCTCCTGGCTGCCTGAGGAAGCTTCTCACAGGAGGTTTCTGTTGATTGACCAATTATTTTTTGTTTTCATACTCTTCCTCCCTACAGAGAAGTGGATTCATTCTGTCCTCAGTCTTTTAATTTTCCTCAACAGACAATATTCTCAAAAAGATTTCCCAAAGGGCCTTGATTCTATTCAGGAGGAGCTGCTGGAAGTTGGGTGTAGGTTTGGAAGTGTGATCTACAACAGGCAAGAGTTTGGGAATTCTCAGGAAGGTGCTTCTCCCAGCTGCAAGCTGGATTATTTCTGGTCACATTCTCCACGTACCAGGCAGGGGTAGAATCCATTCTCCTCCAGTTTCTCAGATCTTGCCTCAGCTTGTAAAAATCCATCCGACAGCTCCACCGAGGCCAGCAGGAGGTGACCCTTGGCACATCAGGATCTGAATAAAACAGTGAACTAGAAAAAGTAGTGGATTTTCTTCCTCAAAAACCTGTCACTGTTTGGTGGGGAAAGCAAGGGGCTGTGGAACTCATTGAACTGCTGTGCAGATCAGGCCTTTTTAACTCAGTGTTCATTCTGCCCGGAGCCTGTAACCTCTGCTGAGGTGTCGCTCCCAGCCAGGGCTGTGCTGTGAGGGATAAAACCTCATGGTGTTTCAAACCATTAAACCAGCTCAGTGTACTTCATGTCAGCCTGAAAACCTGACTTGCCTTGTTATTAGAAATGGAACATACGGTATAAATTTAGCAATCCCTGGTGTATTTAGCATTTCACATCAGTCAGATTTTACTTGACACAAAAATCTGAACTTTAACCTGTATTTAAATGTCTGGATTTCTTGCTCTAATTTTACATACTGAAATGTCCTAGTTCCTGGCAAGGCCCAGGTCTTTGCTGGGTAAATGTTCTGAACTGTGGCTGCCCAAATGGGTACTGGTGTCACAGGAACCACTCGCTGCCATGCTGCAAAAAGGGATTTCAGTGGCTATCCCCAGTACGTGACAGCCCCCTGGGACACAGTCCTTGCAGATGTACATTAGTGGGGGTAAAAATGAGCTTTTCTAACTGTCCATCACGTGTAGAACACACCCACGATGGCTGCAGACCCTTGGGCTGTCTTTGACGCAACATTTGGATGTGATTTTACGCATAAATTACTCTGAAAATAATAATATTCAATGTTTGGGTCATTATGACTGACTGCAGAAAGAGCAGCTTCAACCAAAGCTCCCAAACCCCCCCAGGCAGTGCCTGCAGGACGAGAACTGCCCTGCTTTGACACAGACCCCCTGCAGGACTTGGGCACAACACCGGGGCCACACACAACAGCACACACGTGTGTCTAAGGTTGTTTATTAATTCTGTCTGTTCTAAGTTGTACAATTATGAAAACAACAAAACGACTGCTGGAAGCCCAGGAATATTTACAATCTCGCCTTGTTGTAGTGAGGTCAGTCTATGTTGTTGCACAGATTGGTTATGTTTGGTACCACAAGATGTTTAAAATTCAGACAAATTTGAACAGATTAACAATTGTATATACAGGAAATAAAAGGAAATTCAAGTATCAAAATACAGACAGATTAAATAACATTTGTATTACAAATCAGCCCCACTGCCATACATCACAATTAGCAAAAATGTCCACATTGCAAACTGAACTCGACTGTCTCTGCCCTGTCAGGGAATCCCAGGTTATTCTTCTGTGGGTAAGAAAAATGTCTGAGCTGAGTTGACTTAGCGAGAACAGCACAGGTTCTTTTCTTCTGGGAAAAAATAATTAAGGTAATACCAATGTGAGATCTAAAAGGGAGACCTTTGCAACACGACAGCGTTGTGAGTGCTGTGCTGGCTCCAAAACACGGATCTGAGCAGAGCCAGGGAGATGCTGCTGCTGCTGGAAACTTCTGAGGTGGGTGGAAGGAGCATTAAAGCATTGGCTCCACCTCAGCTGCACACAGAACAGGATGTGTTCAGGGCTTTTTGGCATCTGCTCTGTGTCTCAGCAGCCTCCTGAAGGTACAGACTTCACTACAGGTACAGCCTGGAAGGTGCTGTATCTTCTCCCTGGGAGGGGGGACAGGTGTGTACCCCAAAAAAGTTGCATAATTTCTTCTAAAAAGAACAATCCCAAAGCAAGTTTAAAGTCAGCTGAACAGCTAAGATTAGCGCTGTTTTTTTTTTTTTTCTTTGTAAACACAAAAAATAGCATAAAGCATCTTCAATTTGAAAAAAAAATTCATCCCCTCCTATAAAAAGAAAGACAAAACTCGGCAACTCCGTTTGCCGGCCGTGAGTGAGGGCTCAGCCCACAAACCAAAGTCTGTGAAACACAATCTGTCTTTAAAGAGAGGAACAAGGCCCAGGGCAGCCCCAACTCTTCCCAGGCAGGTAATACAGCAGATGCAGTTGGATGCAATGTCATGTTCAGCACCAGAAATCTGGGGCATTTTCCTCCAGATAGCACAAAACCCTGCAGGGAGGAAGAGCCCGAATACTGCAGTGGGTGGGTGAGGGTGGCTGCGAGACTGGCACAGCCCAGGGTCAGTCTCCAGCACCGAGTCCCTTGAAAGACCCCACCACACTGAACTGCCAAAACAACTGCTCTGCCTGTGAGGTGAGAAAGGGAGTATCTGGCTAAAGAATGGATCACTAAAGACAACCACAGGTTTACACGTGGGGCTGGAATGGACCACCAGGGTCACTGAGCCCAGTGCCTGAAGATTGGAGTCTTCATCACCACATCACCTCCAAGCCAACCTCCAAAAAAGCTCACGTGTCAGAAAGGAAAGGTGTCCCTCCTCCCAAGCAGAGGTTCAATTTGCAATCTCACCAAAGACTTGTTGCCAACACATCAAATATTTACACTTAACACCAGTATGAATTGCAACATGTGCATAACAAGGAATGTTAGGTTTCCTAAATTCATTGACTTAAACCAAAATCTCCATTCCCCCTTCCCAATCCTTTACAGGTCTATGCCCTTGGGATTGTGGTTCACTTCCCTCCCAGCCTCACTGGTGAGAGAGACTAAAGGAAATCCTGACATACAGCAGCAACTGGAGTTAAACAGGAATTACTCGGGCACAGCGTTCCCGTGCGGCAGCAGGTCCCACAGCCCTGACAGGGCCCGACGAGATCACGACGGACGCGCTGCGCTACATTTTGCATCTGAAGAATTCAAATCACAACCATTTTAACATTCTCCCCAGAGGGGAACAGTCTGAAAACACATCAGTCACAGCCCAAACCACTGTGAAACACTCCGTAATTCGGAATAAAAGCAAGCACACAGCACCTGTGAGGTGGTGTCTTTGGGGACACTGGGCTCGGCTGGGGCCAAGCCACCCTCAGGCTGATGTGGTTTGTCCTTGGGGATGGACTGTTTCAGTGTAATGCCCAAAATTTAACTCCTTATTTGTTCATCTTCTGAAACGGTTGCACTAATTAAATAATGAGCTAGTATCAAAAAAGTGCTAAATCACAATTGAATATACTTAAAAAAACCCCAACCCTTCAGGGCATAACTGCATTTAAAAACAAGACAGGTGCACAGAGGCTGGAGCAGGGAGTCGTCCCCAGGAATTCAGTGCGGAAACGGGAAGAAATGGGGTCCTTGCCATAGAAATGTCAAGTATTGCAACAGGACAGTTCGGGGGATAAGGAAGCTTTGTACCATCGGGGATATTGGCCACAGCTGCTCTGGGGTGAAAGATCCTTTGCAGATTCTTTTCCTCAAGTTACTTCCATTTGCTACAAAAGCGTGGAGTGGCTTGGAGAACAGGATGCAGACTTACCCCACCAGGTTCTCACACGGGAGGAAGCGATCTCCAAGAATGTGGCGTTCTCTCCTCTTCACCCAGAGCTGAAGCAGAGTAAGTACCGTCAGAAATGCGCACACCACGCCCCTGCTAAGACTTTCTATCGTGCTCCTCGCCGGACTGCGGGATTCTCAGTAAATAAAAATTTGTTGGTTTTCTTTTTCCTCACCAAAAAGCTGCAGTGCTACATTGAAACCGTGAACCGGATTTACTCTGTGTCACTTCGTTAAAAAAGAAACGGGTAGAAAGACGTTTTTGTCTCGAGCTAAAAAAGGCGACATCGCTCTCGGCCTCCGAGTCTTGAGTTTTCCTCAAGGAAATGGAGAGAAGCAGCTTTCCTCGGCGGAGGCTGGGTCCCTTCCCCCCTCTGCTCTGGGAGCCCTCACCGAGCAGCCACGCACCCACTCCGAGGCAGCCACCCGTGCCAGAGGGAGATGATCTTCATGTCAGGAGGCCACTGCGTCCCAGGTCTCTGCCCCGCTACTACATCCTGTGGTAGGAGACGGCTGCCTGGAGCTCAGCTTCGCAGAGGCAAACAGAAAGGAAGATAATGGAATGAATTTCCGAGTCATACAAAAACACGTGCTGGGAAAGGCGAGGCGAACGGCCCGGAGATGGAACACAAAAACCGTCAGGGCTACGGACACGGAGCGGCAGCGGCGCGGTTTGGGAAGGGCTGCCTGTGATCCCCGCTGGGTTTGGTCACCTGCAGAAAGGCACATGCTCTCATGACCCGGATTTAGGGGGTGCAGAGGGACCTGCCCTTCCCAGCTGAGAGCAGGGGGAGGTGAAGAGCTCAGACCCTCTGAGCCTGGGCAGATGTGTGGCAGCTGTGTGGTGAACACCTACACGTAGAAACTGCTCTGCCACCCACACCAGGGACTGAGTTTCTTTTACAGGAACACAGAAAACTTCAGGACACTCTTACAGCTGGGAAAAGTGCTGATGGAACCCAAATCCAACCTCCTGGAGCACCTCAGGCACAGCAATGTTCTGCTGTCCATAAGGCCTGGGGTGGCAGGGTGGCATTGCAGGCCCTGGGCAGTGCTGGCTTTGTGTCAGGGGGCTCTGTGGCATATGAAATGTATGTAACTAGATGGAGCTTTCTTTTGTTTTTTACTTTTAGTCCTCTAACTGGGTTCCCGCTATCTGAGCCCTCAGTCTGAGGTCAATTTGCCATTAAGTTGCAAATGACTTGGGAGATCAAACTCATTCCTGAGAAAGAGCTAAATAAGGACTTTGAAACATCAGATTTCACCATAGGTGAGAGGAAATGGAAGCTCTGAGACAGCAGCTCCAAAGCCACAGCAAACCCAGACAAGCTGCTGCTGGGCCCTAACACCAGGGGCAGTTAACCCAGGGCTGCTTCCTGACCTCTCCCTGCTGATGCTGCTTGTGGTGTCCAGCTGACATGCCCCCTCCCCAGCCCGGGGCTAACAACAACGTGTGCCTTTGGAAGTTTAACCACAGGCTGCCATGTGAGAACTACACCCAGCACTCATGAGAAGTCTGGTGTGTGTAAACACAAGGACTATGAGGGGAAAAAAACCTACAAGGGACTGAAATGCATGCAACCAACCCCCTCCTCATCTCTGAGGGGACAGAGCTCACAGTGGGAACGATCACACCCAGCCCAAACCAACTTTTCCCCCATCACCCAGAGCAAGTTCTGCACTGGGCTTTGAGGAGGGAGACTGTGGGCAAGGGTGGCCGTGAGGAAATGGAAGTGCCCATGTGTTATTTGCAGAGAGCATCACAGTGGTTAGTGTCGTTCGACTGGCAGGGAAGGAGAGGTGAGTTCACTGAACAGTACACAGCCGTGGCTCAGTCGGGAAAAGAAGGATCTTAGGAGGAGGGAGTGTGTGCACCGTAGAGACAAGAGGTCTCCATCAGTCCAAGGACAAGGTGAGATAGAAAAAAAAGGCCTGGGGGGTATCACATTGCCCCAGGGATTCACAGTGCCAGAGCGAGGGGGGAAGACGTGAAAACGGTGGGCAGCTTTCTTGGATCCACATCTCCGACTGCCAGCCTGCCCTCTCTGCTCCTCCCGCCTCGTGGGCAGCTACAGCGCGTTACCCTTGTTTCCGAGTAAGGAGATTCACAGTGTTCAGCAGCGATCAGGTACAAAAGCCGTTTAAGTCTACAGTCTCCTAAGTGCTGCTGCCTTGGACGAGGTGCCTACGCGGGCTCAGGGCGAGCAGCTGGAGGAAGAGGGAGTTTAGAAGAGCAGACAGATCAGATCGCAAAGGCACGGTTAGACGGGGCGGACGCGGGCGTTTGCTTTAGAAGATAGTGGTCTCATACTTAGTGCTGAGGGTCCGCTTGGAGTCCTGCTTGGGGTCCACGACCCAGGAGACACTGGCATGAGACTGGGAGTCTTGGTCCACTTCAGGGGGATCCAGCTAGAAAATGAGGGAAAGGGCATCTTAGGACACCTGTGCTTCTGGGACAGAATGAGTGGGGACTCAGAGCACAGAGCGCCTGCCTGCCTACTGCCCGTCCCAAAAACGTGCACGTGTGCAAGGGAGCAGCTCTTGCTGGGGAGGCATTTGAGTCCTTCACAGCTAAAACGTGTCTGGCCACGTCAGTCTCAACCCAGCACCCCAAGATGACTCCCTGCATTAGGCTGTGAGTCCCTGTCACCATCAGTGACAGCTTCACTCATCTCAAACAAGCATGAAAAACGGAGCTCTACAGAAATGGGACAGAGGGAGACAGCTCCTGGCAGGTGAGCTCCCATGTGATTTACCCTCCTGACCAAGCACGGCTCTTTCCTCTTGTCCTGCTAAATCAGGGTGCCACGGGGAAGTTACCACCCCAGCAGGAGCAGCAGGGTTAGCTGAGAGCTGCCACACTGCATCAGCGGGGGCAGGTGGGAGCAGCAGATCCCCAGGGTTCATCTGAATCCCCGGCGTGGGCCAGAACGAGCAGGGGAGGGAACAACAGTGAGGCAGGACACGGGGGCACAGCAGGAGATACAGGAAGTGGGGAGGCAGCCCGGGTCGGTTGGGAAGGGAGGATGGCAGGAAGAAGGGTAAAGACCTTCGCTCCAGGACTAACAGACTGCAGCGGCAGGTAGGAGGGGCGGTGTGTTGTACAGGTGTGACAGTAACAACAGCGGGTGTCGGGAGGGAGCGGCACCTGAGCGGGGGGAGCAAGCAGAACACAGACAAAAGGAGACATTAAAGGAAGACAGTGGCTTTTGCAGCAGTCCCTGCTCCTCAGCAGCTCCAGTCTCAGCTGGTTTTGGCTATGGGGAATCCCACACTGCAGCTCACCTATAGATCTCACTGCAGGTCTGCAGGGTCTGCACATGGAAGCTTGTGCTGCACCCAGCAGGGCACTAAAGCCCCATCCCACCTGGGCTATTTCCACCTCTGCCTGCCCTCCTGCTACCAGGAGAAGTCCCAGCCCTGCAGCAGAACTGACACAGGCACAGACCTGCAGTGCCAGCAGCAGGACAGGCCCCCCTGGATCACGTCTGGGCTCCCCCCACCACCCAGGGCAGGTGTAGGGGTGTGGTGCCCACAAGAACCCCCAGCTCAGCCCAGCAGGTCACTCCTGCCCTCACCCACGTACCGCGGATTTCCTCATGCCTGCTCGTGGTTTAGGCACCGGTTTGGAAGATTTTGTTTCAATCATTTCTCCTGCTCCAGCACCCAGAGACTTTGCTCTCTGGGCTTGCAGGGCGAGCTGGTAGGCGACCTCGAATGCCTGCCCCAACGTGAGGATGATCTCGTACGTCAGGTTCTTTGAGAGAACACAGAGAACACAAATCACCCTGTGCATAGCCCCCCTTGTGCTCAGAAGCTGCTGTGGAATTACAGACTTTGGCAGAGCTGGTGCCTTCCCATCAGCAGGTCACATCCTGCTGTGTCCCTGGTAAAGCCACTGAGCTCCTGGCACCGGGGGAGCCGGGACCATGTTGCCTCTCCCAGGGTCCCCTGCTCACCTGTAAAGCCCCACCTGCACTGCAGTTCAGCAGCATAAAGAAAAATAGCCTAAAAGCCTTGTGCAATTTTGATTCTGCCCAAGTATAAAAGCAAGTCACCTTTCTACCCTGAGTTAAAAGGTTGTTAAATCAGCCCATTATGCTCAACATAATTGAGAGCATGTTAGGGGTTTGTGCATGGCACATTCCCCAGGAGGAAAAGCTCCTGCCCTGCTTTATTCAGCACTGGAGTAACGAAGCTAGACAAATATTCTCTTTGTCCACAGAGGTCCAAAGGACAGGCATTTGGAACCAACACTACTATATGGTAAAAATGAGTGAAAGAACCCTGAAAAGGAGCAGTCTGTGACTAGCCAATAAAGCTGAGGGATGAAACAAATGGGCTGTGAAGGACTGGGAGATATGACATGACAATGCACTCACCACATCCACAGTGCTGAAGACATGGCAGTAGTGATGGCTGGTCTGCAGGTCCTTGGTGATGTAGGCAAATGTGCAGAGATCCTCAGGGTCCTGGGCAGCACAGGAGATGTTCCGGATCTCGTGCTCAGCAATGACATTCTGCCGGGGTCAACCACAAGCACCCGTCACCCTTCTGGGGATGGCAAATACACCCGGCAAACAGTGGCTGTGGAGGGGGACAGGGAGGGGAGTGTCCCAGCCAGACCAGTCCCAGCTCCCTCCTTTGGCAGGAATAAATGGCAACATGGTCCACAAGCAGCTAGTCAGCCCAGCCTTTGGCACTCAGGGGATCATCACCACCTTGGTGTTCTCCCCCAGCCCCAGGAGCTCCCCAGGACCAGCTGTGGTTTCTGGAGCCATAAAAAGTGACCTGTAGCCCCCAGGCAGGTGGGATATGTCTCTCCAGACACCGACTTTGAGGGATGTGCAGCTCACCTTGTTGGAGGCATCGATGAACTTCACCCCTTTGTACGTGATGGACAGGATTATGGTTGGGATCTTCTTCATGTGCTCCGTAGATTTCTTCAGAAATGAGAATATTCAAGTGACCAACTGTGAATGGATGTTCCTTCTTCACCCCCACCTCAGCCCACCCCAGAGACCCCCAGGCCTGTACAGGAAGTTTTGGGGATCTGGGACCAGGAGGAGGAAAGCTAGCTCCTGGTGAAAGCAGAGGGGAAGAGACAGGGACTTGAAGAGAACCCAGCCACTACTTTCCCAGTGAAAACACCCACTGTCCCAGTGCACAGACCTTCTGGGTACTGGGAACAATGCTGGGAAGGGACAGTTCACCAGAGACAGTGACACAGCCTGTTTGGTGGCCTGGGCCCCTACAGGGTTTGGGGAACCACTGAGTTCCCCCCTCCCCAACCTACATCATCCACCACAAGCTGCAAGTGAAGCCCCCAGCCCCAGGGTCTCCGTACCCTCATCTTGGCACAGGCGTCCTGTGTAGACTCTGTCCCTCGGAGGTCTTTGATCAACATGGAGCCCAAGTACTGTGTGAAGGAGGGAGAAGTTAAATCCTGCCAATCCCAGGGCAAAGACATTGCCCTGAGACCCCACACTCAACAGCCTGACCCCCAGAGCCTCCTTATCCTCACCACCCCCACAAACCAAAAGCCACTTACGTTGGCCTCGTACCCACAGGACTCGAAGATGAGCTTCTCGGGCTGGTGCTGCCAGTTTTGCACAGGGGCATACGGAGCTGCCAGGCTGGGGGGGCGCAGGGTGAGCTTGGACTCCCGACGGTCCTCCTGCATGGGAACAAACACGGATGTGAAGCCACAAGGGGTTCAGCCTGGGTTGGAGCAGCTCTCAGGGGGAGTCTTTGAGCTGAGAGGATTGAGGATGACAATGGCAAAGTCCCCCAGGAGCTGGGTGGAGGCAGCACAGGGGGTTAAGGAAGTGTGAGGCATCCATTTCTGAGGTGAAACTGAGGCATAAAGGAGCTGCTAGCTGTAATGTCTGAAGGAAGCTGAGCCTGACCAGCTCCCTCCCTGCATCATCCTCCCTTCTCCCTGGCTCCAGAGATGGGGGAGCCTGTGCAGAGGGCCCCCAGGACACACAAAAGCATCCACTAACCTGTGCTTTGTAACGCTCAGCTCTGGAGTAGGGAGCAACCTCAGTGCCACGATCGTGTTGCCTCTTGGCAGTGTCCCCGGAGGGCAGCAGGAGATCGGCAGATCTGCCTGTGCAGGAGTCGTTCTGGCTCAGGGGTGACGACGTCTGGGACATCAAGTCCTGGCACTGGAGGGAGCAGACACCACAAAGGTGAGCTTGGGCTGTGCTGTGACCTCATTGCTCTCTCTACATCTCCCGACACAGGGTGCATTGGGTGGACTAACGGGGTCAGTATCTGCTCTGAGGGCTCCTGCCTCAATGCCAATCCCACCCTTTACCTTCTGCATGAGACACCTGATTTGCTCCAGGATGGTTTCAGCCAAGTACTCAGCCCTTTGTGCCCAGCGTGCCTCTGCAGCCATGAGCTCATCCCAGGAGGGCAGGGGACACGCCGGGCTAGGGGCAAGGTGATTCCACAGGGCTGGGCTCCCCTAAAGCACTAAGCTAAGCACCCGAGGGTGACGATGATCAGCCACCCCAGCAGAGGAGCCCCGGGAGCCGCCGCCAGAGCGCGCCCAGGGCCCGCAGGCACGGCCAGAGCCTCGGCACAGCTGCGGCCGCATTAGTCCCATTCAACCCACTCGCTTGATTTGCCATTGACGTCCGCCCGCCCCCCGCGCCGCAGCCAGCGCTGGAGCTCACCAGCTGCAGCGCCAGGAAATGCTGCAAATGGCCCATTCTCCCACCCAGCCTCCCCGGGCAGCATCTCAATCAGCTGAGCTGCACCAAAGCAGTCCTCTCCCTGCCTCAGCCCTGCTGCCTTCAGTCTCGCCCGGCTCACGGTGCAGATCCTTGGCTGCTGGTGCCTCCCATGCTCCTGCTGCCCGGCACAGGGGGCTGAGCAGTGGGTCTGTACTGGGCACCCTCCCAGTGCAGCACCAGTGTGAACCCTCTCTGTTCTCACACTTGAACCCAGTTCCTAAAAAACCCCGTGCCAGCAAGCAGGACACAGCAGCCCAACTCACTTCAGCTAAGGCTGTTTGAGTTCAAAAGCCTTGGGAAGCCAAGAGGGCAGAGCCCTGCAGCAGGGCAAGGACCAGATGTTTAGGGTGGGTAAACTCTAATCACTCCAATTCCTGCTCCAGGAAGCTGATTAGCAATCTCTGGGAGGAGTCAGCACGACATGCTAGCCCATTCCCGTGCTCACAGGGTAGCTCAGCAGCCCAGCAGCTTTTGCCAAACTCGGCTCTCAAAAGGCAGTTTTCAGGAAGAACGGGGAATGTGATGCTTCCCTCCCAGCCAAACCCCATAACAAGGGCCTGACATCCAAATGCTGCCACTCCTGCAGCAAAAATCAACATCCACACATCTTGTCGAGTGTTATTTGGCAGTGAGAGCGGGAGCTCTCAGCAGCCCAGCCGGGCCAGGGAGAGGGCTCCAGATCCCAAGGGTGCAATCAAACACCAAGTCCCAGCTGCAGCCCCTCTCCAGCTGGGCTGGGTCACTCCTGCCTGCTGAAAGCTGCCACATCTCTGAGCAGGAAACAAGGGCAAGAAAGTGGGCTCAGAGCTCCCTTCTGTGCACAGCAGAGGTGAGATGGCAGCCCTTCAGTGAAGGCACCTGATCCCAAGGGGCAGCCTGACTTTTCCCATGGGGTCAGCATCCAAAGGGTGACTTGCAAGGGCTGCAATTATCTTGCCCCACTCACTGCAAGGTTTCCTCTGCACAAGTATTTGCTGCCTGGGTGGCTGAAGAGTACGAGGTGAGCAGCTGAATAGACACCACCAGCCACAGCAAGATTTCTCCCAGCACTGACACAGGAGGCAGGCAGGGAACCATGAGCAGGGACTCACTCTCAGCTGTGAGAACCGTGGTGGCTTGGCTGGTGGCTCCTCGTAGGGTCTGTCTGCCAGTGAGGCGATGATCCTCTTCCGATGGCCCAGCAGGTTCACTTTCAGCACCTGCAGGGAGAGATCAGGGTCACCACGGGCACAGAGCTACTCTGAGAGACTTGTAGCAAGTGCCAGCCCCAGGGAACAGGGCAGGACCTTGCTGCTCTGGCAGGAGAGGGGCAACACTCACATTTACAATCTCGAGCTCCCAGAGGTTTTTCACAGTGTCGATAGAGCTGTAGCCACTCGAGAGGAAGGACTGGATGTAATCCTGCAGCCCCAGGGAGTCGAGCCATGCAGGAACTGATGGCTGGCTATTCCCATCACAGCCCAGGGGTTTCAACTGTGAAAGCAGGAGAAAGGTGTTAAAAGCTGCAGGAGCTGGGATCCCAAGGGATATGGGGTCAATGAAAATCAGTTTACGGGCCATCACCATCTCCACTAGCCAGTACCAAAAGCACTGTACAAAGAAAGAATGTGCTTGGGATCAAGACTGGCAGGAGGAACAGTCCCAGCATGGAGCTACCACCACCGTCACAGCCTGGAAGAACAGTATACTCCTCCTCTCTGCTATTCCCCAAACCCTTCCCACAGCCCCGGAGATGCCTCCATGGCTGGAGATGCAGGGTCTGGCTCTTGTTTCCCCTGGGTTCAGAGCCATGCTTGGCAATGCCCCACCCTGGGCTGGTGCTGACCTTCGGGAGGGAGCGAGCAGCCTGGAGCAGCTTCCGGCGGTGCTGCGGGTCACCGATCCCGATGTCCCGAAGGTCCTGGTCTTCCATGACATTACAGCCCTGTGGGGACAGGAGGGGTGACATGGGAGCAGGGGACAACAGGAGGCACACAGGTGTGCGAATGGACATCACCCTCCTGACTTGACCTCCAGCACATCCTGGCAGCAGCAGGAGGAGGAGGAGGAAGAAGAGGAGGAGGATAAGGAAGGCTTCCAGGGCTGGGAGTACTGCCCCATGTACCGACCTTGGGCACAGAGAGGGCTGACAGGAGCAGAGCTGCAGCACACAGAGCACAGCCCTCCCCTCCCTGCTCTGGGAGCCCTTCCAGCCTTTAACCCCGGGGCATGGCTTATAGCCACCTCCCGTGAAATTCCACACACACAAAGCTTTTAAACATCCTCTAACAGTGCCCAGGCAAACCCCAGCCCCTCCATGCCTGAGCAGGGGCTCTGGGTTCTGCTCAACCTCCCTCCACAGCCACAGAGAAACCTGTGCTGCTTCTCCTGGAAGCAGAGGAAGGTCAGGTGTCTCCTCTGGCTCCAGCAGGGCCACAGATGCTCCAGGCACCCCACACTGTGCTGTTAAAACCCATTTTCTGCCCCCTTCCCTCTGCAGAGCAGAAGCACACGGACTCCACCCCCCCTTAAAAGCTGTCACAACCTGCTCCCCTGCCCTCCTACCTGGGCAGAGCTCAGCAGGACACGCTCCCCACGCCTGGCAGAGCCACGCTTTGTGACTGAAGGATTCAGCTCGAGCCCAGACGTCCTCCCTGGCCCTGCCTCCCTCTGCTCCCCAGAGAGTCCCGGCAGGTGTGTGCCGACAGCACTTCACTGCTCCACATTTCGGTTTTAGAAGAGAAACCCAATTAAGGCCGGCCGCAGGGAAGGTGAGGGCAGGTGAGATTGCCAGGCACCCTCCAGAAAGGGCACCAAGGGTTTCCCACCCCTTCCCATCCACACTTTTGTGGGATTTCAGCATGTGTGCTCTGCTGAGTGCTACCTGCTTTAAATGCAGTGAGCTGCCCCAGAGCAGCCACCTCCCGAGCGTGTCCTTGCCCCCAGCCACGCCAGCAGCTGCTCTGCTCCTGCCAGGCACCATCACTGCCACTTCCATGGAGGGTGTGGTGACAGCACAGCAGCGTGGCACATGGCTCTCCACCACCCAGGAGCTGCTCGTCCCTCGGCCACAGAGGAGTGTTCAGGGAAACAGGGAATTAACACCAGAGATAAGAGATGCCCAGAGATCTCTCTGCCATGCAGGAGAGCTGCCCTGCAGCCCAGACCAGTCATTTAGCAAACAGCAGTGGCAAATAAGCAGTGGGTGGCAGGAGGCAGAGCCCTCACCACCCCCTGACAGGGCTCCTCTGCCTCCCCCTCCCTTGGAGGGTCAGATCCCACACATTTCATTCCTGGAGAGCTGGGAGGGGACAGGAGAGCAGAGCCTGAGCTGACAGCCACGGCACAAAGGCAATTATTTGTCTGAGTTGTTTAAACAACAGAAAAGTCAGGACTGAACGGCTCTGCAGCCCACGGGGGAGGAGCAGGGTTCATTCTGTGTTTTCCCAAAGGCCAGTTCACAGACTGTGCCAGTCAGGGCCATTGTGCTGGGGAGAGCCACTGCCCCAGAGTCCCTGTGGACACCAGATCATGGCCAGACCCATCTGCCCTGCACCCCAGAGCCTGTGAGCGAGGCCAAGGGACACCAGGGGCTCACCTGAGCTGTGAGAGGATGGAACCACATCACATGAACTGGTCTGTGCACGCCTCAACTGCACAAAATCAGTCAGTAAGAAGAGGCAGGCTGTTGCTGAAAGCTCCTGGCTGCCCATTTGGTGCACAAGCAGCAACTCTCTTGGACTGGGAACCAACTCTCAGTGATTAACACAAGGAGCTGCTGCTGCCAAGGCAGTGACCTCTGGTGGGTGGGCAGCAGCATCCCACCAGAAAGATGGAAACATCCCCTCCCCTTTCTTGTTCATGAATTTTAAGCCAAAGAGCCACATTTAATGTGCATTCCTGTAACAGCAGGAGATTGTGTGCTCAGCTCTGGGGAGGAGGGAAGGGATTAACGGGGATTAACTCCCCTGACAGACACCTCACCTGGCAGGAACGCAGCATGTGTGGGAGGAATTCTTCTCTCAGAGAGAAATGGCTTCGAAAGGGCTTTTTGAAATGGACAAAGAGGGCCAGAGCGAGTGATGGGATTTCTCTCATAGGTTTGGAAAGCAAAGTATTACTGCTCTGTGTGGGGGAGGAACGGGGAGGGACTGAAGTGCCCATAGCACGTCACACCTCAGGTACCTGAACCCTGCAGTTCCCAATGCCTGGGCCTGCTCTGCTCCCTTGATCTGCCCATCTTGGTGCTCTGTGGCTCCATCCCCCTGCAGAGAGCCTGGGCTGAAGCTGGGGTAGTGCAGGGAAGATGCTGGCAAGGGCAGAGCTCACAGGCAGTGCTTCCCTTTGTGCCACCCGGACAGCAGGAACAGTCCGCAACCAAATGAGCTGTGACAACGGCGATGTGTTATTTTCATGTATAAAAACTAAACAAGCTTGCTGATCCTATTTACATTTTCACTCATGCACACTTTCCAGTGTTGAGCCCTTTTTGGTGCTAATCCCCTTTGGCATGGTCGTGATCCCACATGAGCAGCACGGAGCTGGTGGCTCTCGCTCTCCCACAGAGCCCCAGTGCCACCCCCAAGGCAGGGCAGTAGGCGTTCTTTCACCTTTAGCATCTCAAATTCAAAGAAAATTGCTTGCTCTGTAGCAAGGATACAAGGTAGTTAAACACTGTGAAGCCTACAGCTTTCTCCTGCACTCCTTATTTTTATGTGTCACATTAAATTCCCTCGGTGGCAGTCTGTATTCTCGGGGTACTTAACAAGGATAGACAAAGCGTAGCAGCTCCGAACAAATCATTCCAGCCCCTGGTGCAGGAGAAATGTCCTTCAAACCCATCTGGATTTCAGCTCCCATGGAAAACAATAATCTGCCACTAAAAGAGAGAATTAAATACAAAGACGCTGGAGATCTTTTAACCTTTGCCAGCCACACAGAGGAGCAAGACTTTAAACCTGTCTGCACTAAACACACCCTCAGACACGAGCCAAGGGGCAGAGCTGCTCTGCATGGGCCACTGCTGCTTTTTTGGTTTTACCCAAAGGTTCCCTTTGGTGCTGGCCACACCTCAGCAGATGCAACCTCCCAGTGCTCCTCTGAGGGCACAGACCAGCCCCAGCTCCCACCAGCCCCTCCCCAGGTCCTCTGAGGACTCTCAGGGGCAGAGCAGGGCTCCAGGATGTGCTCTGCCATCAGCCAGTCCTCCAGGAGCCTCCAGCAGCAGCCTCAGAGACGCCAATTAGAATCAAAAAGACTTTCCCAAGACGTGTTTCCAGTTTTATTCCTTGTGACAAGTGCTTTTACCTTGCACGTTCCTCCTGGGTGCCTCAGCTCCATGGGAGCAGAGCAGAGCGAGGGAGGCTCAGGGCTGACCCAGGCCAGAGCTTTCACAGCCACCCACATTTTGGGGCATCCAACAGCTCCTTCATCCCAATATCTCACCATGTGCTCTGTCAGGAACCAGTCCCCACCTGGGCTCAGCCAGGGAAGGGACACGGGGTGAAATGCATTACCTGGGGCAGAACTCCTATGCTCCAGGCACAGCAACTTCGGTTCCTCCAAAAAGCTGGACAATCAGCCCAGTGAGACACCTGAAACTGGGTAGGCTGAGTCCCACCCCAGGTCCGAGCTGGCAGAGACTGGCTGCCAGGCAGTCAGAGGGGCCTTCATCCCCCAACCTGGCCTTCAGCTTCCTCTGAGCCAAGCTGAGCCCCCTCCATGGAGAGGCACAAATACACACCACCATGAGGGACACTCCTGAACCCTGTCTCTGCCCTCCACACCGCCCCGAGGGAGGGCAGGGATCTGCCAGTGACCCCTGTCCTCACTGAGAGCCTTGCGGGATGCTGCTGCAGCAGACCCGCCTGCAGCGACACGAGTTTTTGGAAAAAGGGTTGGCTTTGGTCACACCTCACTGCCTGCACTGTAGTTAAACAGCCCGAGAGGCTCCAGGTTTCTCATTAAAGGAAAAAAAAAAAACCAGTCAGAGGTTACCTGGCAGAAGGCAGCGTCCCCTCCTGCTACCGAGGTGACCCCAAAGCGACTGAGCCAAAGGCAGCGCTGCCGAAATCTGCCAGATTCTTCCTCCAGCAGGACACTCTGCAGGCACTTAACTACCCAATTTTCAGATGCTGCTTCTTCCCCAGAGCCTGGCGTCTGTCCATGCTCTCGTTCCAGCTAAGGAAGGGCCCGAGGCACCGAGTGTTCCGTGCAGGACGCGTGGCCGGGCGGCAGCGGATGGACCCTGACGCCAAGGCTGCTGTGAGCACACCCTGCACGGGCAGCACGGGCACCACGACGTCTCTGCTATCAAAAGCAACAGATGCCAAACCCAAACACAGCGTTCCCAGACTCCGAAGGCTCCTGCAGACATCCCAAGCAGAGAGACAGCTGAAGGCTCTCTGTGCATAGAAAGTGCACGCAAAGCTCTTTTTCTTTTTTCCCTCAGTGCATTCAAGACAATTTGCATCTTGTGGAAGATTCTGCTGTCACTGCTATTGCTCTGCTTTTGGCAGCCTGGATGTGGGAGATGGAGACGTGTCCAGCTCACAGCTGGGCTCTGCACACCCAGATCTCAGAGCAGGGGAACCCCATTTGGTCATAAAAATGTGTGTGTTGGTAATTGGCTTTGTGACCTGTGGAGTTTGGTGCCTTCCCTTAATGGCATCTGCAGTCTGGGTACTTGAGTGGAAAGCAGGGGAAAGGATGTGTTTGGCCATGGCCACGATGACGAAGCCCCAGCTCTTCACAAAGCATCAACGGGAAAAGGGGCTCATACACAAAACCCTACAATAAATCTGAGATTAGCACACAGCCACTTCATTTTTGTTTAATTTTCTTCCCCATGCAGACTGGCAGCGTGACAATGGCAACGGAGGGAATCGGTCATGGTTGTCAAGTTCAGGCAATTTTATTGAGACAAAAAAAAAAAATTAACTGCAACTTTAATGACTTTTTTAATGTTTATGGGGCCTGGAGCTACTAATGAATCAAATATAAGTATCCTCTAAATTGCCAGTTCTGGTCCACCCACTTTGCTCCTCAAAATCCACTCCAACCTCTCTGCTCCCCGTGGAGTCCATTCCTATTATCTGGGGAACTTTGGCGCAGCTTTGCTGCATTTCTCTAGATCCTCAAACTTCCTTCAACCCCAGATCCCTGCATGCCTCTGCTCTCACCATTCCCTTCCAGAGACAACCCAAACACCCCTACCATGGTGGACAAAGCACAGTCCTCGGGAACCTCCCAAGGACCAGCCAGAAGCCACTGGGGAGATGTCAAACAAAATTCATTTAATTGAATGAAGCGATTCCCACTCAGGGGCTTGGCAGAGACCCTTTCCCCAGGGTCCACTCTTAGGGGCTCATTTAGTACTGCACAGGCAGTCTGGGGACACTGGCACGTGTTCCTGGGGGCTGGCAGCAGTGACCAAATCCAGAAACAGCCACTCAGAGCTTCTGCCCAGCTGAGGAGAGCTTGCTCCAGTTCCAGCCTGACACAGCCCAGGCATGAGCTACAGAGGGTTCACCTGGGTCTGCACGGAAATCCCTGCACCAGCTGTGGTCAGGCCACCTTCTTGCTGTGTTTCATCAAGAGCAGATGCAGTAAAACCCTGTGAGGAGTCTCTGGTGAGCCCCTGTTCCTCACAGACCATTCCTGGGTGCAAACTGCTACCGGAATGTGTCAGTGCAGTTTTCCCCAAATGGCTACTATAAAATGACAAGTTCTATATGAAAATAGAAAAAAGCTCTGGGGCAGACACATTCCCAGAGCATGTCCAAAGCCTGGCTGCTGCCCAGGGGACCAGCAGCTGTGCACTAAGCTGGGCCATTTAGAACTGATCAGGCAGAGCTGAGCAACTGAGGACACAGGAGATGCCAGTGCTCCAGCAGGGCAGGTACCAGGTGAGAATGAGGATGGTGCAGGTGTAAGCCCACACCCAAATCCCAGGATATGAAGAGCAAAGGAAACCTGGCTTTGTTCACATCCAGTCAGATGTGGATTGGGGCTGTCCTTGGCCTGGGAAGGCACGAGAGTGCTGAGCTCAGCTCACACCCCCAGCCAAGGTGAGTCAACCTGAGCCTCAACTCCACATTTTTCCTGGTTTTGCCTGCACACACAGAGAGAAGGGAAGGAAAGGGTGTTCTGTCAGTGAACAACACCGCAGGCTAATCTAACATGGCCCTGAATTGCATTTAATCAAATTAATGTCAGTACTCTAAATTATTTGCAGACACCCCATTCTTCCACCACCATCATTTTTCAACCACTTCTCCCCAATTATAAAAAAATAAATAAAATCCCCCAGAGGAGCCCAGGGCACTACACACAGAGAACAGATTTCCCTTTTTGACGCTGTCTCATTGAATCAGCATTAGCTGCTTTCCACACACTCCATGGGAATCCAGGCCTGAACAATAAAAAAAAAAGCCATAAAAAATGGTTTATGTTCTCTTTTACCTGCTCATTTGTGAATCAAAATATCTTTGAACTGAATAAAAAGTTCAACTGCAGAACACTGGTACAACTGCCAGAGCACACGGGGTTTGCCCTTCTCAGATGTCAGCCCAGAGGAAGCTGTCGGGGCAGCAGCAAGATCCCGTGCTCCAGGGGAAGGGGAAAGCTTTTGCAAGCATCTTGGATACATTTATGGGGTCTCTGGGATCACAAAACACCGTGTGAGGGAACAGGTAATGGCATTTCCTTCCCCACTTCTGTGGAGGAGGAATTCCACCATCGATATTTGCAATTCCTTTTCATTACAGTGCCATGTCCTTGCCTTCTCCAGATGGGCAAAGTCCAGCCTGCTGTTTCCCTGGGTTAATCCCTGTTTGCTGCAGGGACCAGGAATGAACTGGACATCCCAAAATCCATTTCCTGTGGACTTCTCAAAAGGGGCATCTGTGGCAGATGCACTGGTGATCACAGCAGACATGATGGGGCCAAGCTCCAGGAGCAGCAGAATCCCTCTTGGCCCATATTCCTGTGACATTTTTCCTGCTCTCCCAGCTTCCCAGCTCATTGCCCGCTGAGGACAATTAAGTCCATTTATTGTGTACTTTTCTGGATGACACTTCTCACTCACTGCTGCAGTTTTGTGATCTGACCTTTCATTCCCCTCCTCTGGTGAGGGATGAGGCAATGAGGCTCCTGGAACTCGGCGCACGCTACGGGGCCGCGTTCCTCCACGTGGGAGGCAGCAGTGCTGCTCCTCCTGGGTGGTGGGGTGGGCATTCCTGCTTCACTGGAGCTGTTCACATTTGGCAGGCAATGCTGCTGAGGGTTTTATCCTACTTTGCAGAGCTGTATTTTTGCTAAGTCAAGGACAGCACAGCCACTGCCAGCAGCTTCGCCTCGGTTGTGTTCACCCACCGCACAAATAAACTTTCCCCTCTGATGAAGGAATCCCAGCGGGCTGCGGAGCAGAGAAGGAGGATTGGAAGCACTGTCTCCACTTGAGCTGTTCCTAATCCCAGCTGCCTGCACAGGCTGCTGCCCAATTCCAGCTCCATATGAAAAGCAGCAGCAGAGTGTCCCAGTCCGACTGCCCCGTGGCAGTGGTAGTGGCCATGAAGGTCACTCAGTGGCAATGCAGAGAGTGAGGGAAAGATGCTGCTGTCTTGGACAGTGGGGTTAGTGCTCAAGAGTGGCAGAATAACAGGGAAAACCTCTTCCCTGCCTTGTCCATAAACATAAAGTGTGGCTACTGTAGGCAACTTGAAGGGAGTAGAAGAATTTTCTGCAGACACAGAGATTGTGGCCCAATATGCAGATGTGGGAAGAGAACTCCAGTGTTTTGGAAAGCTAAGCTACCTAAATCCATCTTTTATCACCTCTTTCCTCCTTCAACCAAGCCAGAAGATTACACAATCCAAGATTTGTGTAGACCTTGGGCCCTGCCCAGGAACACGTCCATGGACGAGGGCGCTCCAACGTCACGTCACATCCATGTCCCAGTAATCCTGCTGACTTGTGCCAGTGATACCCACCCCCGAGTGAAGCCAACGCTTGATCAAGATCAACTTTGTCCCAGCTGCAGAGCTGGAATTCCCAGGAGCAGAGAGGAGGCTCCAGAGCGCCTTTCCCTTCCACAGCACAGCCCGTGAGACACTCAGGGCTCCCAGTGTCACCTGCAGGAGCTGTGGGTCCCCTGAGCCCCTGTCAGGTGTTGGTCAGTGGACTCTGAGAGGAGCAGGACCCTCAGCCCCTCCCTGCTGCCCACTCCAGCTGCAGCCTGTCCAGTGAGGCGGCCGGCACGTGGCCGGAGCACAGCTAATCCCCAGTTCCTGGAGTTCTGAAAATAACGGAATTATTATTTTTGGAAACAACACATGTTTCTGCCTTCCTATATTAACATCTAATTAAGAAGCCAAATATATTTACAGAGCACTTTTCAAACTCCCTTTACACACAGCGTGTTCATGAATCATTTCCCTACCTGGGGGTAAAGGCTCTTGTGACATGGGGCATAGATTAACACAGGAGCCAGCTGAAAATACCCAGGGAATCAAAAATTCCTGAAACCAGACCCGGCTGCAGCACAGGCCACCAGAGCACCAGCAAGCCCTGCACCCCCAGTTGTGTCTCTTACAGCCCTGTCCCACACCCGAGGCAAACAGGGCACTTTAAACCCTGGTTCTCCAGGGAAGAACAGCATCAAGCATCCTGGTGCCTGCACACACCAGCTCTCACAGGTCCCTGCTGCAGTGACAGGACACACTCCTCGTTAGACTGTTCTTAACCCTCCCCTGAATTGCTATCTACCACAGGCTGAGTATCTTCCTCAGTAATTAAAGGGCTCTTTTAGGACACTGACCTGCTCTGTAGCTGCACAGTCTCTGCACACTGAACACTCTTCTCCTGCAAAGCCCCAGATTTGTCCCCAAAAGGCACCTGGGGACCCCAGAGCAAAGGCACCATCCTGGCACACCAGGACACCCTGCAGCCCTCTGAGCAGGGAGCAATGCAATGCAAAATCCTGCACAGAAAACATGAGTTTTTATATCAAAGGACTCCAATTTCCTAGTCTGGGCTACTAAAACTTAATTAACCTCATAACCCACCTGGTGATTTGCAAACCATTACCCGGCGTTCTTTGGACCTTGAAATATTGAACACAGTGAGGCCCTAAGAGGGACTAATCCTTTCATAGAAACTGTTTAATTCCAGGAAAGCAACACTCTTAGTTTGGAGTATTCTCTGTTAGAGATTGGAAGGGGCAGCCTATAAAGCAATGGTCGTGCAAAGAAGAGGACTGGGCAGCCCAACACTCAGAGCTCAGTGTCCTGAGCCCCTGCTCTGCCCAGCTTCAGTGCTCACAGCAGTTTTAATAATTCATCCAAGAACATCAAAAACACCATTAGAACCAAATTAACTACTTGCTCCTCACTTGTGTTTGGTCTGAAGGTTTTGCTTTCCCTACACTAGAAGCTGAGGGCAAGGAACACCACAGAGGGAAAGATTCTAAATAATTCAACTTTCCTGTTGGGCTGATGTACCAGCTTGGAGTTCTCAGGGCTGGGATGAATGGATTTAAAGCCAGGGTTGGCACGGGTGCTAGGGTCAAATCCCTAGGAAAGGAGATAAGCAGCAAAATGGAAATCGGCTGGGGTTTGCAGGAGATCTTTGTGAAATTATTTGACCTTTTAAATTTGAGAGAAATGAGCAAATGAGTGTCCCATCCCCTGAATCCAGCAGCAACCAACTGCTACACTGGGAGCTGCCACCCAGCACTAGACAGAGAAGAAAAATGCCCAGCCATGAAGAGAGCAAATCTTACCACGTACCCAAAACCACCACACAGAGGGACAAAACCAGGAACCTTTGCTACTGGAATTCTGAGCTCAGTGAGGTCCATCACACCTGGCCAGGCAAGGGAAAGGTGTTTTATCTGCAACTGCTGGGTGAGAGCAGCCACCAACCCCACAATGATCACAGATCCATCAACACGGAATCCTAAGAGGATCTACAAGGTTATTTTGTCCGAATTTGTTGTACCATCTCCAAACAGCCCCAGTACACACAGAGGTGCTGAGCCCTCACACATCTGTGGCCAAGAGTTCACTGGGGTTTGGGACTTGCCAGGTGAGACATGGGGTAAAACACACAGCAAACCCCAGTTCTGGAGGGGAGAACTCTTCTGTCAGGAGAAAGGAAAGCAAACTACCTGGCTGCTTGCTGTGGAGACCAGGAGGCACAGCCGGATAGATCCCACAACGTTTATCCTCCTGCTCAGGTCATTTTTAAAAGTATAATTACATCCTGTCTTTAAGTAGCCCAACAGATGCTGCTCAGGTGTGCACTCCCTTGAGCCTCCATCCATGCCCTTTCCTGGCCTCCTGTCTCTCTCCAGCTGCTCCTCATACCCTCCCCACCAATGATGGCCACTGAGTGTTTCCAAACCCCCTCACCCAGCTCACATCCTCCTGGTGTCACCTCTATGCACTGTCCCCAGCACCAGAGACATCACCGCTCCCATTCCAAGGCAGGATGCTGCATTGGCCAAAATGACTTTTCCAAAGATTTACATCAATGTTTTGCCAAACTTGGAGTCCACATTCAAAAGCATTTCTGTAAGCCATGCAGGGAGAACCCCTCCTACAGCACCAAGATTTTTCCTCTTTGCAGTTCATCCATCATTCCACACGAATTCTCAGATTTTTACACCGTGCTGCTTTAAGTTTCTAGACACTGGTTATTAAAACCCCTCAACCCTGAGCATTACCATGTCGTCATCATTAGATTTCAGAGCCAACAGTGTCAATGCAATTAGGTACAGCTCATTAACATACTGCCTGCATGCTCTGAGCAAGTACAGTTCCAACAAGAGGTCTGCTGCCTCCTTCACAGCCCAGAGCACAGATAGCTCAGGGGTTCCATCAAAACACCAGCGAATTGCAGTTCCCATTTCTGGAGTAAACTGGACAGCAAAGATTTAGGAGGCAGACTAAATAAAAATTTCCTATCAAAATTTTAGCGAGAAAACCAGTAACACCTGAATTAAAAGTGAAGACCCAACATAACCCTCATCTATTCCTTCTGCCCAACCTTCTACACCCTCCACCAGCACCGTGGCGGGCGGCAGAACCCGGCTCTGCCCGGCGCCCACGCGGGGCATCGGCTACACGGGGCAAGCTTTGGCCAAGCCACTGCTCAGGGCACTCACCAGGAAGCGGACATCGTCGAAGCCGTTCAGGAGCAGTTTGCTCTCGTACTGCTGCAGGCCGATGGACTCCAGCCACTCCCCGACGCTCTGCTCCAGCATCCGCGAACCTGACGAGAGAGGAATCGGCAGCCGCTTGAACAGGGAGAAACCGTTCAGGCGGTAGCAGCGGCACTCTGAGGAGGACAGATGGCATTGCCACATCATAGTCATTACCATAAAGAAACTCAAAAAATTATGCTCAGAGTACAACAAATCAGCGGGCAGACAATTCCTTCGGTGTGCACAGAGCATGGACAACAAGCTCGCTGTGCCTCCGTGGGCTCTGGGCGCAGATCTGTACCGCAGTTCACACTCAGAAAAGAAACTCCTCGCCCGGGCAAAGATTCAGAAGCGCTGCTGGGGCGCTGAGATCACAGGCACTGCTGTCAGGGCTCGCGAGTTCCTCGCCAGGCAAGCACATGAAGCCCAACCCCACGGGGATGCGGATCCACTCCTCGGCTCAGCGGAAGGGGGCGGGAGGAGAGCAGCAAACTTCCACCCGAGGCATTCCCAGGCAGTTGCAGGTGCGAGGGAAGGGAGCGCAGCTCATCCTCTCATCCACACACCTCTGGACACCGCCCCGGCTCAGCGGGGAGCACGGAGCAGCCTGAGAGAAAACAGCTTCATGCAGCCGAGCCAGCTCGGACACGGCGGATGCTCGGGAAAGCAGCAGGAGCCCAGGAAGAGCGGCTGTCCGCGGGAAGACACACAAGACAAAGGAAGCAAAGACTGCAGCAGCGGAGAGGAAGGGCTTGTGCTCTTCCTCCCCAGCAGTCCTGAGAGAGGCAAACCATGGCAGGGGCTTCGTCTCGCCGTTACTGTATTATGGGGACCCCAGGCACAAGTCCAATGGCCCTGGCTCTGTCATTCTACCAGCGATCCGGTCACTTGGCATTCCAGCATGCTGGCCCCAGAGAGCACAGCCCCACCTGTGACAGCACAGCCAGGACAGTTCTCACCCAACACTGCTGGTCCTGCCAGGTGTTGGGGACACACCTGGATTTGCCCTTGCTTCATTTTCTTCAGCTGAGCACAGCCACGGCATCGAGCCCCTCGCTCAGACAGGGAGCAGCTCTGCAGGAAGGAGGCATTTCAGTTCCCTGCTTCCAAGCCACGGCAAAAGGAGAAAAGCAAATGCAAGCACACTCTCTCCTCTTCCTGCAGCAGCTCAAGTCCGAGCCATGCCCTGGCACCTCCCCTTCAGCCTCTGATAAAGGAGATGCCTCCCAACACCTATGGAAGCCCTGGCAGATGAGCTCTCCCTTCCCTCACCCTTGGGATGAGTCCAGTGACTTGTTACTCTCCTTTAGTAAAGCTTAAGACCTTAAGTATTACCAAAAAAAAGTTCAGCAATCTCCTTTTCATCAGGAAATTTGCTATGCAAGACAGGCAGATTTTCAGGCTCCCTGGCGTGTCTGTTTCCAGCATGGATGCAAAGAAAAGGATGATCAGGAGACCCCTGTTTGCTTCCTTTGAACCTTCAGGTCAGCTGAAGCAGTTTGGTACCTTCCAGCCATCCCTCCCCACTGCGCTGCAATGGCTGCACACACAGAGCTCACGGTGTCACCTGCAGATTCCTGGGGTAATTCCTGCTGTCTGGTCCCGGGGGTTGCTCCTGTGCCGGTATTTGGGAGCTCCGGCCGGTCCTTCCAGCGCACGCGGCAACGCCGAGATCACAAAAGGCTTCTGCCTCCCTCCCCTGAGCCAGCCCGTGCTCCGGGGCAGCAGCTAAGGCTGGAGTGTGTGCCAGGAGCTCCCGCTGACCAGCTCTCCATCCTCCCCTCCATCCTTTCCCCCGCCGGTCCCTGCGCTCTGCCGGCGGCTGCGGCGGCGGCTTTGTCTGAGCCCCACGCTCCACGCTGTCCCTCCCTTCTCCTCATCCTCTCCCCCCTCCCAGAGCTCCCACCCGCCGGGAGGGAGGCAGCGGCTCCGTAACTCTCCAGTGGAAATCACTGACTCCTCAAGATTTACTCGATGATGGACAACAAGGCTTGGGGGTTTTAAAAAATGATGTCACAGGTCTGCTTCAGACAGAGCCAAGTGATTTGTGGCTGGCTCAGAATTAATTTATCAAGAGAGAGGTGAGGAAGTGCCTGCTGCCTACCACAGCATTCCTGGAACTGTGGGGATATTGGCAAGGGGAATGAAACCACAGCAGCTCCTCCTGAGCTCCTGAATTTAATTTTTAAAATTACTTACTCTATTCAGGCTTGCATGCACCTGTAAATACATTTCTGCTTTTAAAAGGGAAACCTACAGTGACACCAAGTGCAGGTTTTCTGTTTACAAAACCCTTTCAAGTCATGACAAAATGAGGAGAGGGAAGTATTTGGAGGGAGGGAATGGAGGGGTTTCCTTTAAAAAGAGAAGAACAGATGTCTAAAACATCCCAGGCTGAAAACTAGGATGCCCCAAATACATCTGATATTTGTGTGTTACAAGTATGATACAAGAACAGAAGAACAGCAGTACTTGTGCCCCCTGGCAAGATCCTAATCACAACTTCTGACTGAAACAAACTCCTATTTCTCAGCTCCATCCTTCCCCTTAATGCTCCACATTCTGGGAATCCTGCCTTTGAGAGGCCTGCGGCTGGCAGAGAGGGAACCAGTGGGCAAAGCTGGAATGATGAGTGCATTCCCAAAGCTGTGATGCCTCCTGCAAGGCTCTTCTCAAGTCCCACAGCACAGAGAGGAAGAGGCTGCTAGGGTTCAGGAGGGGCTTTTAGGTGTTATTGTTTCAGTAATAATCTTTAGTGTGAAGTTTGCATTTGTCTGCAGGACGAAATCAGTGTGTAGGCTGTGCTGGACCAACAGCACCCCACCTGCTCAGGGATATTTGGTGCAGAGAAACGTCTGTTCCAAGGCCAAACTCCCATAAGAAAAAGGGCAGGTGGAGTTTGGTATCCCTAAAACGATGGTGTTCCTTGACTGCCCAAGCTCCAAGAAGGCCTTGTCAGCCTTTACCCAGACACAAGGCAGCTGTACAGAGTAACTGCTCATCCAACTAGCTCCAAACACACTTATTCCCACATGAACTGCCAACAAGGCATTTCACCTTTCCAGACCCCAAGCTAGTCACAAACCCCAGTATCCTCAAACCTCACTCATTTTAAGGATAAGAGAGCATTTGGGGAGCTCCCTGCAGTTCCCCGCACATTCACCATGACCTGAAGTACAACATCAGTCCCACAAAGGCCTGTGGACAAAAGCCAAGTGTGTGGGAGCTCTCAGCGAGGGGCTGGCAGAGCTCTGCCTGCTCCAGGGAAAGGAGGGACAAACAGGGAATGTGCCCAGCAAAAGATCTGCACATGAGGGATCCCAAACTGAGTGTGACAGAACACAGCCCATGGGAAAACCCCCAGCTCCAGGACACAGCAGCTCCTGTGCCCACCTGCTCCAGGGTGTCCATCTTGCTGAGGGCTCCCTGCACAGCTGCAGCTCTGCAGGAGCACTGGCTCTTCCTCTCCCCTCCATGTCAGACCTTTCCCTGGTGCTATTGATCCATCACAGCCTGGACCGGCGCAGGGAGGGCTGTCAGAGCAGGGAGCACAAACCCACACAGAGCTTCAACTCCCCTGCAAACCCACCTGAGCCTGGGATGCAGAGCCTGAATCAGGCTAAACTCCCACTGGGAACAGTGGGTTCCTCCTCACCTAAGCAAAAACGTGAGTGACAAATGGATATGAGGTGAGCTGTGTCACAGCCCGTGTGAGCTGCGTGTGCGGATCTGCATTAGCATCTCATCAGGAGGAGCTGCTGCCCACCCAGAGTCAGAGCTGTTCTGCTGCAGCAGTCTGGAGGTGAAGGATTTAAAAGGACAGAATCCCTCATGGTGGCAGCAAGCTTGAGTTCTGCTTTTGCTCACGATTCAAAAACAGAGAAGGGAATTCACATTTTAAGTGTCCTCCAAGAGCTTTGTTCAGTGGGTATCAATACCTGCAGGTGCACTTAGAAATGCCCAGGATCACCCTCCCCGAGGCAGCTGGCAGATAAACCACATGCAAAGGGCACAGCCACCATGGCACCCACACTGACCCACCACTGGCACCATCCAGCCCTGCTCAGCACAGCTGCTGCCCTCATGGAAAGAGCTGGGAGGAAAAGCCTGCAGCTGCATTCTGTAAAATTAAAGGAATCTTCTCAAGGAGTGTAGAATTAAAATTGCTGGCAGCAGCATTGAGCATGATGTAGGAACCCAGGTCTGCTCCTCCTGTGCCAGAGCATTCCTCTCCCTCCCAGAGCCAAAGCAGGTTAAAGACATCCAGACACAGGAGCCAGCACCTTATTTGTGTGCAGAGCACAGCCAGGACAGACAGACACATGCTGGGTACACTACCTGAGATCCTGTGCTGCTCCTGGGAAAAGTCAATGCCTTCTCCGATGGAACTCATGATCTTTTCAATCTGGAAATAAAAAAAAAAAAAGCATGTGTTGCATTATTCATAAAGCATCAGGAAAAGGTAAAAGCAGCCCAGGATTTCACCTCCCACGTGACAGCTGAAGAAATTCAGGAAAGGATGTTAAGGTATCTCTGAACCAGAAGAAGCACCCTGAACATCTTGCCTGGCTAGGTGTTTGTTGGGATGGATGGCTCGGAAGGGATTGAGAGGTTGAGGCTCTGCAGAACCTTCCCTTCCACAACTTGCCAGGCCTGGAAATAAAAAGCTTCAACAGAACCATCCCTCTGGAGCACAGCCTGGGGGTAAAAAAGGAGCCCCAAACTCCTCACTCACCCTGCAGGAGCACACAGCCCCCTACACCAGCAGTGAAGCTGCAGCAATGCTGTCACCCACTCCTTCCCAGCAAACAGACTGGGAGCTTGGCTTCCCCACACTCTGTTTTGTTGGGCATTTTTGTTTTGGCCTGATTTATTTTTTTAAACCACCGTATTTCCCAATCCTATGCATGGACGCTCCACATGGATGCTCCACCAGAGCAGGTGCTTCCACAGATTGTTTGGGATAGCAGCATCACGGGGCAAATGCCTGAAGGACCCAGGAGAGGGAGCAGGAGACAACTCCATTTCTGAGGAAGCAATTCTACAGTCTACAGCTCCAGGCAAATCTCAGGCAATGAGGAAGGAAAGGTACAAACTCTGCTGGAATGGGTCTGAGGCCACTTAAGAGCTGCATAGAAATGGCTGCATTTGCCACACATACAAAAGAATAAATTAATGCAGGTTGCAATTCCCAGTGAACCAAAAGGAGACTTCCTTAAATGAGCAGAGAATCTTTTCAAGCAATTCTTGAGCAGAATTTGTAAACTGAGGTTTCCAGTGCAGTGGTGCAGAGGGAGAACTGACAATTCCCAGGTTAGTTTGTAAGAGGAAAGACCTGACAAACTGCAGCTCAGCTGGTCAGTTCAGACACTTCAATACTCTCAGCACTGAACCCCACTGTTTGCCAAAGAGCAACACACCCAAGAGGCTCAGGGCTGGTTGCTTACCAGTCTATAACCGAGCAGAAAATTAAAATAAAAAAAAAACAAAAAAAAGGAAAAAGTTAAAAAAAAAGTGCCTCCAGTAAGACTGCCAAAAGGAAATCTCCCAAGCTAACAGCCCTGCGAGGCACTTCTGAGTGGCTGCTGCTGAATGCAAAGTGACTGGCCACAGAGTGGGGGAATAAACCTCAACTCTTACTCAAGTCTTTTAATCCTGGTCATTTAAGGACATATTTGGGGAAGGAGTCCAAGTTTCCCTGGACTTCACCCCAGCTGCCTCTGCCCTGCCTGGCTCCCGGTGTGATGCTGTGTTTGGTGCAGCTGCACAAGTCCCCAAGCACCCTACTGGTGTGAGGAGCTCCTGGGGATGCTGCAAGAGGCTGGATCTGACTGCTATGCACACTCAGGGCTAACTTGGAGCTGAGAGGGGTTTTGGTGAAACAAAAAAACCCCTTAAAGGCTCCTGCCAAGGCAGATCTCCAAGAAGTCCCTCCTTCTGCAGGGAGCAGTGGGCACTGCACTTGCAGTGTTAAATGTCACCAGGGACCAGGCAGTTCTGTGAGCTGCAACACAGCTATTAAGGATGTAGATCCTCTGCCCCTGGAAAACCATGAGGATGAGCACCTCTACTGGGCTTGAAATACTGTTAGTGCCCATTTAGTGGGAGATTTGAAAATCAGCCTAGGAAAACAATCAGAATCCCAACACATACAGCAGAAAAGGGAAGTATGATCTAAAAAGAAATTCCAGTTAGGAGGGACTTGGGAGTCAGTGGACACATGGATCCTGTCCTAAGGCAAAAGCATTTTTTGCTCTTTGGCCCCTGGACATTCATGTGACCTTTGCTGGAACTGTTGGGAGACACCTGAGGCCTGCTGGATTCATCCCAACAAGAACCACCAAGGCAGACAGTTTTGACCCCCAAAACAGCAAATGCTCCCCAGCAAAACCTTCGAATTTCAGAGTGCCCTCAAATACCATTATGGCCACACAGGACTGCAGGGAAACACAGGGATGGTGCAGAAACAGCCCCATTCCCAGGTAACACCAAGGGCCCTGGATCTGGCTGCTCTACACCCTCCATGGACAGGCATTAAGCCCAAGCTGCAGAGGATTTCTGGGACACTACCATAACCCTGAGCGACTGCTGCACAACTGGGGTCTTGAGGTCAATTCAGTTCAAGCTGCAGAGGTTTAAGGACATTAAACTTTGCAGGTTGGTGTCCATCAGCTTCAGGACAAGGTACATCTCTGAGCTGGAGCTGCTCTGGTACCCTGCCTGGGAATCTCTAGCTGGATTCAGAGTGCAAATTAACTCTGAGGCCAAGTTCCTTTGTTTCCTTCGTGCTGTCCTCTCCTAATTGGAGAGAGACTTGATGCTGTCCAGGCTCAGCCCCCAGCACTGCCAGCTCTGCAGCCCCAGCTCTGCCTTGAGGACTTGCAGGTGCCTCTGAAGCATTGAAACACCCACGACCTTTTCCTCAAAAGCAGGGAATTGCCTTGTGCTATATAAAACTGAATGGAAATGAAACAATCACGTGGCAGAGGATTACCTTTCCCAGCCCTCCTTTGCCAAGTGCCGGTCACAGTTACGCACAGTCCCAGCTATTGCCATTAATGCAGAGGGAAATCCTGCCCTGCCCTCGGCTCTGCACAAAAAGCAAACACCTCAAACAGCCTCACACACCACCTCAAACATGGGTTTATGGCTGAGCAGCTTCATTTAACTGTTAGCAGGCTGCAAGGAGAAGAGTGAGGGGAAGAACAAGCCTAAAGAGGGAACCACTGCTTTAGATCATCCCTTTCCTCTGCAGCCTTTCCTCAGCTGCACTCCAGCATGGACACAGGGCTGAAGGGATGGTACCTTGAAAATAGCCTATGCTACAGTTTTTTAGGCTGTTCTTTCCCACTGGTTAATTATTAAAATACAAAAATACCATGTTTAAATATAGCACTGCAGATCAGACTTAGTTGTAGCCTGAACACTCAGTACCGATTTGTTTTGGCTTAACCTGTATTTTTCCACTGAAGCACCGAGTGCCCGTCTCTGGTTGTGCTGTGGGGTTGGTTTGAGGTGGGGATTTAATGGTTTATTTGTTTTGCAGCCACGGAAATAAAACCACAAAATGCTTCCACCTTCTAAATGAATACAACCAGATCTGTTATCCCTACTGGAGAGGGGCAGCTGGCTCCATGCTGGGACAGTGAGGGTGAGCCAGTGAGTCCTCAAACCCCACCAGGGAAGGAAAAACTGCACAGCTCAAGTACTCTGGGAGAAGGAAAGGCTGCAAGGATGGGAGAGTGCCCCTCACTAACCCCACAGCAGGAATGTGCCTGGAAGGAACTGTGGAGCAGTTACCAGGATCGGAGCTCCTGGATCTATTTTCCTATTTGCCTACATTTGGTGAAAGATACAAATGCCCCAAAAAAAGGAGCTGGGTGCGGTCAAGAGTCCGGCTGGGGCCAGGGCAAGCTCTTCCAGGCAGGCGGCCATGGGAACATAGCAACTGGCCAGTGACTCCAAAACAGAACCAGACTCAAAACAAACTATCCTGAGCACAGTTCTGCTAACAGAGGAAGAGACGTTTGTTTGCAGACAACCAGCGAGGCCAAACCAGCCTCGTGGCATGCTGAGGTCTGTCCTGCTGCAGGACAGGAGACATTTCCACCCCAGAGTCCTGCACAGTAATTCCTCACCTCACAGTGCTCGTGGCAGGAGCAGCCAATGGCTTCTGACATGGGCAGGATGCAGGATGGCTCCTCTTCTCTGATGGCAGCCTGCAGGAGCAGCAGGAACCCAGAGATGGACAGGTCCCACATCTGTGTAGGGGGCAGTGACCCCCCTGTCCCCAAGGGCACACAGTGCCCCACAGAGGCTCTGCTCCACAGCCAGCCCCGTTCCACCCTGATGGATGCCAAGCCATGGTGTCCATTCTGATCTCTCCAGCTTTTCCTCCCCAAGCCACTGTTGGAAGTTTGAAGCCAATGAAATCCACTGAGGGCCATCAAACCAGCCCCAATGCTTTAGTCCCCAGAATAAAGAGCTTCACACAACAGGGGCTGTCTGCCCACACACAGGGAAGGAGTCTCATTTGGACAGCACCAGGCTGACCATCACTCTGTCAGGGTGACACTCACCCAGTCTTGGAGGCATCTTGATGCTCCTGGAGCTTTCTGAAAGGGGCTTCATAAAACCTCAACTTACAGTCACCATCAATGCAAATGCAGAAGTTTGTTCTCAGTCTCTGCACGCAGCATCAGAGACTGCCAAGGACACGGCAAGGTCACCCTGAGAAAACTAAAATCACAGAATCCTCAAACAGTTTGGGTTGGAAAGGACCTTAAAGCTCATCCAGTTCCACTCACTGCCATGGGCAGAGGCACCTTCCACTATCCCAGGTTGCTCCAAGCCCTGTCCAGCCTGGCCTTGAACACTTCCAGGGATGGGGCAGCCACAGCTTCTCTGCACAGCTGGTGCCAGGTTTTGGGTCAATGTCTTCTGCTTCCTGTGTGGCCCCTTCCCAAACTGGCAGCTTAAAAGTCACCAGTGATTCCTGAGCACCAGGAAGAGGACCTGAACTGCACCTGCACAGGCCTCAAGACTCTGAGCAGCGAAGTTACTCAAATAAAGGTCTGTAATTAAATAAAACCACACAGAACCAAGCACACGCTATCTGCCATATGGAGGGCATTAGTGCACTATAATGACACCCTGCAGCAGGAGTATAATTAAGAATATAGCAGGATTCCCATTATAAATCCTTATTACTGAGGGTTCATAACCTACTGCACAAACCCGCCCGGGGCTCAGGCTCAGCAGACAAGAGCTGCTCCAGCAGCAGATTTCAGTCTCCAAAGCTCCTTACAAAGTTGGGTGGAAAGGTTATCACTCTTTTAAATTTCTGCAATTCCAGGAGAGTGTCAGGAGTTAAGACTTCATTATTTCCAAGCCTTAACAGCTGGGGGATGGGGCAGATTAAGTTTCAAAATATAAAAAAAACCTCAAAAATAACCCCCAAACAAGCCGCTTCTACAGTTTCAAACCCCTTTGAGCACAACAAACCCCCCCAGTGATGATGTGAGCAGCCCCATCACAGCCCAGCAGGTCAGCTCTGAACTCCAGGGGAGAACTATGGGCACGTGAGGTTTACAGATGATGCTGGGGCAGCCCAGAATCACTGACACTTCCATTCTGCTCCAATACCACAGCAGACCTCCCATTACTGACTGATACTGCACCCCTGAAGGAGGAAGGGAGGCTGCTCAGACTCAGCTGGAATATATCCTGGAGCAGAAGAACGGCAGGATTGCAGCATCCATCAGCATGTCTGAAAGGGATGGAGTAAGAGTGGGATCTGGGATAATAATACCTGCTGACTCCTTAATACAGGTACAGACCTGAGAAACTTGGATTTGGGCCATGAATCTCATTTCTAGGTTGGTGACAGCCCATAAACCACTTCTGGTTCAGTTTATGATGCTTCAGCTCCTGTTCTCCCACTGCCATCCCATGGAGCACACAGCTCATATTTCACTGCTCAATATATTCCATGTCTCCAAAAGACACCAGCCTGTATGAACTCAGCATAACAAACACCAGAGGCCTGGAAAACATAATGCTCCATTTATTAATTCAAAGCTAAACTGCACCAGCCAGTTGTTCACGGCACATTTGAGCACTCGAATCCAGAGCTGCTGTGCTCCATTCTCCCCCAGCAGCCTTCCAAACAGCAAGGAGACTTGCTGAATTTATTTCAAATCATTCTGCAACTGCTTGCCAGTGATAAAGGCAAACACATTTTCTGGCTTAATATGGTCTCTGAGAAATTAATTTGGAAGGGGACCAGGGCCTGTTGCTTCACGCCACTCTCCAGCCTGTGTTTTTGTACAAATCCCAAAGTTACAAATCCAAACACGTACCAAAAGGAACTTATGGTATAAACTTGAATTCCACAACAGTGTGTGATGGATCTGCAGTATCGCAGCCCTCCAAATATCAATGTTGTTTTGACAAACATTAAAATCCAACACTGACACGATAAACAGAATGGCCAAATGCAGCAACGCATCTGCCCACAGCAGGGAAACAACTGGACAAGGCTACTCTGAGTCACAACAAAAAAGGCAAACCCCCAGAAAGCACTGAATCAATCCTGTCTTTCCATATTCTTGCATCCCAACACAAACCCCAATGCACCATAAGGCCCTCAAGCATGGCTGGCTCTGGTCTGTGGGACAGAGCAGTGAAGCTGCTCCAGGCTGGAGACAGAGATTTAAAGACTTTTTTTTTTTCAAATAAAAGCTTCAGAAGCGCTGGAAGATGCGACGTAAAGCGGAAAAGAACATAATGAAGGACTGGATTTAGTAAGGACACTGCAGCCGGACATTTCTGTTCCTGAAAAACAAAAATGTCCCCAAAATGCCAATGATCACAAGGTTGTTACATAACCAAAACATCCGTCAGAGCACGAATCATTCAAACAAGAATCAAAAAAAAAGCTTCTGATTCACTAATATTGAGTTCACACACTTGAGAAGCTCCCAGAAACACACACAGAGGTGGATGGAGCTGCTGTACTGGCAAATATCACCCCTGTTGTGTCCAAGCCTTGCTGCTGGAACAAAGCATGCCTGGTCTTTACATTTGCCTTTCAGCACGCTGGTTTTCCTGTAAAACCAGTAAATTGTCTTACACTGCCTTGGATTGGCTTAGTTCCACATTGGCTCACAATTCCAACAGGCTGGGCCTTCACAGCAGATTTAAAAATGGTAGAAACACAAAAGCTTTCACTTCAAAAAGTTCATCAGGCTGGAGGAAATCTCCCCACTGGGGGCAAAGAGAAAAGAATTGGACATGAGGGGTGATGTAAGAATTCCTGACCTTAGCACAGGAAAAACAGGAGGAAACATTAGGATCTGGAGACAATAGAATAATCAGCCCAATAATTAAGCTGATTAAGACCCTGATGGCCATACTTGTTTAGCAGAAATCAAGACCAGAAATACTGATCCCACTGCTGCTTCTGCCCTAGACAAAAGCAAATTCCAACTATTTCAGGCAAAGGGGAAACTGGAATGTGAGCAGAGGGCGAGGGTCAGCTTGGGGCAGGGGACACCCAGGGACAATTCAAGTCACCCTGCCTGGTCCCACCAGCCAAACCCAGGGCAAGGAGATTTGGTTCTCTCTGAACCAAGAGAATAAATGAAACATTTTGGAGGCAGAGGCTGACCCTGAGCTTTTACACCATGCAATTTCACCAGGCACAAAACCAGCAGCTCTTCCTGAGTAACAAGGGGAATATTTGCATTTTCTTTCAACGGTGCTGGCTGGCAGCTCTGAATTTCAACTCCTGGGTGTTTTAAGGCAGCGGCAGGTTTTGCATCAAAAGGCTTCCAGAAAGTTTCACATTTCAATGCAAATGTTGTTAATCCTCCACAGTAAGCCTGTAATTAAGACACTGATTCCACAGGGTGTACTGCAGCACCCAACAGTCCAGACAAGGTTTAAAGACACCCACAGCAGCCACAACCTCCACCAAGTTGCCTCCCAGCTCCAAGCCTGAGGTGGAAGGCACCACAGATGTGCCATCTGCTCCTGGCATCCATCCTTAGGGGACATCAACAGCCCCAAAATGGGTCAGGAACTGGTGAAACACCACATCCATGGTTACTGCAGATGTAAAGCATTCCTTTTGCAGGAGACATGGAGCATCACCACAGTTAGTCATCGGAGATGAATGTCCCGTGCCATAGATAGCTACAGAATATTCATTAGTTCTTCAACTAATTCACTTAGGGGGAAAAAAAAAGTGGTGAACTGTGCACCTCCTTTTTTTCTAAAAAAATCTAAAGTAATGTGCATGTTTTATTCAGTTCCCTAAGTTTTGTTTTTTTTTTGAAGGACGTTTAATCTCTTCCTAGGACGGCTTAAGCCAAAACACAGAACTACAGCCTCGTTTTGTGAGATGGACACTGGAACCTCCAAAATTCAAACTCAACATTGGAACAGATGACTTGATAGCAGGCAGTTGGAAGTGGAGGATTTCAGGGGATGTTAAGGGATGTCAGGAGCCAGGTCTGAGGCCAATTCCCAGCAGCCTTCCTTGTTCTTAGCCCTGATCATTTAACAGCATCGTTTTTCTTAACAGCACCTACAAGGCAGAAGAGCAGCCCCAGGCCTTGACTGCAGACATCCCTGCTCAGAGCCTGGAGCATGAACCAGGCTGGAGGGCAGGTCTGGAGGTGCCCCACAGAGCAGGGAGGCACAGCAGAAGCAGGTCTATCTGCCCTGAAAAGAGGATTGGCAGTGGGGCTGGGGGCCAGAGCCCTCCTCCCTTAGAGGTGTAAATACAGGTTGTTCTGTACCAACCCCCTGTGAGCAGCTGCTGCCCCACTCATCCCTGTCTGCTCAATATTCATGAGCCAATGATGAAAACCAAATCCATCACAGGGTTGGAAGCACTCAAATATTTATGCTGACTGAGAGCTCTACCCCCTCACACGCCTCCTTGCCCCCACCCCTCTCCCACTGAGCAGGATTGAGCATTCCCAGTCCTCACCTCCCCAGGCAAAATGTGGATGTTTGATGTGAGAGTTTCTCTGCCTTGCTCACACAGAAGTCCCACCTGCTGACAGTAGCTGCAGGGGCCCCACGTGTGCATCCCCACTCCAGCAAGGAGCAGGGGCCAGGAGCAGATGGGACACGGGCTGAATGGGCTCCTGGACACCTCAGAGCACAAAGCAACACTCTGGGCCAGGTCCCTGGAGCAGGGGAGCTGCAAGTGGCAACAGGGACAGTTTTGCCAAGTGAATCATTCCTTCCCCATCCCACCCTTTTGGCAAAGCCAGCACCACCTTCCACTTCCAACAAAGGGCATTGGCAGTGCTCGGCCAGGGCAAGGACGTGACCCTTTGCTTACAAGCAGCAGATTTTCTGCTGCCCCCAGTCAGCCACCACAGCCCAGAGACCCCACAGAGCAGGGTCAGCTCAGGCTCTGCTGCAGATCTCATCTGTCCAGGGACACCACAGATCCCTCCCCGAGTCCCTGCACCCTGCACAGACACACCTACTGCTGGCCAGGCCAGCAGGCAGAGTCCAGAGAGCTGCCCATAGATCACTTCCCTCCTTAGTCACCGGCATAAAGGCCATTAAAATTAATAGAATGATATAAATCTGCCACTGTTTCCCCTCAGCACAGAGGGAAAGCCAAACCATTGCTAACAGGGGTGTCTCAACAAGGTTTATATTGCCCTGGTAAACGCAGAGGCTGCAAGTTGCATCCAATTTTGAGCAGCTGCATTATCCCATCCAGGGAACTAATTTAATACACAACCACAGAATCACATTTATGTTTATATCTCACTGTTGCCATTATGACCAGCCAGACTTTTAAAAAAGTGAGACCTGCCTCACTGCAGGCAGATGTGAATTTTCCACATTCTTTCTCTGATTTCCTCACCTAAACATGAGAGGAAGGAAAAGCAGATTCCTCTCCCGGGGCTCGTCCGGCTGCCTCAGGGGAAATGAGGGATTTGTTTACAGGCAGGAGGAAGCAGCTCCAAGGGTTCATCTGAGCAGAGGAAGCAGAGGCAGTGCAGGCAGCCCAGCACTTGACCTCTGCTACCAGTGCAGTCGTGCCAAAGGCTTCTGCCCTTTCAGTGTCTGCTGCAAACAGCTCAGATAAAAGCACAGGGAATTATCCAGCCCTTCCACAGAACCTTCTGCTGCAGAGCCTTTCCCTAAGCCATGGTACAACTGACCTGGGCAATTAACAGTGAAGCTTCTCCAGCCCAAGCAGCTGCAGAGGAAAATATCTATTTGGCAACCCTGAGACCCGGCAGGGAGTGAGGGGGAGGCAAAGAACGGACTGAGGGATGGATTCTCACGTTGCTCTTAGCTCTCTAAATACCTCCCTCTTCCCCAGATGATAATTTTCTCTCTGAGTCAGGGTTGGAGAGGCAGCTGAGCATCAGCCAGCGCAGGGGCACAACCCTCCCCCGGGTTTCCACGCCCGGCACACGCTGCTCCACACCCCCAGCACCACGCCAGGGGCTTTAGCTCCTTTCAGAGTACAAAGAGTGGTTCATCCGAGCTTATCTCTCCTGCAGCCCCGGCTCTCCCAGCACAGAATCATCCCCAAAGAATGTTTCAGTAATGCTGCGGTGCTGAATTTCAGAGGGACACTTAATCTTGCCCCAGTGGTTCTCCAGGGCCAACTTTCTGAGCATGAAATATTTAACTGTCCGTGGGTGTCCGATATGATAATAAAGTGACTGCTAACCAGCCGCTGAAATAAGCGTGTGAGGAGGAGAGCAGGAGCTATCAAATACACAAACCAGCCTAATTGCTGTCTTCCTTCCATCCCCATGAACCCCGGGGCACTGCTCACACTCCCCAGCAGCAGGGACCCAGCAACAGAACGCTTCCAAGACATTGGGATAGTCAACAGGGAAGAACTGCAAGGAGGAAATCAGGAGAAAGGTTGGTGAGAGGCACTGTTATCGAGTCTTTCTCATTTGGGGGATGTGAACACATACCTGGCTTGCCTAGAAGAAAGCAAGCCCTGTATTTGAGCAAAAAACTTTTGAAACTGCTTGCAATTCTGCTATTCCCCCACTCTAATGAACTTTATCTTTTGGCATTTAACACCTTGCAGACTCCCAAATGAGCATGTGCCTGTTAATGCCTTGTCAGAGTCAGCGAAGCAGCGCAACCCACCCAGGACCCCTGAAGGCAGCATGGCAGAGGGGAGCTCCTGCTGCACAGTCACTCCTGGCACAGAGGCTCTTCAGCAAGCTCAGCCTTACCTCATCCCACTCCGAAGCGAAGGATGGGGACTTCTCCAGCCGCTTCTTCCCGGCGCTGCAGTTGGAGAGCGATTCGCTCCGGCTCCCCATGGCATCGTCCTCTGTCGGGGAGCAGGTCAGCAGGTCAGAGTCCGACTTGGACAAGCTGCGGCTGAGTTTGAGCTCGGCTTTGGGCTTGCTGCCCGGGTGGGCTCTGCCCACAGCTCTGTCCCCCTCTGGCTCAGCACCGCCGGGGTGCTGCGGCACGTGGGGCGTGACTACGGCTGCGGGATCCGCCCGGCTGACGTGCTGCACCGTGGCGTACACCACTGTCTGCGTGGGGTCCGGGGAGCTGCTCCGGGCTGGTCCTGACGAGGGTAACTCAGCATCCTCCAGCTGCATAGCACTGGGGTGGCTCGTGGTTTCTGTGTCCTCCTCGGCGGAGGAAACGAGCCTGAAAGGGTCCTCGCTTATCTCACAGATTGGAGAAGAGCCGTGGAGCAACCCTGAGAACTGCTCTGGCACCTGGATGTCCTGGCTCTCAGCAGAGTCCTGGCTGCGGCCACCGCTGCTCCGCCTGTGGTCTTCAAGGGGTTGAAAATAGAGAGGAGGGGGAAATTAAAAACGTGGAAGAAGCAGCAGCAAAATTCCAGCTCTTTCCCTGCCCTCCCTAAGCAAGGGAGGGAGAGATAAAGAGAGAACAGTTCCGTATTGTTCCGCGTGCTCAACTTGTACCCAAAGTCATGGCATTTATGAAATTCCAAACACTGGCCCGATTTACGCAATCTGGCAGCTCTCCGTGTTTTTTATTCCTGTTAACACTAACTATCAGGCCTTGCTATATAAGGCCAAGAGAAGTGCTAACTATATCCTGCAGAGAGAGCAAGTGAGGTGGGAGCAGCAGAGACGGAGGCTCCTGGAACATCTGATCCGTTTCCATAAAGGCCAAAGCGTTATTTAGAGCCGTGCGCCCGGTCCTTGGCACGGGCTGCAGGGTGGGAAAACGCCTGGACTGTAATCGACCTGCGAGTTCCAAAATCCGCTCCCAAAAAAACCCACTGCTTCCCTCCCTAGTGGCTTCCGAGTTTAACCTCTCCTCCCTGCTCAGGGGAGAGAAATAAACAGTTTATGCAAAGAAAAAAAAAAACTTGAGCAAAAAAGTCTCTTTTGCAATGAACTGAGCACAGAGTGGTCAGAGCTGGTGAAGCACTGCCTGTCCCCAGAAACGTGACACTGGTTCCCAGCTACTCCTGCCCCAGCAACCTTAATATCAGGTACCAGGGTCCTGCATAAACCATGAAGAATTGACTGATCCCAAGTGCTGAGCACACACACACACTCACCTTCGTCACAGCTGAACGAGCATTTCAACTGCAAAAGCAAAACTTTGTCAAGCCCACAAGTCTAACTTTGGTTTCCTAGGATTCCTTCATCCTCCCAGCATTGCTTGTGAATTTTAACTGCTTCCATTTAGTGCTGGAGAAACTCTCTAGTCTGAGGACTAAAAACTGATGCTGCAAGGGAACAATACAGTGAAAGGCTCCGATAATGAGGCTCTGAAGTGCAGGGAGGATGTTTGGATGTGAAGAGGAAATCACTTGCTTTGCAGACAGCAGCTTTGGGAAGCCAAGGCAAAGGAACCCTCCTTTCCGTGAGCAAAATAATGAGTTCTACTCTAACTAAAAGCAGCCTATTAGCAGCAGCAGAGAGCTCAACTCATCTCCCAGCACCTTTTCAGCACCAAGCCTGACCTGTGGATTTTCAAACACCAATACCCATTGGGCTTTGTGGTCTGTCCTACACCAGAAACGGGTAGGAAAGGGCTGAATTAAGTCATTTGCCCTTGTGTAGGGGTCCCAGGTACCCCGTCCCTGATGAGCATGGTGAGTCCCCCTTGCAGGCACAGAAGGCCAGGAGCAGCCACAGCCCTCACTGGGATCAAGTGATGTGAGGGATTATCTCATCCTGGATCCTATGAGTTAGAGATTCCAGGACAGTGAAGTAGTTGTTGACTCTCTTGCACAGGCACATAAACCACCAGTTCTGTGACTGGAGCTGCCAAGGGGGAGGCAGGTCCCAGTGTGCCTGAGAGGGACCAGCAGCAGCACCCCAGATTATGAGGCCAGACTAAACCCAGTTACTTTGCATAAAGCTCTGAAGCTCCAGTGCTGGAGAGAAACCTCAGAGGACAAACCTCAGAGGAGATCAGATGTGCTGCATTCACAGGACAGACTGGTACTAATGCAAAGCCACAGAGAGGTGAGCAAGACAGCAGTGATGGGACAGTCACATAAACCTGTGGGGAAAGAAAAACTTCTGCAGTTTTTCTTCCCAACCTCTTCCCTTCCTTGGAAACCATTTCTTCCATGCCCCAGCTGAACCTTTACTGACATTTCTGCTGGAGGCAGAGAGGCGGCTGGCCAAAGTTTGTGCCACGTGCTGTAACACTTGAGTCCAGCCAGAACAAAGTGCTCCAAATCCAACTCCAGCACCTCACAAAAGGGCTCCTGTTGGACAGGAATCCCAGCCACCCACTCATCTGCGAGCTGAAGAGGGACTCTGAAACACAGGGCAGCTGCCAAGGAAGGAAGGGATGGAGCAAGGGCAACAGCACTTGCTCAGAAGTTGTGAGAAACATCTCGAAGGAAACATTTCAGAGCCTGCCCTGAAAGGTGCAGACAGAAAAACTAATGTAGAAAGTCATCTCAGTCTTTTTTGTCAGAAGAACATGCAGGGCACTCCAGGCCTCTCCTTTTAGGGAATCTGAAAGAATCCTCCTCCTCCAGTTACACCTGAGTTACACTTACAAAGGGGCCTCAGCACAGGCATTTCTGCCCAGCTCCCTTCACTGATTTTACACCCCAGCACAGATCATTTGACAGATCCTGCCTTTTCCAGCCACAGCCTGAAGGTCTCACCCACAGCAGAGGCTGCTCCCAATCCTTCCTGGGATCAGGAGCCCTTCCTGGGTACAGACTGTCTGCATCCCAGGGAGGATTCCAATAAGAGCTTCCCTGCCAGCAGCCTGAGGACTCCAGATACGAAGCACTTCCCAAAACACTCTGGGCTAAGCTGTAACCACCCTGCCTCCACTGGATTTTTTTTTTTTTCCCTATATATCAGCAGCAGGATTTGTCTCATGACCCTGGATTAGGAGAATGAAGCTGTTCCTGCAGCTGCTGCCTGCTCAAGCTCCCCAGCCTTAAAATCATTGAGGGAATACAGCAGCCTCTGATTTGCACATGGAAAAGGCTGCCCAGGTTACAGCACGCCAGAATCTGTCAAGTGAGGGTCAGGCAAATCTCCCTCCTGTGAAACAGAAGGCCAGAGGAAGAAGCTGGCCTTGAGGGGTGCAAAAATATCCTTCACCTACAACAGAACTGAAACACGATTTCCACAGCCAGCTACCTCGTGTGGAACACGGCTGAGGATGGCACACTCCTGTGTTAACCTCACCACCTCAGTGATTCCAGGGAGAGTTTATCCACTTGAATTTGTGCTCTTTTGTACTCCCCTCTTCAGAAAGGGCAATGAAATGCTGTCCTGCTTAGAGAGATCATTAATGTCACTCTGCACAACACCATGACAGCAGAAACACAGAGATACGGGACAGAGATCTGTCCTCTGCCCATGATAACACCACATGAGGACATGCAGGCTGTGAGTTTGTACTGTCCTTCATCTCACAGCAAACCAGGAGCTGTCCCCAAACCTTTGCCTGCAATAACCAAGTGTCCCCACAGAACCCCCACAGCAATGTCCACCCTGCTGCTTCAGCTGGCATATTCTGGCTCTCAGAAAAGAACGTCTTTCAATCTCTCTGCAGCACGTTCTGACTTTATTGCTGGCTTGTTCCAGCTCTCTGGTTTACAGCACAGTCACATTGTGCTGGTTGAACCAGTATAACCACAAAGAAAATTTCTAACTGGAGGAAGGGCAAAGTGGGGACTTCAAGCTGGACCTCCTATGGAAGCAGCACCAAACAACCTCAAGTATCAGTTTCTAATAACTACCAGAAGGCACCAAGTCAGTCCTACCTGCAGCTGGTCACTGCTGACAACACCTGGGTGTGACTCCTGAGAAGCCAAACAGGTCAAAACTCAAGTTTTCACCCTCCATTAGGTCTCCCTGGAGGCAGCAGGAACTGAGAAGCCTCCCCCTGGTCACTCCACTCACATTCCTTTTTTTGCCTTGTTTTCACAGTCCCTTAGGGGGCCTGAGTGCCCTGACTTCACACATGTGACTGCACACCAAAGTGGATGGGAGAGCATTTGGCTTAAACCACTCCTGATAACTCTGCCCAAAACATGAGGCCAACTTCTCCCAGTGCTCCAGCATGTGACAGCGAGCTGCTCTAACACACACAAAGGCCACCAAAGCCAGCAGATAATGCCACATTCATCTGCTGGCTGGACACAGGACAACTGGCAGCCAGAGGAACAAAGGCAGCTATCACAGATGAAAGGCACCATTAAACCCGCGTGCCTGAAATTCAGCCTTTCCGCTGCCCTGAAACGCCCTTTCAACAGCCACAAGAAGCCAATCCCTCCTCTCCTGACCAAAGGCTGCTCCAGAACTCCTCCAGAAGGCCAGACCCTCAGACTGAGAGCCAAGGAGCAGTTCAAAGCCAGGTTTCAGCCTGTTCTGTGTCTTGGGATTAAGCTGCTGCCTTTAATGCTCCAGGATCCTTCTGACCCAGAGGTGGGAAAATTCTCTAGCACCCCAAAGTAACGCTTCGGTCTCTCCCTCAACTCTTGCTTAATTCAGCCACTCCTTAAATTTAATCTTCTCCCCCTGCATCAACCACAGTGCTGACTCCATTAGAAGAATGGGAGAGTCAGGGAAGATGAGGAAAAACTCAATTGCATCCTTGGACTTCTTCCACTGTAACAGTGGGAAGGGCTCCAAGCTTGTTACCAACACTTTCCACAGAATGCAAACCGTGAAGTCACAGCTTTGATCTTTCCAACTGTACATTAAAAGACGGGACTCTGCTCTGGATCCATAAAGATCTTCCTGCAACTTCACCTGTCTTCAGGGGAAGAGATCTACATCAAGAACAGGCAGCTGTGTTACCCTGAGATTTTATTTTAAGCTGACACATAGATAGAACACCTCTCCACTCTTACCAATCAAACCTGAACACAGCAGCCAGGGGAAGGATTGGAGCAGTTGGAATAGCTCGTGCCTGAATAACCAGCAATAGCTGCTCACTGATGAAAGCCTGAAAGCCTTGGCTCAGTGGCTGCTGCCCAAGGACTGTTCCTGACCCAGACTGCAAAGCACCAACTTGAAAACCTCCCAAAATTTGCCTCCGGGAGTGAGGGGCTTTGGGAAGTGCTGGTGGGAACACAATGATCTTTTGTGCCACCCTGGAGCATCCAGGAGAGCAGCAGGACCTGAGCAATGATAGCTATCATGCTGTAAGAAGGGGGAAAAGCTGCAGATCTGACAAAGTGGTCAACAAGGCACGACCTTAAGTCCTCCTTAGCTCTGTCCATCCTCAGAGGGAGAGGGGTTCCAGTGTGAGAATCCAAATTAAATCCACCCAAATTCCTGCTCAGGACGTCTGAATAACGCAGAAATCTTCTCCCTCTAAACAAACCTTTTGTTGTTATTGTTGAAGGAAAGCCAAAAAGCCAACAACAGCCAAACACAAGAGAGACAAGGTGTTCCCAGATGCTTTGTAAAGCTCGAAGGTCCTTCAGGGGGAGGAGAAACTGCCTCAGTATCAACAACCTGTGTACCCCTGTGGTCTCAGACAGTTCTAGTTCCTGCTCTACACATTTTTGTTTTCCTCCTCTGTTAGTTTCCATCCCAAATTAGCTCTAACACAGAGCAGGATGTTGATTTTACAGCACGATAGCAGAAACCTGCAGCGCCAGCTGGATGGAGAACACGGCTCACTGGAACACTCGTGTTGCTCATCTTCCCTGGCAGAGGAGCAGCCTCCAGCCTCTCACCCTCTGCCTTTGCTTGGCCAGACACGAGATTTGGGCATTTCTGAGGTCACAGAGCAGATCCTTGCAATCTCTGAACTGTCCCACAGCGGAGCTGCCCTTCCTCCGCGAACACTCTGTACAGGAACGCTCAGAGCTCTCCTTTACAGAGAGATTACCAGGAAACACAACAATCACCCTCCAGCCCCCACCCAGCAGAACTTTCATTGTTCCACTTGCCCTCTGCCCCCCACGTTTTCCTGAAGCGTATGTAAGCAAACAGCTCTGCTTTTTGGATGGTCACTCACCTTTTGCTTTCCTGTCCACTGCAACCGGCTTTTTAGTTTCTGCTGTGAGCAACAGCTCGTAGGGGTGTTCCTCTTCCTCAGCTCCACTTCCCCTGCTCTTCCCCCGGGCAGCAGAGGCCTAATGAAGAACAGCACAATGTGGTTCTCTGCAAAGCAATGCTTTGTCCCAGCATAAACCCCACAGCCTCTATGCCACGGGTTAAGCCAAGAACTGACAGAGGCAACACCTTCACTGTGGAGCGTGAGTCAAAATGTAATAATCCCCTTTGGGTTTTTTAACTCCCTCAAAAAAAACCCCACCCAAACCCCCTTTAATTTTTAGTATTTCAGGCTGCTGACGGCTTTCCAGCACTGACCAACTGTGCAAGGGCTGCAGACAGCCTGGAGAGGGAAAAGAGCTGAGACCATTATTCCTGTTCATCCCATCTCAGACTCGCTGTAGCTACTGGAATTTGCATCGTCATTCACTTTTTAGCTGCCGGCCCTATTAGGAGAGGGCTGAAAAGAACAAACGCCCAAATCCCTGCCACCCTCTCAGATCTGCAATTCTGACCTCAGGGTGTGTGGCATATTCAGAACTAAAGAGTCCTCAGGCAACACTGTATGAACTCAGTTTAACTTCAGGAAGTGCAGCAGCGGTTGTGCTCATTTAAATCCCCCAAAGCCTCCACTTAGAGCTGGTTTGTAACCCTGGCAGACTCTCCCTGAGCTGCTCTGGAAAGCCACCAGCCATGTGCAGGGATGAGGTTTTGCTGCAGGATCCAGAGTCTTGCTGCAGACTCGCACATGTTGGTCTGCATCAATGCCAAGGATGACAGGCACTGGGTGCCCTCGTGTGCCATCCCAGTGCTGAAGGGGCTGAACTGGTCACCGGGACAGTGGTGGCACAGCCGGCTGCCTTTCAGCACCATCTCCTGGCCAGACCCTGGCAGGCTGATGCAACCCTGCCCCAGGAGCTCACCATGACCCACGAATGCACCCTAAGAGGCTCCAAGAGAGCTGGGGAAGTGTAACATCGTGTCTTTTTGGAGTGCAGCTACAGCCTTTCTAAATTCTAGTCATGGGATTTCTCTCCATAGAGAAACTGCTTAAGAAGTATTCAGGCAGCAATCAAGCTCACACAACCACACGTTACCAGGCTGGCTCAGCAGAGAGGCAGAAGGCTCCCAGCCCCAGATTCATTTCCAGCAAGTGTTTATTCCAGTGAGCTGAGGGTGAATCTGGAGCCAGAGAGGGTGAACATGTGGGTTTGCTCAGTTATAGAGGGTCTCAGGTTCGTGGGTGGTACAAGGGGCAGGGCAGGGGGCAGGTGACCATGGGAAAGAGAGAACAGGACACCAAACCCCACAGCCACTGGGGAAACAGGGAAAGGGGATGCCGTGGGGGTGATGGACCTGCGAAACTCAGGGAGAACATTGCACAATGTCTGCAAGGATCCATGGGGAGAAGCCTTTTTTATTACATCTGAGATATCTTTAATCTTCACTTTTCCAGCAAAGGGCAAGTGGAAATTCCTTTAATGGCATGAGGGTCTCCACAGGGTCAGAAAAAATTGTGAATGCCCTGGAAGTGTTCAAGGCTAGGCTGGATGGGACTTGCAGGAACCTGGTTGAGTGGAAGGTGGCCCAGCCCATGACAAGGGCTTGAGAGTGGATGATCTTTAAGGTCTCTTCCAGCCCAAACCATTCTGTGACCCCATGTGTGACTATACCCAACGGCAGTGGGACAAACCCAAACCAGAAAGCAAACAATCCCTACCAGCTGCCAGGACAGGGAACAACAGGTCTGAACAAAACATGCCCCCAGGGAGGGCTCCTCCTGCTCAGACCCCTGGACCTGCCACTGCCTTGCCAGAAGAGCACAGGCCACGTCCTGCTTCTCCCCAGAGTGAAACCACCAGAGCTGTTCCAAGGGCAAACTGGTGCCTACCTGACTGCAACCCAGCCAGGAGCTCTGGAAGCTTACAGGAGTCTTGGAAAGGCACCCAAGAGTCAGCAGCACAGACAGGATTCTGACATCCATGTGCTGTTCTGCACAAACCCAGCTGGCTTTTAAAGTGACTTTCCCAATGGGAGGAAACAGGCCACGTCTGGCATGGGAAATATTTATTTATCCTACCTGCTTTGAGCAGGAGCTGCCAGGCAAACCTGCTCCTTTCCAGGTGAAGGAGCTTATAATGAGCAAATTAGGGAAAAAATTCTGACCAGATGGTGGCACAAAACCATCAGACCAGAACAGCAGGTAAGAGGTTCTTGCCAGTGATCTTGGAAAAATCCTGCCCAGCAGCAGCCTGTTAGCACAGCAGCAGTCTGGACCTTCAGCCAGGCTCTGGTGCTCTCCTGACACTCCTTTGGATGATGATTCTTGTGCTGTCCTCTTTAAATGCACCAAAGGCAGAAGCTCTCCAGCAGCACACAGTTCCCAGCTTCTACTCTGTGAACTTTCATAGGCCTGGTGACACTTGATTTTCTCCATCTCTCATCCTTCCAAGCTCTAAATACTGTTCCAGGTTCAAATTCACTCAAAACGAAGACCATTGCTGGAGAACCCTACTTGCTCTGTAGGGTTTGTGACCAGGAGCAACATCACCAAGTAAAGCTTTCTTCCAATTCAGCTTTTAGTTCTTCAGGCATGTTGTTTGCATGTATAAAGGTTCATTGCTAGCAAAGCCCAAAAATACGATGCTGTGAATAATAAGAATGTTCTTTAAGGTGTACTTAATCCACAGCAGAGGACTTTGAAAGACTTTTTAAAGGGTAACTCATCTCTTCCTCTTCTCTCCCTCCCCAGAGCTGCAGACCAAACTCCTGGAGCCAACGTGGCGCCTTGTCCTTGATCTGCACTTCCCTTCTGGAGACAAGCAGTAAACAACTGGAACTGAAGTTTAATTTGACAGTGCAGACTCTTACTTAGCTCCAAACCCAGAAGGTTTCTGCAGATAGTGAAAGGCACCACTCAAGCACCTCCAAACAATCAGCTCCTTTGCCTGTTTGTACCAACGCCTTTCCGTGATGAAAGTGAAGTTTCTTGTTTACGCTCATCTGTTTTGAGTGATAGCCCCAGCTTGGCAAGGAATAAAAAGAAAAGTAAAAAACTAGAGTCTGGCCCAACCCCAGAATACTCAATGACTAAGTGTCCTGGCTCCAATGGGAGAGCAGGGCTGGAGGGTGGCAGGTTGGGATGCTGCAGCAGAATGTTTACAGCATTCCCAGAGCATGTGCACACCTGCCTGGCACAGGGAGAGCAGCTCTGAGGTGATAAAAGATGGGCAAGAATCAGAAAAGCAGAGCAGACCAGGAGGAACAAGCAGAGTAAAAGGATCAGCCCCAAACTCCTCATCAGAATGTCCAAAAGGTCATTTTCCAGGCAGTCACATGCTGCCTGTAAGTTTTGTCACTGAAGTTGATCACAAATCAAGGTCTCCCTGGCAAGTCACTCTGCCATTTGCCAGCAAGATTCCCTTTAATGGATTGTGCTTCCAAAGCCATTAAAGGCAGGAGACAACACAGCAGGTGTTTGGTAATTAAACATGACAAGAAAGCTCAGCAGGAACGGTCAGAGCACGTTTCCCTCCCTCGTGTTTATTGTCATAAACAAGTTCTGGCTCCCAATTACTCCATGACCTGCTGCCCAGCTTTCCTCTGCCAGAACCAGGCACAGGACTGGTTACCATCCCTGCATTTGAACAGCAGTGCAGGGATCAGTCCACAGTGTCACATCCCAGTTTCCCTGTTCACACACAGCTCAGAGTTTACTCCCTCTCTCTGCAGTCAGCTCAGCTACAGAAGACCACGTTCACTCATGTCTCATGTGGATTTGACACTCTCCAGAAAACAGATCTCATTGATGCCTTGCAGAACTCCAGCTGATCAGCACATTCAGACAAAGCACCCGTGGAACCAGAGCCTGCTCTGACAGCAGAGGTGGCACATGCTCCACGAGCTTCACACACAGCCCACTGCCTTTGGCAGAACACAGAAATCCACAGGATTTGGATTTGCTTTGAAGGTTTTCCTGGGTGTCAGCAGAAGTTGCCAAGGCCCATTTGTGGTTTCCCACAGCCATGTCTCCCAGAGAGTCCTTACACCTGAGGTTCACAAGTAGGTGAGTAAGACGAGCAACGGGAAGCCCCAGCAGCAACAATATGAAATGGGAGAGCTTGAGTTTCATCAGAAAGCAGCTGACAAGCACTGACCCCTGCAGAAGGCAGCTTTAACACGTGCTGAGCCAGATTCTCAGCTGAATTCAAGCCCCTGATCCCTGCTCATGGCAGTGGGACTCACAAGCCCATTCAGCTCCTCCACAGCTGCGAGCTCAGAGGAAGCAGGAACTCACAGCCCCTCTGTGTCTGAGTCCAACTGAAGATGCCTGTGGTGGGATCATTACTAGTGGGCAATGGTCCACATCGCAATGTGGGTCAGAAAATCTCCTCCTAAGGGAATTCTCAGCCAAGAATAGGAAAGTAAGGCTGAAGGTCAACTCTGAGGTGCCCTGGAAGAACCGGACAAAGGAAGTTCCCATGGTAAGGGACAGCAGCAATGCTGAGTGAGGGAATGCTTCACATTCACAGCCCAGCAAGCACAGGAGGTAACAGCATCCTTGGCTCCTCCCAAACTATTAAAACTAATGTTTAAACCACTCTCCCACGGAACACCCCAGAGCCAGCCCCATGTACCTCACAGGGAGCACTGTGGCCTGTCTTCTTCTCCACATTCTGCTCCTCATCTTCATCAGGCGGCGGCTTGGCCGGCGGGGGAGGACGTTCTCTCTGCAGGTGAGACAGACACTGTCAGCTCATCCCTTCTGCCCCACCAGTCTATGCCCCCACTGCTGCAGCGAGGACCTCTCCAAATGAATCTGGGTGGAGGAAAAGTTCAGCCCTAAAGGCACAGAGCTGGGCAATGGCTGCTGCTTCTCCTCCTCAGGACATTAATACGTTCACGCTGGTCTCACTCAGACCCAAATCAGCACCTCCACAGCATTATACAGGGGAGTGAGCAATGAACTGATCAGAACAAAGGGCTTGTGGATTCGTGAAACAGATGTCAGAGGAACCTTTTATAGTGGGAAACTCCAGGGATCAAGAAATTCTCCAGCAATATCCCAGGATTGCAACTGGGCAGCTGGAGCTGCTGCTGCTTGGTCCGAGGCTGAGTACATCCCAGGGCCACCTCCTGCCCAGCCACAGCTCCATCTAATGGCAAAGGGAGCAGCAGAGCTGCACTGCTTAAACTCCAGCAAACTACTGGAGCATGTCCCTCTTCCTGCTCTTTTCACTGCAGTTCAGTTTTTATCCTTCCTTACCTGTGACAAAACCGAGCTCATTTCACACAAGACACCATCAGCACAGGGCAATGACAAGATTTGATCAGTAACACAACTGCCTGGCACTGCACACCTGAGAGATCTGGCCAAAATGTCCATCATCCAAAGCTTTTGTCTCGTTTCTATTCTGCTTGCTCTCAGCACAAACCAAAGGCTGCATCTCTTTGCACAGAGGGGAACCATGGTTACTGTGCCCCCAGCAGTTTAATTGTTCACTGCTGCTCTGCCTTTTGTCCAGAAACGCCTCCACAGAGCAGGCTTTGGAAAACCAACCAGAAGACAGAGCCTGAAGCTGACCCAGCACTGCAGGGCCCGTGTCCCATCTGCCCCACAGCAGCTTTCCTACCGATCGCTACCAGGGCAGCAGATGCAGCTGACAGAAGGTGAGGAAGACTTCTCTGGGGACAGTTCCAGGAGCTCTGTGCTGCCTTGTAAAGCCTGGAGTACCCTCTACAGAGCTCTACAAGTAATACACAAAAAAATCCCCTTCCACTGCCAACTAGTCTCCAACAGGTTATTACAGATAATTTCCTGAGAGCCTTAGCTTTGGTAAAGCAGTGAGACATGAGAAGACACTCCATACAAGTTTCCAGAACTTTTTTCAGGACAAGAAGTCAGCCCTTCTGCAAAATGTAATCTCCTGACAGACCAAGATTCACTGGCACCACTGCCAGGAAACAGAAGGATACAACACAAGGTGACATGAAGAAGCATCTGCTTTTAGGCAATCCCTGTGAACAGGGCAGGGAAGGAGAGGGACCTGCCTGCTCTCATCAATGTCGGGGAAGGATTTAAAGATTTCCTCAAGCTGCTGCAAAACCTGACCCTGCTGTCAGCCCCCCGTGTCTCTAGGGCAAGCAGGGGTGAGCTACATACAGGCCTGACTCCAGCTGCCTTGAGGCCACTGGGTTCAGCTTCCTTATTCCCAGATTCCCGGTCGGAGGATCTCCCGCTGGCCAGGCTGTCCAGGGAGTGGCAGGACGTGGCGTTGTACAAAGCTTCATAGGGGCTCTCCTCTTCAGGGTTCACATCGAAATCGATGATCAGCTCTGTGACAGCTTTGTCCACGTCACCTGCAGGGGGAAGAGAGAGATGGGACTGTCACTGGAGCTGTGACCCCGGTGCTGGCAGGGAGAGGAATGCTGAGGATGCCCACCCTGAGACGTCCGGCCCGAGGGATCGGTGGCTGGAGCGAGCTGGACTGGAGCAGATTTCTCCACAGCTTTGGCACTTTTCTTCCCAACGGTGTAATCTGCAAGGGGGTTGGGGGACAGGGTCAGCTCACGTCAATCTGGCTTTCTGTCCCCATCAGCACATGGCACTTCCTCCCTCGTGGGTGGAAGGCCAACTGTCAGCTTATTAAGTGTCCCAAAAAAAAAAAAAAATAACATTATTAAAACTTGCATCTCAGATCCCAGAATAGAAGCAGGCAGCCTCTTTAATCACAGGCACAAGGGTAGGGATGGTCCTTTGAACTTTCAGAGTCTTTAATCAGAAAGCTGCAAAGCTGCTGCACGGACACAGTGTCACGGAGCAAATTCATGTTGCACACACAAACTCCATCACTGAACAGAGTCGTAACAAAAGAAACCAGCCCCCAACTACAGGCAAAGCCAGAGACATTCAGCTGATGTAACATCCAACAGCAGCTCCCTCCTGGGGAAGACTAACAGCTTTATCTGCAACACCTTCAGTTTTAAAGCCCATCTTTGTCTTCAGTTTCAGAATAAAGCTCAAACATTCCAGCCTCACAGGCACAGCTTAGTTTAAAGCCTGAGAAGTGCTTTGAACCTGCAAAGCTCCCAAATGCTCAGCATGAATAACACAGCCCAGCTCCAAATGCTTCTGATCCTCCCCACAGCTGAGAGGAAATGCAGACAGCGTAATTACAAGGTATGAATTTAGCCAAGATGTCACATTTCATTCCCGAATTTGGACAGACACAATGGACCAAGCTCCTTTATAAAACACAAGTAATCAAGGCCTTTTCTGTAAATCTCATCTGCAAATTCCATGCCCAAGCCTCACAACGAGGGGAGGAGCAGGATGTGAGATCTGTGGACAACGATTTGCCTACACAGACATGTAAAGGGGAGTTACACCAGAACCATTTCTAAAGCTGTTACTTTGCATTCTGCAAGCAGATTTAGGCTACCCTTAATTTTAATTAACTTCTAAAGTGAGCAAAACAAAGCTCAATTAAGCCCATTTAAACTGTAAAAGTCACGCCACACTCCCTCAGCAAAGGGCTAATCCTCCTCAATCCCCCCAAGTCCTCCTCCAAACATTTGGTCTGGAGAAGCTCACCCCAGTGTTTCAGCACTGCTTCTTCCAGCACAGCGTGAAGCTGCTTTGCTTTCAGCACTTTCCAGGTCTACAAAAGCATACCCTGTGCCCCAGCACAATCAGCACCCCAAGCTTTCCCCTCCTCCCCAGGGGCAGAGCTGCATTACCCACCTTCAATGAGAGCTGCTATGTGCTGGCTTTTCTGGGAAGGAAGCTCCCTCACAATGTCCAGAGCAGTCAGGCCTCTGTTATCCTTTATGTTCACATCAATACCTGTGGCCACAGGGGTACAGAGGGCAAAAGCAAGAATATTGTCTAACTATGTGCAGGTTCATGTATTTCATCAAGCCACATTTGTGATCATCACTGGGGGGAGCTAAAAGGCACTCTGGAGACAAATCTAAAGCCAAACTCCAAGAGCCAACCTCTCCTATATCCTGCTCTGTGGAGCTCTGACAGCTGGATGGAGAAACCTGCTGCACTAGAAAGGGATTTCCTCAAGCTCTAGGTGAAGGGATCACCACATTAGTGCTTCAAAAGGGGAACATTCTCTCACCTGCAGCCAGCAATATTTGTACCACATCTGTCTTGCCAAACAAAGCAGCTTCGTGCAAAGCACTGCCTTTCTCAGTCTGCAAATTAAATGGAAACATAGCATGAAGCCAGACAGCAGGGAATGGTGAGGGAGGCATGGCTTAGAGGGTTATGGAAGCAATAAATACACGGCGTTGTACACGAGGTGTGGGCAGCACTACCTACAGCTGAGGACGGACTGTCAACATTATTACAACGCTGAGGATGTGGGATGGAAAATGGGGACGGTTCCATCAGAGAGATCAACAAAGAACCTTCTACAGCTTGGCAAGAAGTCATGTCCTGACAAGGAAAAACAGGACCCACATACAAGCCATTGCTGTGAAAACAGCACATTCACAAGTGGCTTGATAGGAAGAGACATGTTTGCCTATCAAGAGCTCACAGCACTGCAGGGGAGAACAGCTTCGGCCACGGGGTGTTTCTCTCCCTCACTCCGTGTCTGGGGCTTTGGCCGGCCCCTGCGCAGGCGTGAGGCATGCACAGCACCCGAGCCCCTCCGGGCAGCCTCCCCCAGCAACCCAGAGCTGCACAGACAGCCCAGCAGGACACAAAGCTCTCCCCAGCTTCTGCCAGCGCTCCCTCTGCCAGGAGGGTTGGTGGAGCTCTCCAATCCCCAGCCACCAGCCCAGCCCCACTCAGACACACCAGATACCTGGTAGTTGCTGTCCATGCCAGCATCTAGGAGGACGTGCACCACGGCTTTGTGACCGTTCCTGGCTGCCAGGTGCAGCGGAGTGTGTTTCTTAGTGTTGCAGCTTAGCAGGTTGGGGTGGGCGTTCAAGAGCATCTTGACCACTTCCAGCCTCCCATAGAGAGCTGCCAGGTCCAGGGGGGTCTCGAACTTGTTGTTGCGCATGGTGGGGTCCGTGAGCTCCTCCAGCAGCACCTTCACCACCTCGGTGTGGCCGTGCTGGGCCGCGCAGTGCAGCGCCGTCTCGTTGTCGTTGTTCTGCGGGCCACAAGCAGCAGCGTGTCAGGGCCAGCTAACGCTCCAATGTTAAAGGTTAAATGCAAAAAATAAAACCAGTGGGGAAGCAGAGAGCTCAGTCTGAACCAGCCTGAGCAATGTTTCACCAGCTCCCTGGGTGTTAAGCATTCCCCTCACAAACTCATTGATCAGCCAACTCAGCCACAGCTTCAGGGATGTCCAGAACAACGGACAAGAGCTGTGGGAAAGAGGCACTACAGAGGGACCAGCCTGCTTTCCAAGCACTAGGGTCAGAATCCAGGGGCTATTTTAAAGTTTAAGGGATGTTGAGCTGTATCCAGATTCCCATTAATGCTGCTGGCACCTGGGGAAGGCAGTCTGGTATCTTGGCAGCATCCCACACTTCAGGGTGCCACAAAAATAAATGGCTGAATATAAGGCAGGCAACCTGTTGTATGAATTCTATTTGCTGAAGCTTCATCATCATCATCATTTTAGATTTAAACTTCAAATTGTTTCAATTCCTACTTATCCTAGTTATAACAATCATTCCACCTCTGCAATTCCAGCTGTTTAGAGAAAGGGTGCACCCAGTCCCATGCAGTTTGTGAACCAGAGAGCCGTGCAATTCCACCACTGCAGGAACAAGCTCAGGTCAGCTGAGGGAAGCAACGTCTCAGAGACAAGGGAGCACCCCCAGCTGGAAGCCAGACCCAAACCAGAGCGTGCAGAGCAGCCAGGCTAAGAACCAGCAATGCAAAGCCCAAAGATGAGCAGCCTGAATGTGTAGGTGCAAAATAGGAACGTGGCCAGATCTAACAGAGCCTTTTCTCAAATTAATTTCCTCTCAAGTTTCTAGTTTTGCTACTGTGTGTCCTCCACAGAGGGATTCTGGTTTAAGCACTTTAGAAACAACCATCTGACAATATAACCCCCAGAAAAGTTTAATACAGTTACACACTTCAGCTGAAAGAATGGTGGTTGAATTTGTCATTTTAACAACATTTCTAATAAAATAAACAGAATGTTCTTGTCTTGCTGGAGGCAGCAGCACCACTGCAGAAGGGAATTTGATCCCTGCTTGCCTGCTGGGAGAGCACATGCACACCTTGGGACACTGCTCAGTATTTTGCACCACGTCACAAACACGTGAGGCTGCACAAGCACTTGGATCCTGCAGAGGTGTTCAGTCACTCTCAGGCTCACAGGAGTCCTGTCAATCCCCCAGTTGTTTGAATCTGGCTTTTGCATCACTTCTCAGGCACAGGCAAAGCAGGAGGGGAGCTGGAAGAGGCTCTGGCAGCTGCAGTTTGTACGGCAGTGAAGGGAAGGAGGCAGAATCAGGCACATGCAGGGGCAGGGGGCAAACAGGGGCAAAGCATCACTGCCAGCACAGAAGGTCCAAGTCCAACAGGCTCTATCCTGGGGGGAGGCACATACACGTGGACAGAGGGAACTGCAGGATACAGAGTCTGCACAGAAAATATACAAACAGAGTGAGAGGGGACAGAGTAGAGAACATCAGACCTCGCACCTGCCCGTCAGCTCACACTGCTGCTCTCAGCCATTTACAGGGTTGGCAAATCCCATTATTCCCATTTGGCAGGGCTGGGAGTGCAGGGATCAGGGAGCCCACGACAGCTGGGCCCAGGCCCTTACCCTGCCCCATGGCATGAGAGATCCTCAGTGCCAGGGTTTGTAGAAAGACTGGATAACCCTCTGAGCAGCAGCTCCCTGCCCCAGAGCTGTAGGGGCACATCTTTTTGCTTATCATGCTACACTGCTTGGAACAGTAAAGGGGAGAAAAATATTCTGTGTTTTTAGAACTGCTGGAAGTCTCTTCATCTGTTGAGTTCATGGCCCCAGTGAAATATCATATATTATGCCCTTTGAGCACGAGGAAGAAGATCACAGTGCCATAAGGGGAGGCAGGAACTAGTTTCTGCTCTTGCCATGCCAGCCCTGGCTACTGGGGATCTCCCTGGCTAGGACTGTGCCCCTCTCCTTTCTCCCTAGCAAGGGTATGTATCCCTCAGGGGGCTTTAAAACATGCAGCAGCTCCAAGCACCCACCTGAGGGCTCAAAAATGGGAACACAACATCGTTTAAAAACCTAATTGTTGGAGACTTCCTTCATCTTCCCTGCAGTTCAGTCCAATTTCCCCTAAGCAGATTGGGGCTCCAATGCTCGAGGCAAAATCCCCAGACTTTCCTCCAGCAGCAGAGATCAGCAGGTGGTAAAACTCCCCTTGAATCATCACAGCAAGTCTCTCCCAATTCCAGACTGTGCAGTGGAAACTCCCACTACTGCCTGAGTCTTTACTGCCTCCATTTTGGGAGAGTTTTGAGCAGCCAAAAATATTACAGTTCTTCAGGCAAGAGAGTTTGCTCCCTTCCTGCGTCACCTCTCCAGGCCCAAACCAGAGCAGCAGGCAGGAGTGCTCAGACCTACAGATGTATCAGAGATGGAAAAAGGAAAATTCCATTCCAGCAGCCAGAAGGCACATGGCTTCAAATTTCAGAACTGCTTAGAAAAACAGAGCACTCAGGAGGGCCGAGGGGCTGCATTCCTGCAGGAATCCTTGCATCCCCCCAGCTCTCAGCTGGAAGACAGGAGCTGGGAGCAATGCCCATCTTGCAGAGCACAAACAGGACATGAGCAGGGATGGCTCTGCTTTCTTATGGGCTCTGGCACAGGTTTCAAGCCCTGGCAATGTGATACCACTCACCACACACAGCCCTGCTGTTCCTCAAGTGGAGAATCCACAGCCCCTTCTAGGGATGTGTCCATTCTGCACCCCCTGCTCCCAACACACCGTGAGACTGAGCAGAGGGAGACTTGGTTTAAATAAGGGAAAGTTTTCTGATCTGCAAAGATCTGAAGGGTTAAATAAACTGCCAAAGAAAGGCCACAGAGCTGTCCCTCTAAGAAGTTTTTTCAGAAATTGGTGGGCAAACCCTGCTCAGGAATGGTGTAAGGAGACTTGATCCTGCCCCAGGGCTGGGGAAAGTGGCTACAGAGCCCTTCAGTCCCACTCATCCTACTTCTAGGATTCCTTGGTAAGATTTTTGTTGGTGTCTGAGTGTCCAACAGAGTCCTGCCTTACTGACAACCTGCTGCTCCTGAGAAAAAAACAGTTGTGTGACAGGTACAACTCCAAATGCTCTTCATCACACCTGGCCAGGAACTGGTGCAAAGCTGCTCAGAACTTGTGATGAATCCAACAACTGTGTGTAAATCATCTCTCTCCTTAAAACCAAAGCAAAGATTCCCAAAATCTTGTCTTGCTCTAGAGAGCACCTCAGCCATTGTAAACACTGAACTGAGGCTTTAAATAATGCACTTCTCCACAGTATAAAACCCAAATTATCAGACTCTGTAAACAAAAATTCACAAAAAAGGGAACTCCCTGGACAGCCCCTCTTTACATTCCTTTTTCATTCAACATCCCAGTACTGGAGTGTGTAAGATTTTACTTGGTTATTGATGACACTTTCTAGGAAGCTCCTTTCAGGCAACTGAACTGCTCAACTGGGTTCCCACAGAAGACATAAAGGCATAAAATTCCCATCTGGATTTTTGCAAAAATCCTCAATTCAGATGAGCTTCATGGGAATGCATTTCTGCTCGGAGGGTGGGCACTGGTGACCCTGAAACAGGGCTTTACAAAACCACACCTAACTCCCAGCAAGCACAGGAGCTCTGGCTGTGTGTTTCTAAGGTCCTGCAGACCAAGCAGAGGGAAACTCTGACATACAGAAATCTGCCATGGATGGCTGGATCCAAAATAACTGGCTGGAAGCAGCTGTGGCATGGTGGCTCATGGCAGAGATGTCTCAGGACAGAGTAACAGACTGTTTGCCACCCCTGGCTTGCAGATTCACTAGAAATAAAATTGAAAAATGGTGTCTGAGAAACCACCACCAGGAATTTGATCTGCTTCTTCAACAGCTCAGTCTCAGCACATTGCACAATGTTGTGTCTTTTGCAGCTTAAAACAACTGAAAACAAGAGAGGAGCAAAACAGGCCAGAAAACAGGAACAGGAGACCAGGGCTGAAGGGTCAAACAACACCACAGACTGAATATCAAAAGAGAGACTGATGTAGTAAGCAGGACATGGAGGACTTGGGAAGGGAGGCAGGGACACCACTGCCCTCCCTTCCCCCCACCACCACCACAGGAATTAACTGTACATTCAAACAACACAGAGCATTATGCATTTGGTAGGAGAAAAGGCATCAAAATTCACTCCAAACAGCCCACAGAGAAAATGCAACCATGGTTAAGCAGGGGAAAAAAAACCCTTCTCTTTGCATTTATCAGCAACATCAGCACATGAAACAAAACCTAGAACATTTAATTGAAGTGACATTACCTTTGGGAAGTCATCCAGCCCAATCAAGCAAACTGACCATCACTGCGAGTCCTACAAGGCTAAGCAAGGAAGGAGCCCCCAGGAAAGTAAGGAAAAGCTTTCCTTTAATTATGTTTCTATAACTGCTTTGAAGAGAGAAACCCACAGTAAATCAATGGTCCCATTCTCCTTTTCCCCAAGCAGCTGCAAAGTGAACAGGTATTATTGCACCTGGAAGCACGCGAGTGCAGCTTGGAGTGATGATGCAGTGAAATGCTGACAGCAAAGTACACACCTTGGCATTGATATATGGGTCAAAGGGGCCGTACTTTTTGAGTTCTTTGATCTCAAGAGCATTCTACAAAAAGGAAGAGGAAAAAAAGAAAAAAAAAATGTGATAATGAAATGGGTGCGATACAGCAACAAAGCAATGGGTGACTCCAAGGGGTGGAATGCCAGGACACAGCATCTTGTTCCAGTCAGAGCTATGGCCAGCAAAAGCCATTCCAGCTGGGATTGCTGTAACCTGGACCAGGCTCCAAGCACAGGCTCCTCAGCTGACTTCTCTCATTTAACAGGGCTCCTACTAAACAGACATCAATAAAACATTACCTGCAAGATCACACTAAACACTAAGGATTTTTTGCAAAGATAACCCCTCTTAGCTGCCCTACTCAGAGCAGAACATTTACACTACAGGCTCTCACCCAGTTCTTGTCAGACTGATTGAAAAGGGTTACCTGCACTCAAGCCCATATACTCAGACTGAGTGCCTGCAGCTGTGCCTGGAGACGTGATTAACCACAGCTCCCAACTGGAAAATTGTCACCAGAGACATCAGAACACACATTCCTCCTTACTCCTGCTCAGTGGAGGAATGATACAGAGATGCTCTACAACCAGATTTTTCATTCCAGGATGTTTTAGCAGCATTTATCCCTGGGGCAGCCTGGTGCATTGAGTTACCCATCCTGGGAAACTTCAGTGTGGCACTTGGGTCCCCACAAAGGAGGACTGGGACTCCTAAAGCAGCCTCTGAAAGGAGTTTGCTCCCCAGCTTCTGAAAAACTACTATGGAGCAAATCAACAGCAGGGACTCCTCAGCTGCTCACCTTGACTGTGAGCTAAAGGTGTCTGACCTACCTGGAATTACCCCTGGAATGAATGCCCAGGTTTAGCCTGCTGGCACCAAGGCAGGCAAACCTATTTTGGTTTATTCCTTTCCTCCTGAAAGAACATCTGAGTGGTTTGGGAGTTGATACACAGGGACAGCAGATGTTCCTGCCTTAGGGACAGGACAACCACAGCCCATTGCAGCTTTAGCCACCCGATTTGGGCCTGTCACTGTGTGTCTCCTAGACTCACCCAGGGACAGTTCAGTGACAGCACTCTGCTGGCCTCATTCATGAAACCAGTCTTGTAAACAAAACTCTGCAACAACAGGAATATTTGGGCCTTCCATAGCATTTCAGAAGTTCCTTGCAATTTAAGATACCTCTGATGTCCATGGGGCAGTTCTACAGGAGCCAGCTCTCTGCAGTGGACACAGCTGTCTCATAGCCTCCACTCCCTGTGCACCCCAGACCAAAACTGTCAGCTTGACAAAAGGAACAAATCCAAGAGGCTTTTTTTCCTTGCCTGCTTGCAACAATAATGATTTAAGATTAAGCTAGGGATTTATCTGGGGGCAAGTGGTGTTAAAATTACCTTACAACTTACAAATTAGTGAACTGGAGCAAGTGCCAGAGACAAGCCAGGAGAGCAGCTAAGAGAGCACGGCCAGAGAGACTGAACAAAGCTGCTTGGATTAGTTCCCAAAGGAGGGAGCCAATGGATCCTCTGCAGAACTAGAAACCTGCTCAGCTATCCAGCAGCTGAAAGGAAAACTGTGGGTTAGTTTTAGAAGCCCAGAAGCAGGAGACCACTTCCTAAGTGTTGAGCAGTTCTCATATTTACGTGTCTCTCTCTAAAACTTAAATACCTTTTCATCTTACCACTAACTCAGAACTGAATGTACTGCTTTAGGCAGTGCCCTTCTTATCCCACCAGCAAGAAGGACCTTACAACCATTGCTACTGGTCTGGGAAGGGTCAGGAGTCAGCCAGGGAAGTGACTCAATGACACATTAGAGAAAATCAGGCAGACCTGCTCATTCACTTTGGTGTGTGAAGGGCCCTGGTGGATGAGGAGCTTCACTATGTCAGCATCTCCCTTCCAGGCTGCCAAGTGCAGGGGGTAACAGCCCTTACAATCTGCCACGTTGGTGAGCGCGTCGTTCCTCAGCAGAACTTCCACGACATCCCTGCAAGAGACAGGAACTTGTGTGAGACATTCAGTCCTTGTTTCACAGCTCTCATTCTGCAGCAAGTACTGAACAAGAAGTTAATCTGAACAGGAGTGTTTCAGAGAGCCTCTTGAAATGTGATTTTTAAGTGTTCCTATTAAATGCTGCCAAAGGAAATAAAAAAAAAAAAAAAAGAGAAATAAATATTGCTTAGATGAGCTCAGGGAAGATCAACATTAACTCCTCATTAATGGAGCTGAACAGGGGCTGAAATCAGCCACAAGCCTCTGCTGCAAAGTGAATTGCACGAGTACAACGAGGGTGGATAAAGACTTTAACTCTGATTTCTCAATATCTCAGGCAGCAATGAGCAACACAAGATCCACCACACTAAAGCTACCTAAAAATCTGATATGCACACAAACAACTGCAAAGTGGTGCAGGCTCAGACCACCCAGGACACCAGAAAGACTGTAGGGACTGTCACCTGGGGAGCCCCTTTCACACGGTGCTACAGCTTCTCCAAATTGCTTAGAAATAAACCTCGGGTGGTTGGAAACCTCGGCGTTTGGAGATGTAAGATCACACATCAGCCAAAGCACTGACATTCTCCACTTCTCCTGAAGATGGAGTAGTGCTGCACCAGTGCCTCAGCTGGTGAATGAAGCACACAACGGTGGCCAAGGAAGCACAAAGCATCCACCCCCTGCGACCCCAGGCACGGGAACAGGACTCACTTATGGCCATTCAAAGCAGCGTGGTGCAGCGGGGTGTATCCAGTACTGTCAACGCAGTTCACATTCGGCCCCCTCCAGATGCTGCAAGACAAAAACCAGACAGGGAAGGCTTAGGCAAACACCAAACAGGGACAGGGCAAGTGCAGGGCCAGCACAGCTCTCACACCAAGGTGGGTATGGTCAGTTTGGTCAGGGGCAGTCACACGGAGCACAGAGCAGAGGGGTCAGTGTATCAGCACACACGGAATCGCTCCTCTGCTTCACCTCAGCCTCCTGCTTTCCAGTCAGAGCTCCCACTGCCACACATCCTTCAGCCATACACAGCCTTGCCAGAATGCATTTCAGAGGAACATGTGTCTATTAGACTGAGCCACAAGAGACAGCAAACCATCAACCCACTGCTAATTCACACCCCACAGAAGAATGCTGATGGCTCTGGGAAATTGTCCTTCTCCACAGCAAGAGTCACATGGGGTGGGTGTAAGTCAAAGACTGTGGGATACAGAGTCTGCTCCTGGTCACCACTGTGATTCCACACTGACTTCTCACTGCCCCAAAATCACTTCCATCTGTCAGCTGTTGGCAGTCTGTACCAAAGAGTAGGTGGTCTCCCAGCACTTCTGAGAGCATTAACTTCCCTCCCCAGCTCAGAAGTCAAGCAGCACAGATTTAAGTATTAACCCTGGCAAGGATTACTCTTCCCCAGCCCCTGCAGGGTGCCCTGTTCACATCAGCACAGAATGGCACCAGTAAGAGGCCAGTGCTGCTCCTAAGCTCGCTGTGGTGCTCCTGAGGAGTGTGGAGTATGCTGTCCCTCGCCAAGGCCACCACCCTCTCCCAGAAACGGGCAGGAAGCTCAAACCAGTACATTCTTATAAGCAAATTGGAACTGTTCAACTTTCCTGATAATGGCCCTCTCCAGTACAACCCATCATCTGTGTGTGCTGGCCTGTTTTACACACCATCCTTTTAGGAATTACACGAGGCTTATTACAAGCCCTGACAATCCCATTTGTGCTAATGTGGTGCATTTTCCTGCTTTGTTTTCTTTGGGGGTAAAACTTAACAGTACCCTCTGATCCCCAGCTGAAATGGTTTAAAATCAGCCAGCTGTGGCTCTGTTTGAAGCTGCCCTTCTCTGAGCAATCCATTTCCTCCCCAGCATGGAATCACAACGATTCACATGGCCCAGAGGCTTTCTAAAACAAGTCAGCACTGGGGGTCTGCCAGCCAGGAGCACCTCAGTGCCACACAGCAGGAAAAGCACCAAACCAAGGGGAATCTCGTGCAGATGGAGTGGAACTCCAGAAGGGAATGAAGCAGCAGGATCAGTCTGGAGCATGTTTCAGTGGGAAATGGAAAGTCTGTCCCCGTCCCTTCCGAGTGACTCCTGATCTGCAGAGCATTATAAAAGGCTTTGCAGTCCTGAGATGGACCTGAGCTCTGCTGGAGGAGAGGCAGCTAAGGGGAAACTTTATCCAAGAGCACAGGCAAGTGAGCCACAAAATCCAATTTGCAAAGGATCAGAGGCTTATCCTGAGGTATCCTGCACGCCACACACCATCCTGTGCTCCAGGAGGATACACTCATGCACATGCAGATCAATACACACATGCAGTGCACCTCCAGCACTAAGAACATTGTTCACAGGATGATGGCTTAAACTACCTCCAGAAAGTCAGTGAGACACCAAAAACCCCCACTCAGAGTATGTGGGAGTGCCCTGCCCGATCCAGCTCTGCAGTCCTGAAGCACGAAGGGGACTGAGCAGAGCTCAGCTCTGGTTTGTTCCTGGCAGTGGGCTCTTGCAGTGTGGTTGCCCAAATAATTTATTGCTGGATTTAACATGGCAATTAATGGTTAGAACTAGTGCCAGAAAGCCTTGTGTGCAGTCTGGAGCAGTTCTAACATTGCACCTGTGCTGCCTTTGCTTGGGCTGTAACCTGGGCAGTGCCAGCGTCCCGTGGTTTTGCACATTAAACCGAGCTGTGTTTGGAAGCTGAGCTCAAACTGCTTGAGGGTGAACACATGAAAAACCAGCAGCAATTAACACAAATGTTTCTTTCAACTGAAGTTATGAAACGAGGAAAACCAGGGTCAGTGGTGCAGTGGGCAGGGCTGGGGACTGGAGCCTGGGGCATCCATCCCCATTGGAGCGTGGTGTCCCCACGATAAAACACTTCCTTAGAAATCTTCAGGTCAAATGCTTTAGAGTAAAATGCAAAGTTTGTTCAAGGAGCTCAGAGGAGGAGAAAAGCTGGAGCCCAGGAGGAAGCTGGCCCAGCAGTGAGCGCTGGGTGCTGCAGAAACCAGCTGCCAGGATCTAAAGATATTTCAAAAAAAACATCTGCTGTGTCCTCTCCTCCCCTTTGCCTTTTTATTCCTGCAAATAAAGAAAGCTTTTATCAAAGAAAGGTCAAATCACCCATAAGATCAGACTGGAAGGATCCAAGAGGGGAACTATTTATATTTAGATGTGGGGACTGCAGTGAAGTACATCGCTCCCTTCCCTCCTCTTCCTCTTCACTCTGCCAGAAAGGCCACACAATTCTCCTGAGGTATGGAAACAGGGTGCTGAGAAAAGCAGAGCACAAAGCCCACAACTCTCTGTGACTTTGGCCTGTTTCTGATTAAACAGAAACCCCAACCCCAGCACAGGCAGGAGAATGCTGTAAATACAGGTCCCCAGTAAAGGTCTGAAGCCAAATTGACCACTGCTGCTTTCTGATGTCTTTTCTCCCCCAATTCCCCAAAACCCCTTCACATCAAAGAGGAGTTTGCTTTTACCCTGTGGTCTCTACTCTCAAAGGATTACCCAGGTCTCACCTGCCCTTTGCTACACCAGGGCAGCATCTGAAGATGCTCCTGATGGTGTCTGCTTAAGACAACCAAAACTGAATGTTGAGGACATCAGAAAAGCTCTGAAAACAGTAAAACTCCATTTAAACTATTTCTTGTGCTCAGTTTTCTCTTGCTCCATGATTCAGCAAGTACTGTAAGCCTTAAATAAAACTTCCTGCTTGTGAAAACTGCTGAATAAAGCACATGCTTTAGGTCACAGTAAAACCCCAAAGTACCTTTAAACAGGACCATATTCATCCTCCTGCTTTTCCATTTCTTTCTCCCCAACTGCAGTAGAAACTTTGCTCAGGCAAAAAGCACCCCAGGCAAGGAGCTAAAGCAGGGCCAAGCCTAGAGAACAACGTGGTGTTTTCAGCTGGAATGATGAACCTTTGGGGCCAGTTTCTGGTCTCACTAACATGGATTAAGGAAGCACCAGGAGAGCTTAGGGCGCTTGTGCAGAGCAGAGGGCGTTGGAACCCCTGTGTTTGCACACCCAACACCAAAGACAAAAAGCACAATGAAACACCAGCAAACACGAGTGGCTTGGCCCAAAGGCCCCAGGAAGTTTAAAGCAGCTGAGCACTGACCCCACATATTTGTGTACTTCACTCAAAGCCTTAGACACAAAGTGTCAGGGGGGCAAGGGAGGGCTGGAGGCGGGTTCCCTGGAGTCCATTGCCCAGAGGCCACCACAGCAGGTCAGTCACACATCCCAGCTCTCCACATCCATACAACCTCTGGATTCCTGCAACCAAACGCAACCCTCGCTTGGTATTTCCTGCTTACAGAGGGAACACAAACAACCCAAAGGCTTTGGGCAAGGCCTCAGGGTTAGGAAGCTGTTTATGTTTTTCTGAAGAGGGAAGTGAGGAAGGGACTGCTGCAGCCACCTTGCCAGTGGGCAGGGTTTGGCATGGTGGGACTCCCAACAGAGTGGGGACTTCACTTCTTCCACACCCCAACCACCAGATACTACAACAGCCTTTATAAACAGATGGCTGATGCAAGGCTGGAGAGTAGAGCATTTAGAGTAAAGCAGAGTACTGCTGGGGCAAGGGACTCTCAGCCCCCCTTGGTAGGTTTTGAGAAAGCCCAAGCTGAACAGCTGGTCAGACTCCAGCTATTGGAGTGGCTGCAGATGAAGCCAAAGCCATGAGCTCCTGTTTCTTGCTATAAGAAAAGTGGGTGGATTTTCCTCAAAGGAAAAAGGTCAGGAGCTCAAGTACAAGGTGCCAGAATGGACAGGGAAAAGCAGGGACCATCATAAAGGCAGGACACATAGACGTGACCCAGCTGACATCACACGACACCACAGCCAGAACGAGAGCTGCCAAGCCTGGGCTCTGTAATCAGCCCCACTTCCAGCAGAGCCACTGACAAGGCACTCCAGTGAAAATCCTCAGGTTCAGTCCACTTTGACACATTGCAGCAGTCAGAGCCACACCTGGCCCTCTGCACAGAGCCAGACCTCAAGCTCCTACTTCACCAGCTCATTCTGAGTGAAGCAACAGCTCTCAACAACAATTGCCAACAGCTCCAGCCTCATTGCCCAACACCTGCAGAGAGTTCAGCCACTGTAAGGTCAACAGGGCGCTCTGAGAAACCAGCATTTCCACCAGTGGAGCAACACTGTGCAGCAACCAACCCTCTGATGGCCAAATGATCCCTTCTCCCATGGAGAGGAGCAGAATCTTTCATTCCTCAGGTGCAGCGTGTGCCCAGGACCAGAAAACCTGCATGGGTTTGCAAAGTGACAGCAGCCTATGAAGGATCAGTTCAGGAACTGAGAGGCAGAAGATGAGCTCATCTGCTTCCCTCAGAACCAGTCTACCATCTCCCACTCCTCATTTCCAACCTGTTTTGGGTTGGCACAGACCCATGACAACCACACATTTAACTCCCGGGCTCGCAGCTCACACTAGGAAAGAACCAGACAGGGTTGGCACCACTAATAGAAATGTGTCCATCCAAGCTAAAATCCCCCATTAGGAAGAGGCCAGCCCTAGCCTTATGGATGGCTCCTGGCAGTGAAAATGCATTTATTTAAACTTAATGTATGGTGGGGGGTGGCAGTGGGGACAGAAAGGCTGGGTCAGGCGTGCAGCTACATCAGAGAATCCCTCCGAGCAGGGGCAAATAAAGAGCTGCAGGACAGGAAAAATATAGGTCTGGTTTGAGTGCATATGCTGCTCTTTATTCTTAAAAGCATTACAGGCACTCTGCAACCAGTTCCCATTAAGGAGCATTCCCAGCTGATGACAGGCCACGGAGCAGGAGCAGCCCCACAACACAGGCTCCAGCACTGGCTCTGACCTCAGGGCCAGAGCCAAACAAGCTTTGCTGGGAGAAGTGCAAAAAGGGTTGGCCATCGAGTCAGAGAAAGCCAAGGAGTGTCTTGGGGAGGGGTGCAGGAGCTCTGGGGTCTGATGTGCATGGAAGCAGGAGCATCCCCCTGGCCAAAGGCAGCATGATGGCAGGGGAAAGGAAAATGAGAAGGCCACCCAGTATGGAGTGTGACATGAAATCTGGGCTCATTCAAGGAAGGAAAGTGATCTCTAAAAGAGGACAGAGATTGGACAACATTTGACAAATGCTGACAAACCTCTCACTGAGGTTTACTGAACACTGATTTTGTGGCTCATTCTCTTCTTTCACATCTGACTAGATGCAGTTTTGAGGAATAGGAGCAAAAGGAACCAAAATATTCCTGCAGAAATTCAGTGAACTGAGCAGCATTATCAATGTCATAAACCAATATCCTGGAACTGCAAACAGGAACCAGAGCATTGCTCAGGTAAACATTCCCCATTTTCCATTTGCAGCTCAGCTCTGCTGCCACAGCACTGGAGAAAATTCACTAAGTGGAAGAAAATACAATATTTAAAAAATAAATATGATGCAGGGAAAATTAGCAAGATACATGTAGATGGGTGAAGGCAGCCAGGTTCCACTGAAGCACAATTCCTTAGAAAGGTGTCAGACTTTCTGCTGGCCTTTCCTTCATTGGGCACTTCCAGAGAAATAGAAGGAAACCCTGGGCAGCCACAAATTCCTGATCAAAACCACCGAGCAGCTGATGCTGCAGCACTGAGCTGGCTACAGCTGGCAACCTCGCACTGGGCTTTCCCTCCCCCTTCTCCTTTGTGAGATGATTTAACAAGCTGCAGAATCCCATGGGACATGTCAGTCAGCCAACAGCAATGGAGCATCGTGTCTGGAGCCCAACATGTCCATCTGCACTCTTCCCTTCTGACAGGCACAAAGCTCTGAGCTTGGAGTACAAATGTCATCAAAAGGAACTTGTGCAGAAAGAATTGTGGTAGAGCACATGCCCTCCCCCGCCTGCCAGTGTCCTTGCACAGGGATGGATGTGTCAATTAAGTGTTTGGAGATGGCAGAAAACGTGTCACCCCCTGCTCACTGTCAGACAACATCAACGGGATCAGAACACCTCAAAGTTAATGTTTGTTTCCAGCACCCACAGGGATCAGATCCAATACACACCTTAGTGGGAATTTGGGATTTCTAGCATCTTGCACTTAGGAGGGTATTGAGATGGTGATACTCTATTTAAACATGGACACCCTCCTCCTGGTGAAGTCTCAGACATCTCTGTAGAGAGACAATAAACCATCTCATGTTCTCCCCATCTGAGCACTAAAAGATTTCTCAAGGTCTGCCTGCTCAGCCCAGCCTGCCATGCTCCAATGCTCCTCTGGGTCACCATGGCTTCTTCCTGGGCACTGGCCCTCCACTTTTTGCCATGTCACTCACACTCATGTGCCCCTCAGCCTGGCTGCTGCTCACCCCTTCCCAAAACCTGCTCGCATCCCACTCAGCCTGGCTGCCGCCCAGCCCTTCCCAAATCCTGATCATGTCTCTCTCAGCCTGGCTGCTGCCCAGCCCTGATGCCTGGAACACTGAACCATGACGTGTCTGACCTGGGGCAGATGAAAAGCAGGTAAATAGGCCAAATCAAGCAGAGACAGAGATTCAGGGACCGAATTACCCCTTCCCTACAGCAATTAAAAAAGCAAATGCAATTATTTTTTACCAACAACTGCACACAGAGTGCACTTTTGCCTTAGGGAGGCTGAAACCAGTGAGACAGAGATTCGCACGACATCCCCCTTCCCCTGTGACATTGCCCAGATCAGTGACATGAGGACTCTGAATCGGTGCTGGCACTGCTGTGCTCAATTCCGTGCACATGGGAAGACCCCAGGAGGTTGGGAGGGACCCCTGGGCTGCAGCCCAGGACATCAGGACAGGCAGGAGAAACACAGCGAAAAGGAAATGAGTAGCTCTGATATCAAACAGCAGAATGACAGGATGAGAGGCAAGGCCCTCGAGGAAGAGGACACAGAATTCAGAGCCACAACAAAGCTTCCACTGAAGCGTTTGGAGCACACTTTACCCTTGAACACAGCCCACACCAGCAGCTCACCCACATGGCTCCATTTAAGCCTGTATCAATCCCAGCTCCAGCTTAGCCAGGACTCCCTGAGGGCTAAAGAAAGACACAGCAAGGAGAGATTAACTGGCAACAGTGCAGGACACAAACAAGGCACTGACACACCACTGACTCCAGAGACACTCCTTCTTGATGAGCTTTTTAATTGGGTGCCCGAAGAGCAAGTGACAGGAGAAGGAGAGAGCAAAGAGTGAGAGGTGGAGGGCAAACAGAGGAGTGACCCCATGGTGGCTCAGATGGGAACTTTGGGGACACACCTGAGCAACCACAGAGCTCTGTGATCAGCTCTGCTTGTTCCTGGTGGATGCTAAACAAGCAGAGAAAGCACTGACTTAGACAACAGCTCCTAAGGAAAAGCTCAGGAAAACAAGGATGGAAATCAGAAAGGACATCCTTTTACTCCAGCAGCATCCTTGAAATCCAATCTGTTAGAGAGCAGGAACAGGAGGGAATGGCCAAGGCAGGAAATTATTCCCGAATCCCCAGATAACTCCTAGAAGTTGTCATTACTTGTCTGCGTTATCTGTACAGAGATAAGGTCAGAGCTGAAAAACACGAGTGCTGAGAGCTGAGGGCAGGAGCCAGGCAAACAGAGGGGTGGAGTGTGACGGTCCTGCCCTGCTCTGAGAGCCCTGGGGAAGGGCAGGAACTGCTCCCCAAGAGCTGCCAGAGGCAGCTGCACCCACCCCTAATGCTGGAAAACTGAACCAGTAATGGACCAGGCAGCAAAGAGAGATGTTCCCACATATTTCATGGTGGATCTGCAGCTTCCAGTCCTCGTTTCACCCAAATGCCAGCTCTGACTCTGCCTACAATGACGGCCTCAAACAGCTTTTTTTCCAGAAAAAACCTCCTTCGTTCTTCGGGGAACATATGCAACATAGGATGTTCCAAACCTCTTGAAATATTTCTGCCCACCTCTCTGCAAGAACAGACCCAGCTCTGAGCCTTTTCTCTGTTCAATACAGCTCTCCCAGCAAGAAGCTGCTTTCAGCAACAGAGCCTTTCCCAGCCTGGCATTTTTAATGTACAGAAGGAATGTACATACACCAGTCAGGCTCCTAAATATATGCAGGATAAAACTCCATTACTTCAAACAATTTCAGGGTAACTGTGACTGTCCCAGCAAATAATTATATCTCAGCTGTAACGACTCAAACCCATATAACAACTAGGATCCTCAGAGCTTTTAAACCAATTCTCTTCAGTCTTTACTTTCAGTGAAAAGGAATGTTAAGGTCACATCCTGCTTCCCTCTTTCTGTGAAATAATTTCTGTTGAGATTAGAGGAAATATTTCCAAAATGCTAAATCCAGCACGAATTCCACACGTCCTCCAAGTTTCATTTTCAGCTGTTCTGATGCAGAGTAGATGAGCCACAGGAGCTCAGACAGCTTCACAGCCTGCACCAGGCTGAAAGGAGCTGTGAGGGGGGCACAGGAGCAATGCAGTAACTGAAAATCATGCAAAGGTGGTTACTAACAACACTCCAGGACAGCCACAAGTCAGTCCTGGGGATCACGGGATGAACGGAGGTCAAACATCTCTGACAGGGCAGTCAACTCCATCAGAGTCCCCACTGTGCAGTGAGAAGCCATGGCTTAAGAAATCACTGGAAAGAAGCACCAGGAGAAAACCAATGCAAGTCCACAGCCTCTTATTTAAGTCATCTGATGGATTTCAGTGTCCTTGTAACAGAACCGAGATCACGACGCAAAGCTTTGAAGTCTTCGGAGCTTAAGGCTTTATCCTAATCCTGTTCCTGATTCCTAAAAAAATTGTGCTGATTCCTGAAACTGAGAGCAGTGAGGAAGAGCCTGTGGAGCCCACGCGGGTTCCTGCATGGGGGTGCTCCAAACCTCAGCAGGCATCCAGCCTTTGGAATCGGATTCTGTGCTAAAATCAGGCATTTTGTAATGCCAAACTTGAGAGGATTTTTCGGTGCCTTAATTAGGATGAGGCAAAAGTCGATTCACGTAATTTCCAACCCACTTCAATATTAGATTTGAAAGACCACCTATGACATCTTCAGCCTTGCTCGCCTCAGGAGTCTGCACAACAGCAGGCAACAGGATTAGATAAAAATCTAATGAGATAATGTATTTACATAATATTTATGGCACTCACTCTCAGACACGGTTTTGTTCTTTTGTGCTTGACGTTTATTTTTAAATCTAATTTCCCTTTAAAAGAAACCATGTATTTAAATAACAAGGGAGGAGTGAGAATGTACCTGGGCTTACCAAACCTAAACACCAACTCCAGCTCAACTTTCCTTCAGCTGAATAACTCGGGCTCCTGCAGAGTGTCCAGTAAAGCCATGCACACACACTTCTCCTCCTCCTGTAATTCCCTAGGCATCCTGCTATGCCAGATATATACCCTGATTTTCACCTGAAACCCTCAACAGCCACACATCAGCAAGCCAAACATGCACCTAAACAGTCCCAGCACTTTCCAAACCTTTAAACAGCTCACCCTCAGTAACCCTGGGGAAACAGCCACCTTCTCATCCTGCGTGTGCCAGAGCCAGCTAAAATCCTTGGCTTAGGAAAAAGTAAAAACCACACAAATCTACACACCGCCAAGATAGAAACAGTTCCAAACTTAAGCCCCTTATCCAGCAGTCTGGAGGCTCAACTGGATTTTCTTCCAGGATACAAACACCTGCAGGAATCCCTGCTGAGTATCCAGCACCACATTCAGTTCGAGTTAAAGGGCAATTGAAAAAGTTTAACTCCAATCTGATTCATCCAAACTTCTCAAAGTTGAGTATTTCTCATTGAGTTACGGCACCAGGACAAAGAAATTTTGGATTCAGGTCTAGAAACATGCCTGTGACGTGATGGATACCCAGGGACCTTGTGGTATTAAAGCCCTGCCTGACCCAGGGCAGGGCATTTCCCCACTCATGAGAGTGCAGGACCTCAATCTTTTGGAAGCAGGATATAAAGAGCTCTGAGGCTCTCTAGGTTTTGTGAAGAAGAGGGCACATTCACACACTCCAGCTCAAATTTCATTCCAGAGGCAGCTGACACCTTCCTGCCCTGTCTTTATTGGAGCCTTTGCCCCAGCCCCCAGGCTCCAGGTGCACCGACATTTCCAGCTCTGTTTTCTTCCCTCCTGCAGACAGCAGCTGTGTTCACTTCGCCAGTCGGTTGCTATAGAAACAAATCAATCCTCAATAGTTTTATTTTTACCAGTTTCTGTGAAATAGGATTTATCTCATTTCCATGACTAAGCTGTACTCTGGAGCGAGCTCTTTGGGACAGTGACAGTGCGGGCTCAGCATCAGGCAGAGCTTGTGACAAGAGGAAATGGCCATCATCACCCGTGTTCAGAGGCTCCTTCTCATCTCGAGGACACTTCACCTTGAGAGGATTCCACAGCCAGAGGACCACAGCACCCCACATCTGCATTCGAAGAGCAGAACAGAGCAGGAGTGATGGCACAGCCCGGAAAGGCGATGGGCTCACACAGAAGGGAGGTGTCAGCACATGTCCTCTGCTGAGAGCCAGCCTGGAAATCCCTCAGGCACTGCCACAGGAGGGGCTCAGCCTCCAGGACCTGCCTGTCCTGTGTCCCAGGGCAGCTGAGAGGGGCTTTCCTTCTGGTCTGGCATGATATGGATGTATCTCCTCCATTCTGCATTACCTGTACTCTGTGTCACACCTTTCACTTTTGTGTTTTCTATCCTGTTTGTCCTTCAGTCTCACTGAAATGATGCATCACCCCACAAAAATCCAGCTGGGTGAACGCTGTTTCTTAGCTCAGCTACTCCAAATACACCAAATTCTGTTCCAAGCATTCATCTCCAGAAAGTTCTGCTCCCTGCCAAAAGGCCTTCCCCAGCCAGAGGGGACCTGTGGCACTGAGTGGAGCAGCTCCACTTCACCAACACTCTGCTGGGACACAACCTGGGAGCAGAATGGAAAGGGAGACACTGCTCCTCCTGCCTTTCCCTCCTGCTGGATCCAGGAACGGTGCAGCCTCAGGAGACAGCAGTTTGTTAGACCTGCCAGCTGCAGTGCTTCCCTTGGCACAGCCAAACCTCGAGAAGAGGAGCTGGGGATGGCTGGGCCCCTCATTCCAGCCAGACCGAGCTGGAATCTTCACACTGCACTGTAAAGTGCACAAACCCATCCGTCAAACACTCAGCATCCAGCTGAGTTCTGCATCACTCCTGCTCTCAGAACACACAGTGCCCTGGCTGTGCTCAGATCTGCAGTGATATTTCTGCAGCTTCAGGACTGATGACACGAGTGGAGGCCACGAGGCTGTGGAAATGTCAGGATCCCATCGCTCAAATACCCCAGGTTTGGTGACAGGCACAGCAGTGTTTTGCTCCCAAAATTCCTCACACAGCTCAATGGCAGGATAAGAACTTGGGGTATACAAATCAAAAAGCCATCAGGGAACCTCACAAACATCCCCTCAGGGCACTCAAGTCTCACAAGCACCTGAGCACCAACAACTCAGGCTTTGTACAGCTGTTCAGGATTCTCCAGCCAGCGCTGGAGCCAGGCCCAGGCATGGCATGGGAAATGAGTAAATGCATGTACTGGATGTGTTTTGCTGCTCCTTCCACGACAGGACAGAGCACAAACCTTAGGTGAGCCCTGCAAATGCTCCTGGGAAGGTTTGTAACCTGGCAACTGGAAAAACATCTGGGAGCCATGAGCCTGGGCACTGCTCCAGCCCCTGCCACCTTGGGACACTGTGATTGTTCACATCCTGCACCAACACCAGCAGCTGCCTTGGTTCCAACATCCTCAGCATCCTCAACACAACAGAACCCACCTGATGCTCCTCACCTGAGACCAGGACCCCCATGATATTCCTCACACCACATCTTAGCTCACAGCACCTCCCTGATGAAGCACTTGAGGTAACCTGCATGAGCATATGAGTATTTCCACAAGTCACCTGGCACTTCAAAACACTGTCAAAGCAAGGCAAAAATTGAGCTTGAGGTCTCACCCTCTGTCTGACACAAACACCACGACAATTTGCCATTCCCAAGACAGCAGGTCCCAGAGCACCAGAGGACTCAGCACGTGGGTAGAGACTGATAGGAAACCGACACCTGGAAGAATGTTCAGCCCACCCAACACCCACCTGTGCAGAGCCTTCACTTCCAATGCCCCTCCCAGCCAAGGGAATGAGACAGGGCTCTCTCAAGGGGATTTCACAGGAAGGAACCCACCCACCCAACAATTCCCATGTGTCCAAGGAAGCCCCAGGTGCTGTGAAACCACAAGTGCTGCTTTGCCCACCGGCTTGGGCAAGTGGAGCAGGGCAGGGCTAATGCCACTGCCCTGAGGTCTCTGAGTGAGGAGAGCTCAGTGCTCCTGACCCAGCCCTGAACATGGAACTGCGCTGACCAAAGCACGCAACAAAAACTTTCCAAAACTACATCACACAGAGACGAAACACCGCAGAGTCACAGCCAGTAACTGCAGCCTTTGAATTCTTACAGAAGTGCTTAGGAAACAATTCCCAGCTGAGGGCAGGTGCACACCTGTGCCTGTGGCACAAGCACCTTCAGCAATCCCTGTGCTCCAGTGTGTAATTAAGGAGGGATCCCTGAGGAGGGTGTGGAGAGGAGAAGGTTTAAAGTGGGTGAGATGATGAATCAACGCAGCAGGACATGGGGAAGACCCAACGTTGCCCTGTTCCGTGGGAATGCAGCAGGAACAGCTCCTCTGTGATGGGGAAGAGAGGGAAGCACCTTGTTTGCACAACCCTGACAGCCAGACCTTGGAGCCTCCCTGCTGCTGGGACACTGCAGGACTCGGTGCTTACCCACCAGGCCTGGGGACACACAGAGGGACAGACAGCCCAATCCTGACCTCGGACAGGGCAATCCCCCCTTCCCTGGCGACAGCCCCGTGTCCCCATCCCCAGGGAATGGCAGCAGACAGGCACAGTCAGAGCCTCACCTCCCCGGAGTACACAAGGCACTATCACATCCCTGCTGTAAACCATCAGCCACGCCAGAACAAACACCAAACCCCACTTTTTTCTGACTCCTAACTATCCTCAGATTGTTGGAAGCCACCTCAAGTGTTCTGCCATCTCATCATGTCATTCTCTAAACCAGCCAGAGCCCCCACAGCAGTAATGGCTGAAAATGGGCTGGAACAAGGGTTGTGGCTTCTGTGGAGCAGCACTCGACCCTTCCCACAACAGATGTGCACCCAAATGCCTCATTCCCAGCAGAAGTGTCTCCTTGATACTCTCCCTGGGGAGTGCATATCCCATCTGGGGCTCAGCAGCCTCAGTTTCCCCCTCTGGCAACACAGACCCAGACTTTTCACAGCAATAGATGAAAATAAAAAGCCGCTTCTGCAGATTTGGCTTTAACACAACCCATCCCTCATTGCTCCTGGCAAAACCTCCTGAATGCAGCCTGATAGCTCAGCCACAGATTGTTCTGTTGTTTCCCATCTTTAACTTCACAGTGAACCACTAAAAAACCCAAAAATACAATAAATGAAATTCTGCAGCCTCGATGCAGAAGTGGCCCATAACCCCAAGAAACCTCAAAGATTCACAGACCATTTCTGATTTCTGGACTCGCTGTTGCTCATAAGCCTTAAGCTGTGCACGCACAGAGTGGGTTTTCTCTCTGGCTGCTCCCTGCTCCTCACACGGTGCCTCTGCCCATGATCCATGGCTGGAACCAGAGAAGCCAGGCCTGGCTGAGGAGATGGGATCTGCTCCCTGCTGGGCCAGGCCTTGGCAGATCCCAGGGGCTGCGTGGACGCCAGCAGGGAGCCGAGCCTCCCAAACCCTGGCAGCCATCACCTCTTTGTGAGCCCACCATCTGCTCTGGCAAACCCACACTCCCATTTTCCCCCTCCTGCATCCTTCTCATCCCCTCAGCCCGTTGTCAGCGTTCCTGATTCCCAGCAGCTTCACACTGGGATTTATTCTCCTGCCCAATGCCCTGACTGTTACACCCCGGCACATTCGCCCCTCGAGAGAGAAACTTTAATTGTCTTTGAAATTCCTCCTCCTGTGGATTATCCCACTCCATCCCATGCTGCTTCCTGCTCACCTGCAGCCAGAGGTGACTGGAGTCTGTGCTGCCTCCACACCCAACAGCCCTGCTCAGCCTGGGCAGGAGCAGCTGCAGCCCAGACCGTGACAAAGTTCAGCTTTAACTGATAACAGACTGATGGCAGTTCAGGTTACCTGATAAAACACCACATTCCAAGGAATTTACTGCCAGGGGCATCTTCTACCACTTCATGGAGCAGCACCTGCTCTCTTTGGAAGAGAAATGGCCCAAACCAAAGAGTGCCAGCTCAGAGCAGGTGCCAGCTCAGCACACACCAGGTGTAATGTGGGAATTCCAGGGAATGCCTGGTTTGTACTCCATCCAGAACTGTATCTTTGAGATACCTGGAACGCAAAACTGACAGAAAAAGCTAAGACAGGCACCTCAGGAGAGAAGAGCTTTGGGAACAGGTTATCCAAATGGCAGGACTTAAAAAAAAAATAAATAAAATAGGAACTAAAATACGGACCTGAAATCAGGTGGAGAAAAGAACAAAGTGCCAGCCCAGCAGAGTGTTTATGATCTGTTCTGGGAATGAGCTTTGGGAGCAGCTCAGCAGCTCCTGCGTCAGGAGAGATCCTCACAGACATGAGGAGCCTCAGCAGGACCAGGGATCAGCCTGAGCAGGGCCAGGGGCTGCCCGAGGAAGGGAAAATATGGAGCACACAGACCTGACTGAGGGCAGGCTTCTCCCCACAACCAAGGAGGACAAAATCCTACATTAGAAACTTCCCATGTTACAGCATTGCAAAAGGTGAGGTTTTCTCCACCCTAAAATTCATCTGTCTGGTCCCTCCAGCCTGTCCCAGCCTGTCTCCTGCACCCTGTGGCCTCTCCTTGCAAGGACACTCAGCAGCTGCTTCTCACCAAAACCTCATCACAAACTCCCCCTCACCTGGAGGAGTCTCCCAGAGCCAGAGCCCAACAACTGGTGCTGAGGTGGGAAATAGTCACAAAGCCCCTGAATGGCAGCAGGTGGCACACAGGATTTGTTACCAAGACCCACAGAAGGCAGCCAGACCAGGAACTGGTGTCACAGGCACAAATCCCAGCTGTACAGGGAGAAACAGGTTCAGGGGCTGGGATTTGGGAAAGGGGTAGTTTTAGTGTCACCAGCAGGTACATCCAACAGCCACGGCAGTGAACACAGAATACGGGTGACAGCTGTGACAGACACCATCCTTCAGACAGGTGTCTGTGCACAAAGCCACGTTCACAAGTAACAGGTCAGGGTCAGAGGGATGGCCTGGCTCACTCTGGCACCATGGGACTGCTCCAGGACCACGGCACCGTGGGCACTGTCCCAGGGAAAGGCCGGGAAAAGGCTCCATCGTGCCCAGCTGCTGTCAGGCAGTGGCTGATCTGGTTCAACTCACAGGGTGTTCAAACTGCACGGACCCTCTGCACTGATCTGAACCCCCTGGGGGCACATCCATCCCACTCAAACAAGAGCTCAGACTGTTTAATATATCAAAAGAGTAGAACAAAGCTCGACCCAAGGGTAGATTTACGTTTCACAAAGGGAACCGTGTGCCTCAGGGCAGGGTAAGCTCTCGCATGTCTGCGGGCCTCCGCCACCAGCACAACCTGCAGGTATCCAACCGGGTTATGTGTAAGGAAAAACGGATCAAATTCAGCCCAAAAGAGGCAAGTTACATCCTTCTGAACTGTCAGGTTGCATAGCAACAGTGTCACTTGGCACTGGACACAAATCTCCTCCACACCTCCCAGTGCACACCAATTGCTCAGGCACCAGGAGCATTCCCAGCAGAGGCAAAAGTGGCCCACAGCTGCAGCTCCAGAAACACAGCAGCGAGAGGTGATGCCAAAACACGAGGAAGAGGATAAAAAAACCTAACAAAGATCCAAAAGCTTTAACCATCAAATCCCACAGCGTGGGGCTGGGGACAAGCCGATCCCACACCCGGCAGAGTGTCACCGCCAGCCGCGACAATGCCAGCGCAGGGACTGGACACCTCGCCCGACCCCCGGCTGTAAAGCCGCCCCGGGAAAGTCATCCCAGAGCTCCCACCGCCGGAACCTGCCCGGCCACGGAGCCCTCCACACACAGCACGGCAGCGCTTTGATGCCAGGGGACAGACAGACAGGGCAGCACCCAGCCCTGGCACTGCCGGCTGCAGACAGAACGGCACCGCTCTCTCCTGCCCCAGCCCAGCGGCCCCTGGCCGAGGGCACACCAGCCCGAGGAGCTCTGGCACGGCCCCCTCGCATCTCTGCTGCCACCAAACTCTCGGGGGTGCCCAGGTCACACGCCCCTCACAGCCCGCTGAAATCTCATCCCACCCTCTCGGCCCTCGATTCCTACCCGGGGAGCGTCCAGCTCTGGCCCACCCCGCTGGGGGACAGAGTGGGGACAGTCCCCGGCGTCCCCCGCAGCCCCCGGCATCCCTTTGTCCCGCAGCGCTCTGGCTGCACTCCATGAGCACATCCAACCGCTGCAGCAGCCCCCCAGCCCCACTCCCCTGCAGCCCCCAGCCCCATGCACACAACCCACAGCTCCCCTCCCGTCCCGCAGCCCCACAACCAACTCCCGGCCCGCGCAGAACCCCCGCCTCATCTCAAACCCCTCGGTCCCCGCCCCCGGGGCCGCGCTCACCTGAGCAAGCTGGACAGCGGGTGCCCCACACCGACGCTGCCGCCGCTCCCGCCACCGCCTCCCCCCGCGGAGCCGCCGCCGCTGCCGCCGCCGCCACCGGAGCCGCCGAAGCCGGAGCTGAGGCGCTTCCCCGAGAGCAGCTTCTCTACGGCCGGGAGGTTCCCGGTGCGCGCGGCCTCCAGCAGCTCCTGCTCCTTCCCCATGGCCGGCGCGGCCCGGGCGCCCGCGCGACTTCCGGGGCGGGGCCGCGCTGAGGCCGTGGGCGGGGCCTGAGGGGCGGGGTCGGGCGGGGTTTGATGCATGGGCTGTACAATGGGCGGGGGTTGTGTAGGCCCCGCCCCCTCAGCGCTGCCCGTGGTCCCTCAGCCGCGCTCGTTTTGGGCGGGTCTGGGGAGGTTTTCCCTGCGGGGCCCGGGCGGCGCGGCCGCTGTAACCCCGAGTCCCGGCAGGATCCGGATGTGGGGCGGCGGCTCAGAGCGGGGCTGGTCGGTCTGAGCGTGCAGGGCCTGGGGCTGAGCCCCGCAGAGAGCCCCCTCCACAGCCCCGCTGCCATGGCGACAAGCCCGGCCCCGCGCGTCCCGCCGCGGTGCCCGTAGCTGTGCGTCATCAGGAAGCGCCGTCGGCGCGCCGTTGGCATGGCGACATGCTCCGCCCCCACGGCGACGCGCGTAGTGTCGTTAATGTGGTGCCGAGTCGCTGTGGTGCCGAGTCGCCATGGCAACAGACACCGCCCTCCGGCGCGGCCCTCTTAGTCACTTGTCATCAGGAGGTGCCGTCGCATCTCCATTGCCATGACTACAGACTCCACCGCCCCCAGCGTCGCTGGTAAATGTGCGTCATCACGACTCTCCACGCGCCACCGTTCCTGTGAAGAGAGGCTCCGCCCCCTCACGGCCCCCGTAGTGTTTCGTCATCAGGCGGCGCCGCGGGCGCGGCCATGGCGGACCCGGCCCGGGACGCGCTCGGTGCTGCCGCTGTCCCGGAGCCGCCGCCCGCACACTCATCCCCGCCCGGCGATGGGGCGGCCGCCGCGGGGGAAGCGGCAGCCGCAGAGGGAGCGGGAGAAGGCGAGGTGGGGGAGGCTGGCGGTAGCAGCGAGATCAAGGCGGAGGTGGCGGACGGGGAGGTGAGGCGGGAGCGGGAGCGGGGCCGGGCCGGGCCGCGGGGCCGCAGGGCGAGCGCTACTCTCTCGTCCAGGTGAGGAGCGCGGAGGGAGAGGCGGCGGACGCGGAGGACCCGGCGCTGCAGGCATGTGCGGCCAGGAAAGTGAAGCTGGAGCTGAAGGAGCGGAAGGAGAAGAAGCAGAAAGTGGACGAGGACGAGATCCAGAAGATGCAGTGAGTGCCGGCGCGGCGGTGCCTGGGAGTTTGGGAATCGTGTCCCCGGTCCCGAGCTCACCCTTCCCGGTGCCGCAGTCCCAGATTCTCCCTCCCACCCCGCGTTACAGCGCAATGCTCTCCTCTCTTCCCGGCCCTGGTTGGTACCGCGGGCGGGCTGTAAATGATCGCTCTCTCTCCCCCGCAGGATCCTGGTCTCCTCCTTTTCCGAGGAGCAGCTGAACCGGTACGAGATGTATCGTCGCTCTGCCTTTCCCAAGGCCGCCATCAAACGGGTATGAGAGAGGCAGCAAGAGCCCGGGCGGGACGGGCTGGGCGCGCCCCCGGGACCCTTCTGGAGCTGTGCCGCCCCCACGGCTCAGCCCATTGCTCCGGGGCAGCTGATCCCGATGGATTCCAGCTCAAATCCCCGCAGCAGGACCTGGTGCTGCAGCTCAGGGGCTGGGTGGGGCTGAGAGGTCACAGCATGCTGGGCTCTGACTGTCCCTGCCTGTCCCTGTCCCAGCTCATCCAGTCCATCACCGGCACCTCCGTGTCGCAGAACGTCGTCATCGCCATGTCGGGCATCTCCAAGGTGTTTGTTGGGGAGGTGGTGGAGGAAGGTGAGTGGTACCTGCTGAGTGACAAGTGAAGAACCCAGGGTAAATTCCTTGCTTGGAGCAGGATGTGGAATAGGACAGGGTTTTCCATGGTTCTCCCTTCCTGCTCTGGCTCAGAGCAGGGCCTGGTGAAGCTGCCACAGCCCCTCTGATCCCAGCAGTGTTGCTGTTTCTCCTCAGGCAGAGAACCTGGGATGGCAGGTCTGTCCCTCAGCCTCAGAGCAGCTACATAGTGAGGATCTCATTAGTGCTGCAGGGACAGAGGAGTTCCTTAAGCCTCTAAACCTGCCCCAGTCTTCCTTTATGGGATGGGCTCGGATCAGTTTGGGACAGGGGCTGGGAGCTGAGCCAGCTGCTCCTGCTCAGCTGTCAGGGGGATCACAGCCCACCCAGCCCCCAGGGCTCCAGAGCAGAGGCTCTGAGCTCACCCATTCCCAGGATCCAGCATCTTCACCGTGCCTGAGTGGTTTAGAAGCTTTTTGTCATGGTTGCTGCCCTGGGACTCCTGTCAGGGAGGAGCTCAGGGAGCAGGTTCATTCCTGGCTCTGAGCTGCAAACCCCAAACACAAACGTTACCTGTTCCTTTCAAACTGCACTGAAGCAGCAGCAGGGGATGGGCAGAGCTCAGCTGGGCCCTGCCATGAACTCCCTCTCTGTTTGTGCAGCTCTGGATGTGTGTGAGAAGTGGGGGGAGCTGCCCCCTCTGCAGCCCAAGCACATGAGGGAGGCTGTCCGGAGGCTCAAGGCACGTGGGCAGATCCCCAACTCCAAGTACAAGAAGATCATTTTCCACTGAGAGAGGATGGAATGAGCTTCCTCTAGGACCTTCCCACATGGACTCTTCCATAAGGCCCCTTTGGGGTGGCCTGTGGGACCTCAAGGATGTTCCTGCTGTCCCTGCCCGTGCCGAGCTCAGGCCCCCACACTGGGCAGAGCCTGGATGTACCTTTGACCTGGACTTGGGGTCTCAACACAGAAGGGAGAGGAACATCCAGGGGCTGCAGAGCATTTCCTGCTGGCACAGATGTACCATCTGTGCCCAGGTGTGTGGCTTTTTTTGTACATTAAACTTATTCTTGTGTTTGTAACCTGACTGGGATCTGCTCATTGTGTGACTCAAGGTGCTCCCAGAGCTGCTCCCAGCCTGGTTCCCTGGGAACACGTGCAGGGAGCTGGGACATCTGAAGTCATGGCTCAGCTGTGCTTCTAAGTCCAGTGTTCCAAATCCAGGAGCTGCCCATAAACCAGCAGTGTTGGGAAGAGAGAGGGAGGGAAAAGCAGGAAAAGAGGCCTGAGCCTGAAAGGAGGTTAATAAGTTTAATTCTGCTCGTGGTTCATAGAACCAATAAATGCATCAGTGGAAACAAACTGCAGCAAAGTTGCAATACTGCTTAAAATTCAAATTCAAGTTCAGACTTGCACATTCCCCTTGTCCCCTTCCAGGGGCCCTGGGAGCTGCTCCTGACCCTGTGAGAGGTGCTGAGGCCATGTGCCCTCCCCTGGCACCTGTGCTGGGCAGGACTCCTGGGCTCTCACTGGAACAGAGGAAGAATCCTTAAATAAGAGGCTTCACAAAGTAAACTTTGATATTTACAATCTGTGGGGATCCAGGAGGCTTTGTCCTCCCACATGTGTGGGTTTTGGGTTACAGTCCTTTTTACTGGGTCTTCAGAGAAAAGGAAATACTTGAATTCTTCAACAAAACCCATTGACTGAAGTTGCTGGAGGCAAGGAATTTGCTGTAAACAACGTGGCCCCAGCTGTGCTCAGCCTGCACACGTGGGAGGAGCTGTGGGACCCTGCAGGTGGGCACCAGGGCTGGGCAAACCCTTGGCATACCCTTCCTATACTCACACAAAATGTCATGAAAAGTTGAAAAAGCAGAAGAGAGAAACCTCCCATTTTCAAGCAATTAATGAAGAAAAAGCAGGAATACCCTTGGCATTCCACATCAGGCAAGCATTTCTTGGAGCTCTTGCTCCCCCACAGGGAGAGGAAGCAGCACAAAGGTTTGGTGAAACAAAATTCTGCTCGTGGGCTCTGGGCAGTTCCCAGTGGTGCTCACAGGAAGCTGGTCCACATGGGTGTGTTCCAGCGCTTTCCTTTTGGGATCAGGGCTGGTAGGGGGTTCTGGTGTCCCCTCCCAGGCAGCCCCTCAGCCCTGCTGAAAGATTCCACCTCACAGCTCCTTCCTCAGCAGCCATAGCTTCTGCCCCTGTCCACTGGGAAACTCGGGCACACAAGGCTCTGAGGACAAGGTGCATCCCAAAAAACACTCAGGTCATCTCCTCCTGAGACTGAACCAACCTCCCTCACCCTGTTCTTTGATAGTAAACTTAAACAGTGCCTTGTAAGGAATTAATTCCTGCATCAATAAAGCCAAACATTGTGGGATTAAGTAGGAACGAACTGGATTAAGTCTCACACACTGCATCCATCTCTACACAAGAAATTACTGGTGGAAAAGGGACTCTGAAGGAGTTTCTGTATTATCTTGATCCTGTCCTTGTGGGAATAGTGAGCTGTGTGCCCTCACTCCACAGTGGGAAATCCCATCTCTGTTTCAGGTGACAGCAGCCCTGCTCTTGCTCTCCCAGCAGAGCCCTGACCCTTCTGCCACCCCTGTCCTGTCACTGCCCAGGTGCTGAAGTGACCACCCTGCTCCTGCTGTGACCTCTGGCGAGCACAGCTGGGCAAGAACACAACAAGGATGAGTGAAAGAAGCAGAAACCCCAACATGAACCATGTCCAGATGCCACCACAAAAGCTGGAGGCTGAAAGCCACTGCAGATGAGGAGCCATGGGGTGTCCCCCTGCATCTGACCTGGTGTTGGTGGGCTGCCCATGCCCTGGCTCAGTGCAGCACTCCCAGGCCAGGACAAACTCCTCCTCATTCCTCCCATCTGTCTCAGCCAGGCCCCATCCCTCCCTCCCTCTCCCCAGTCCTCTGCAGTCACAGCTGGTTTCAGTCCTGGAGTTGGACCCGTTTGGCAGCGAAACGACCAAACCTGCCCTGCTGGTGCTGGTCCCCTGTCCCTGGCAGTGCCCTCAGAGCTGGAACAGGGGGTTGTACTTCCTGATCTCCTGCAGAAGGCGAGCCTTGTCCATGTTGGCTTCTGCCAGGGCCAGTTTCATGGTCTGGAGCTCCCTCTGCAGCTCTGGCACTTGCTTGAGCTGCAAGAGACAAGCAGAGAACAAGGCAGGAGTCTTCAAGGCCCACAGTGAGCTGCTCCATGGAAAACCAAAGCAGGAGCTTTGGGGATGAATTGCACAGTGTGACACAACCACACTGACAGAACTTCTCTTTCTGGGAACGTATCAATTAACGTTTTTCTAACAAGGAACTGGACACAGTGAGGAAGATGGAGCCAATCAGGAAACAATCCCCAACCAGGTTCTGAAAGGGAACAAGTGAGTTCATGCTGGGCAAGGTGCCCTCATTCCTCAAAACACTCATAGGAGGAGGCACAGGCTGCTCCTTGGGGCACTCCCTTCCTGCAGCTCACCACACCTGCCCAGGACTGCAAACACACAAAGGCAAAAGAGAATTGCCAGCTCTCTGTTGTCCAGACAGCAACAGGCAGCAGTGACTCACCTGCAGCCCACGTGCTCCTGCTGCTGGGGCTGGTGAGACAGACTCTGATGGGGCCTTCTGCTCCTCAGGGACTGACACAGGTTTTTCCTGTTTCACTGAGTCCTTCTCCTGCGAAGCTGGAAAGCAACAGAACCCACTCAGGTGTGGACATTCACACAACAAGGCTCTCAGAACAAAAAAATAACTCTAATTAATTTCTTTCCTTCTTCTCCCCCAGCTTTTTTTTTTTTTTTTTTTTTTTTTTTTTTTTTTTTTTTTTTTTACACAGGGAAATAAATTCTCTTTCCCCTTTCAAAATGGAGAAACGAAAAGGTAATAATGGATCTTATCCATGTGTGCTTAAGGAAACACCAGATTTCCCAAACACGAATTTTCACACCAGAGGATGGTGTGGATGGGAACAGAGGCAGGGACTGCTCCCACAACAGGAAACACACACAGGGACTGCTCCCACCTCAGAGCCCATCCTTCCCAGCAGCAACCATCATGTCCCAGTCTCCTCCAGCCCAGTCTGGGGGTGCAGAGGGACAATAAAACCAGGATGTTACTGACCTGTGAGATAGAAGACGCCGTCATCCCTGCGCCTCACCACGACATGATCCATTGCCAAGGTGATGGGCACAGGGCCAGGAGAGGTGGGGTACACTGGGGGGCTGTCATCCTGGAGAAACATGAAGCAGAGAAGGGATGAGCAGCTGTGACAGCTCTTCAAAGGACTTGCCTTGCCTGCAGCCTCGCCAGGAGCAGTGTTCCTGACCAGCAGCACTGCCAGACTCACGGGAGTGAGTTCAACCTAGGGAAAGGCCTGGCTTTATGTACAGGGTGTACAGGTACATACTTCCCTTGTGTTCCTCATTCATCCCTAGGGCAGCTTTTAGAAGCAAAACCAAACAGCCTCAGGAGCAGAGAAGCTCTACAGAGGCCCCCAGCAATCCCACAGCGTCCCTTCCAAAGTGCAAGCAAGCTCTGCCCTGGGGGGAATCTCTCACCTTCAACGTGATTTTGGCATCCACCACCTCTATCTCCATGGGGATCACCTCTGGGATGATTTCATCCTCGAGGAAGGGTCCCAGGCTGGCGAGGCAGGACGTGCAGAGCTCTGTGCAGCAGCTGTGCAGCAGCAGCCGCAGGAAGCCGTTGCGCTCGGCCAGCGGCGAGTGAGCGGCCGCGCACGGCCCCGACTCCAGGCGCAGGCTCACCTCGGGGTGGGGCTGCCTGGGCTCAGGGCTCGCAGGCTTCTCCACTCCTGGATCTCCTAGGGCTGGGGCAGAGAGATCTCGCTGCACAACGGGACGCCAGTGATCAGATATCGACTCAGAAAGGGCCTCCTGGAAAGCCCATTTCAGTCCAAACGCAGCCGAGTGACCTTGGTCTGACATCATCCCTCACAGGACAGAAATCCAAATTTTGGACTGAGAGCCCACATCACTGAACTGGCACTGGAGCTGGACCATTTAAGGTCCCACACTTTAAAACTGGCCTCTGTTTTGCATGCACAGGACCTGGCCCAGTGCTCCACTCACCCTGCAGAGCTGCCCCAACTCTGCCCTCCAGAGACAACCCAGTGTCCCACTCACTTTCCAACTCCACCCCCCAGAACTGTCCCAGCTGCCCTCCACAGTGTCCCAGCTCTGTCTCCAAAGCTGACCCAGTGCCTTGGTTCACTCTCCAAAGCTGAACCAGCCTTTCCTCATCCCTTTGCTCCACTGTAGCCACTGGCAGGACTGGGAAAGGCAGGACCAACAGCCTGGGAACTGCTCATGCTTTGATTCAGGTTTGGGGTTGGAGCTGCTTTTGGTTTTGTTTGAGTTACATTTTTTGGGGTGTTGAGGGGATAGTTGATTGTTTTTAGGTTTTGCTTAGTTTTTTTTTTAAATTCAAATTTAGGGGAAGTACTGTAGACTGAAAGCATTTTTCTTAGAGCTGGAATAACTTTGTGGTTTTCCTAAATAGCTTTATTCACTCTTTAAATGAATTTCATACATCCTAGCAACAATTTAAAGAATCCCAATCAGTGATTAGTAGGCACCACAGAGCCTGACTGTGGCACTGTGTAGGCACTTGAGAAACATCTTTCAAATGCCAGATCTGAACACTCACACATGAGTTGTGTTCAATCCTAAGCACCCCAAACATGGAGGCCCCAGGTAATGGAGTATTCCCTGAGGGAGGCTGGTACAAAAGCCAGTTCTAACAGTGCAGCATCTTACCCACGTAGCCACGCAGGAACTGCCACATGCCAACGTTGTTCAGCTGCTCTGGAACCACGTTCCTCACTTGTAAAGCCACAGACAAATCATCCCCTTGTACCTCTACTGCACAGTTCACATCATTCATCTTCAACACGAGGACAGACACCTGAAACAGCCACCAAGAGCTCAGTGGTTACAGCACACACCTCACTTCCAGAGCCCCTCAGGGACAGAATCCCAGTGCCAGGCACTGACCAGCTGCAGACTGGGGTCTTCACTCTGGGACGTGGAGCTGTTCACCTCAGGGGACACTCCACCCTCCTCCTCTGCCACCAGGCTGCTTCTGCTGCCCATGTCACTGTGGGTCTGGGGAAGCTGCCCTGAAGTAAGAGGGTCCAGGCTGGGTTCTGAAATGAAAGTAACAACAACTCAATTCCATTTCTTTTTCTGGAACTCCTGGCATCAGCATCTGCATGAATCTCTGGTCTCTCTGGAGGTACCATGATCTGGAGAGCTCTCTCCAGCTCCTCAGATGAGTTTAAGCAACACAAGGATTGAAGTGAAAGATGTCCAGAGTACCCAATATCCAACCAGCCCTTCCTAAATGCTCTGTACCACCCACCACCAGCACATCACATCCCCTACAGGACCGGCAGGGTCACCCCACACTGATTTACCCTCCTCATCTCAAAGGAAAGGCATCTACAAAAGCAGAAAGAGCCACTGTGAGACAACTCATTAAGACCTTCAAAAAAAAAGGAGCAGCAAAAGTGATTCTATAGAAGCACAGCATAGATGTGCTGCCTGTGGCACAAAGCTATCACCCTTGTGAGATGAGGGTGGGGAGAGGAAAAGCCAAGGGCTTTACCAGAGTCTGTGAGCATCACAAAGCCATCACTGCCATCACTGTCCACGGACAGCCCGTCCTCGGGGCCACTCCCATCCACAGATGTGGTGTCAAAGGAATGCTGGGATGAGGTCCTCTTCATGGAGAAGAAACGCATCCGGCTGCTGCCTGCCCCACCCGGGGTCACTGCTCCCTCCTCAGCTTTGGGCACAGGATCCCTACAGAAAAACCCAACAAAAACCAGTGATAAAGGCAGACAGCTGAGCCTGCAGATTATCTGAGTGTTGGGCTGGTCTCTGACCACCTTCAAGTTACACTTCAATATTCTCAGAACAACCCCAAGAGATGAACACTTAACCCATCTCCAACCCAAATACAATGGAAAGAAAGGGCTGGCCTCTCTCCCCCTCCTGCAGCTCAGGAGCCTGGCCTGCTCACCTGGCCGGGGGCAGAGACAGCATCCTCTGCATGGTGGAGGTCATCTTGTCCCGGCTCAGGCTCAGGGCATCCTTGGTGAAGGACATGGCCTCCTTGGTGAGGTCCATGGTGGCATGCAGAGCTTCCTTCGTGGCGTCCTTGGTGATGTGCAGTGCACTGGAGAGCTCCACCTCGATGTTCCGCAGCGGGATGAGCTCTGCCTGGCCATTGAGAGCGACGCCTCCTCTGCCCGAGGGCTGCGTGTCCGAGGCTGGGCTGGAAGGGAGAGCAGGAGGGCTCTGAGGGTGGCTGCTGGTCTCTGCTGGTCTTTCTGCAACCAGGGCTTCCACAGCTTCGTGTGCTTCCTCTACCAAGCCTTTCTCCTCTGCGCCCTTACCGCAGGGAGCTGCACTCAGGGCTCCATCGCTCGCGGATCTCGGGAGCCTCTCCAGCGGGACACTGGCCCCAGTGTCCTGGATCCCACTGTCCTCTGGGAGCTCTGACGTGCTGCCTAAGCCCTTCTCTGAACTGCTCTCTGATTTCAGCTCCTTCTCTTCAGCTGCCAGCCCCTCCTTGCTGTCTGAGGGTGAGAGCTCAGACTCGATCAGGCTGGTTGTGTCTGAGTCCAGGGACCTGGGTTCCACAATGGACCCTGGAGCAGGAGTCATGAGCAGGGCCACCTCAGCACTGTGGAACATAACTCCCACACAAGCAGACATGGGATCTAACGAAGACCCAGTCATCTCCTGGGTATCTTGGGCCAGCTGCTCCTGTAGTGTCTGGAGAACTTCCTTCATCCTGAGTAGCACCAAGTACTGGTAGTGGTTGAGACGAACTTTGACATGGACAGAGGAGGACATGAGCACATGGATATCAGCAGAGGCTTCCAGCTCTTTACTGTCTACTCCTTCATCAACTTCATAGTCAGACTCTCCCAAGACATCCATCGTGTCTGGAGCCTTAGAGATATTCTTCAGATCCTGGTCAGTCTTTGATCTTTGACAAACACTGAGTTCTCTGGAGAGGTTCACGTTCTTGGAGTGGTTGCTAAAGCTGGCAGAAGGCTTGATTTTCACCTCAGAGGTGGCAAGTTCCTGTCTTCTACATATCTGAGCTTGCCCCCACTTTTTGGGCAGGCAGGCCCATATGGAAAGGGGAAAAGGGTCAATAAAGCTAAGAGCTCTGCCCTTGGAGCTTTCGGCCCCTTCGAAGCCCAGGGAGAGCTCATTGAAATTCACACACCACAGATCCTCCGAGGCAGAGGTTTTGTGAGGCAGCTGGGGAAGGCCTGGGTGCTTCTGTGGCCTGTCATCCACCTGGTAGGCGTGGCGCAGGAACAGGGTGTGCAGGAGGCCGAATCTGTCCTGCGCCCGGGGGAACTCGGCGTAGCTGGAGTGGAAAAACTCCGACCCCGCGAATTTACGGAAGAGGCTCTGCAGGTCCTGGCAGCTGCAGGACGGAGCGTGGCGGGTGTTGGTGGCTGTCACCTCTGACATGCAAACACACAAAGCCCGTGGCCGGTCCCGGTGATCCGTGACTTTCTTATCCACGGGGATGCTGAGCTGCAGGGGGAAGAGAGACACGACAAGGCACGAGGTGAGAATGGAATAGCAGAGGTTTATTCTGGGTGACAACTCCAGCGCCAGCTTTACTGCCCACAGACCAAACAAAACCAACACAAGTGGCAGACAGAGCACGGTCAGAGGAAGGCAGCAGTTTTTGATGCTCTTTTACACCACAACAACACAGACTGCAAACTTCAGAAGGCTGAAAATTACACCTTTATTTTTGGGATGCGTCTCCCTTATATACTATTTTACACAGCCCAACTCAGTTGGTGACAAAAAACCTCTTCACTCACACTGGTCAGACCAGAGGGACATCAAGAAGAAGTCCCTCCTAGGAAAAGGAATGAAAACATAGTACAGTTACAAAAACATTTCTCTTGTTTAATTCCCTGGGAAAAGAATTTCAGAAAACCAAAACATCTCAGGCACGAACCAGGGTTACAGTTATGGACTCCAGCTACGTCCTGGTCTCGTGCTCCTTTCACAGAGAGAACACTGAAGACTGGGAAAGGAAGGAAAAGAATGGTACCTTCAGCCTGAAGCCATCCAGCCGGACATCCACATGCTCATCCCTCTTGCCTGAGTCCTCCAGCTTGTAGATGGCTTTGAACTGCTCCAGGCTGCGACACAGATCCAGGCAGAAAAGGTTTATCCAGAGCACACTTGGTGTGTCCAGGGTGAGCATCAGGCCATTCAGCTGCATGTACAGGTTGGGGCATGGAACTAGAAGGAAACAGATTAATGATAGCAGGAAAGGCCCCTGAGGTGCTCTGCAGCTCAGTGTAGAACCTGCACTGACAGCACCAATGCAGGGGCTTCACCACCCCTGGGAGACACATCTCAGGGGGGAGCAGCTTGGTGCACCCAGAGGAATGAGGTGACCCATTGGGACAGCACCCAGAGCACCCCATGGACCTGCTCCAGGGCTCTCAGTAAGGCTGAACCCCAGGAACTAGGCAAACAGCAGCTGCTGCAATTCCTTCCTGCAAGCACAGCTCTGCTTCCACATCGTGCACAAACTCCATCCCACCTTCCCACAGGAAAAAAAAAACCCACACCAAAAAAACCCCCCAAAAAAACAAAACACAAAAAAAAAACCAACAACAACAACCACAAAAAAAAAAATTGCAAACATAAGAAAACCAAACAACAATGGACAGAGAATATCTAACAGGGTTAACATATCTAGCCCACTGATGGCTCTTTAAGAAACTTGTGAAAGAAGGTGCTAACCTTAATGTATTACCTGGAAAGTCCTGATTGTCTGGGAAGTAATATTCTGTGAATTCAATATGGATTGCAGAGACCTGGTCAGGGAGTTTGAAGATTTTTCTACTACAGGAAAGCAAGGTGGAGGGTTTCTTACTTTGCTGCCCAGCTGTAGAGACCTGAAAAGATAATGAAATGTAGTTGAGTAGAACTCAGATTTGGCAAACCCAAGTGTCCCAGTGACCCTAGAGTTACCTGTATTCAATCTGCCTCATTTACACATCAAACATACACTGCTTTCAAGAAAAATATAATTTTCTTCTACCTACTGATTGTGCCAACTCCTCTCCTTTGAGGGAATTTAGTTCTTTGTGTCTCCTGTCACTGCTAGTAAGAGCTGTGACAAGCAGAATTAGGTGACATGAGCAAACAGAACAGAAATCTGTTACAGCTGTCTGCAAGATCAGCAGCATTTTGGCAAGTTCATTATAGTATCTGGTGCTGCAAAGAGCAAAACCAGCTCTTGGATGGATATAGGGCACATGGATGCAGTGCCTGATCCAGGGCAGAAAGCCTGAGGTGAGATTTATGCCTCCTCTGTCAAAAATCCACATCCTCACTGACTTCTCAAAGGCATGGAATGTTTTACACTGGGCCTGCCTAATTCTTGGTGTAAGCTTAGACAGGAACAGAGGGCAGAAACCCGTGGTTATGCAGTTCCCTCAACACAAAAACCATCAGCAGTTCACTCTTGGGTTAAGAGTTTTACAGGCAACATCATAACAGCACTTAGGCTCTCCGGGCAGCGTTCTGGATGCCGCAGGATTTGCATGATTCTTTGAATCACATCTTGAATCATCTATGGAATCATACAATTTCCTTTTTAGCAGTGCCATTACCATCTGCAGACAGTGCTGAGGGGCCTACCTGGTGCACATCCAGGTCATCCACCCTCACCACCACGCAGCTGGAGCGCAGCCGGTGCCAGGGCGGGTGCCGGAGCCGCGGGAGACTCGTGGGGGGAGCCCGGCCCTTCTCTGGGGGGCTCTTCTGGGGACTCTGGGGAGGGTCTGTGGGGACACACAGAAAGAACCAGCAGGGTTTTAGTCACCTTCTTTGCACCGTCAGTACCAGCACCTCTCTGCTTACTGAGCAGAACGGACAGCTCCAAAATTAGAAATGGATGGACATGGGTGGGCAGGAGGAACACTCAGGACTTTTGAAGGAAGAGCACTGTGAAAGTTGAGTCTGTTCTGTGGCAAGAGAACACATTCCTAAGCCAGGTCTCAAGTATGTAATTTCACCCTTGGATCTTACAGAGAAACTCAACAATAATCCACTGCAGCCTGTCCATCCTTGCTCCAGTGCTCTCCCACCCACTTTCCTCGGCCATTATATCTGTGATTTTTAGAGTGCTATGCACTCCTGCACCAACAAATCAGCCTGCTCAGCTGGGGACAAGCAACTAAAGATTTTGCTGGATGGAGAAAAATTGGTACCACCTCCTGCTTCACTGGTTCTATCAAATACCATCACCTGGTTTCCTTTTGAAAGGGGAAAGTGGAGTCCTGGCAAACACAGGGTCTGTTTCTTCATAAAGCTTCTCCATCTTGCTTTGAAATTCACTGACCAACTTCTTTGCCCACTGTCCCCGAGTCTCCATTGCTTCACTGTACCTCACCCAATGCTTGCAGGCATCTCCTGCAGAGAAGCAAACATTCCCACTTTAGAAATGTGGTTTCTTTCTCTCAGTCCAGCCTGCAATCATAGAACTGTTCTTTAAACTCCTTTTTTATCCCCCTCTTAAGGTTGTGAGGCCACAGGCTCCCTACCTGCCCTGTGGAAAGGATAATAATCAAAAGCCATCCTCCTGAAGGTCAGCTGGATGGCACCGCCCAGCATCCCATGCTTCAGAGCACCTGTGAGGAACAGAGCAGAGGAAACCCAGTCAGCTCTGCAATCCCAGCCCTGACCCAGGAGGATCCAGACCCACATTGCTCTGATTGCCACCACTGATTAACTGACACCACAGCCAAGATTAGGGTACCATCTTTAGGAATCTGGACCAAAATCTTGTCCCAGGCAAGGAGAAGGACACCTGAATCAACCGGTCAACAGTTAAGAACCAGGCCTAGAAACTCAAATCCCAAACTGCAAAACTCCCGTGCTTCCCAACCTTCTTCCAGACAGAAAATCACTGCCTCAGCTGCTGTTTTTCCCTCTGCTGCTGTGTCCCCTTGTCCTGACCTGACTCCCGGGCGTGGCTGTCGTCGCAGATGTGCAGGTCCAGGCGGGAGATCAGCAGGTGGTAGGAGGACTCCTTCATGTCGTGCTTGTCAAAGTACTGCCCGATGCTGGTGGCGTTGGGGCTGGCTCCAAAGGGCTGAGCCCAGGACTGCTGGGCACTGGGAGCAGGGGGAGTGATCTGTGGGAGAGGGACAAGCTCAGTGAGGACACGGAGAGAGGGAAAACGCAGAGGTTATAATGCAATTAATGAATGCATGCAAATCTTCCAGCTTGTAAGGCATTGGTTTATAGGATCCAATTGGGATTTCCAGGATCTGGATCCTTTCCTGTGCTCTCATGAGCAAAACCCTTTGTCTGTGGCTCTGCCAGGTGCATACACTTCTCTTGGAAGATGTTTTAAGATTCCTGGGCAAAAAGTGCCAAGTATTCTCCATCCCATCCGTCCTGTGCAATCTCACGGCTCTATGTGTACATCCCTGCTTCCCTGGAGCTTCCAGCTCCAGCAGAAATATTCCTCTTCCCTCACCTTGACTTGAAAAATGTATTTTATTGGCAATGAATCCCACTCCTTTGGTCACCTCACTACCCCACAGCAGCCCACAGTCCACATTACACTGACCTACATAAGTTCTCATCAATTCTGTGGGCCAATATGGGCCAGATGCCACACAAAGAGAAATTGTCTTTTTCCCTGGCAGACCAACATCCAAACTCATTCACCTGTACAGACTCTGGTGCCAGGCTTTTCCTCTGCTGAGCAGATTTCTCCATGGCTTCACTCAGAGACTCAGCATATTTCATCATTGCTTTCAGCTGAGAGTCTGTCAGCACCCAGAGCAGGTCATCCAGCAGGAACATCAGCTTGGAGGCCACCACGTTGCAATCTTTGGTCTGAAACAGCAAGGAAGGAGTTAGAGACTTCAAAAATTGCCTCCACAGACACAGAGTCTTCATAAAACACAGAAGCAGAAAGAAGGGAGGCTGCTGTGAAACTCCTCTGAGAGATGTTATCTGCTGCATGTCCACAGCACCTCCTCTCAGATGGAAAGTAGTCAAAGCCACCTCCTCTTTAGGAGACAAATTGCTCAAATTGCTCACTGCTTAATTCGGTTTTTTAAAATCATCACATTTCTACTGACAGCTAAAAATCAGGCTGCCAGGCTTTCAGCTCCCAGTAAGGAGATGACAGGTCTCCTTGGGATGTTCGAATGGATTGAAAAACTCACTCCATCCACAAGATCCTCCCCTGGGAAAGAAATTGCTTTGACATTTGGTAAGAACACAGCTGTCTCTGACAGAAAACATGGAGAGATACATCAGTTTGGGCTCAACATTTCTGAAGGGAGAGAAGGGCTGTTGAGGACTGTGGGAGGAAATATGCATCATCTCTGCACCAGGCAATGAGACCACATCCTCCAAAGCATGGAGGAAACTCTCACCCTTCTCTTGAGAGAGATCTGGATCCTCCCCTGGTTGGTGATGAGTCTCAGAGGAGTAGTGATAGGATCCTGATCCCCATTGTCTGTGGCATCTGCCTCTATCCTCAGGGTCTGCCAGGTGAGCTCCTTGAATGTCAGAACCTGCCCAGGATAAAAAAACAGGAAAACGCTGACATTTTCACAACTTTAAGGATTAAAAAGAAAACCACAAAACACTCAGAAGACATGAAATGAACCAAGGAAAAATCATTCATCACACTTTTCTCCTGTTATCCCAGCACAGAACCAAGGCCTCACCTCTCCCCTCTGCGGGTCCGTGATGCGGGTGAGGCGCAGGTCACTCTGCTGCCAGTTGGGGTTGACACTGTAGCCCTGGAGCTGCCACAGCTCAAAAGAAGCATGAAAGGCCTTGGAGTGAATCTTGATGGTGATGGAATTGACAACAATAAACATCCCCTCCACGACCTTCTCAGCAAATCCATATTCACTGCAAAGAGAAAATCCCACCATGTCACAACAAGAGGCTGGCAGAGGTAAGGCTCACACAGAGACAGGTTTAGGAGCAACACCAAAGGCACTTAAACCCAAGAGCAGGGAGGCCAGTGGTGAATCAAGGAGAACAGCAGCTCCCACATCCCAGCAGGATGGCAGGGAGAAGCTGCAGGGCTCGGGGTCTGACCTCTGTCCAGCAGCAAGAGCAATGGGGGACTGTCCATTGGGTGGCCGAGGCTCCTCACACGTCCTCATCTCCACCTCCACCTTGTCCAGGTACTGCAGAGACACAACGTGGGAGCCATGAACACCACACCAAGCCTCAAGCTCAGCCCACCAACCCTGGGGTGAGATTCCAGGGCAGGGACAACCAGCCCTGGAGTCTCAACGCTCCAAGAGTCTCATGTGTTACAACTCTCACACCATGAGTGCCAGTGGGTAACATAAAACCCTGGGAGTGGGGAAAACAAACTACAAAAAACAGGCACAGAGCTGGACTTCCCTGAGAGCTCATCTGGCTCCATCCTGCAGTGAAATGAGGGACTCATGAGAGGGCACTCGTGGCCCTATATGCTAAGGGCATAGAGGATTCAGCTCCAAAGAAAATTTGAGCACTTTATGGGTTCCCTCTCCAGAATTTTTCTCAAGTAGAAGAGATTAAAAACAGTGAGGAAGAAAAGGAAGAAAAGAAGAAGGAAGGAAAAAGGGAGAAAGGAAGGAAAGAAGACAAGAGAGGCAACATTACCAGGCAGATTGGGTGTGTTTTCAGCTTTGTCCACTGGATCTGAAATGATAAAGTTGAGGTTATCAGAGTGATCTTGGCACTGGAAAGTTTCAGAAATTGCAGGAAACCTCCTCAGCCCAAACTCTGAGCCCCATTTCTCTGGAAATGTCTGCACTGTCTCACTGTATCCAGGTCAAAGAGAGACACAGACAAGGGACATTCCAGACACCAGATCTACAAACCCAGCTGAGCTTTTGGATCTCATATATCATCAGGAGTAACAGATATTCTGCAGGTCAAATTCTGCTATGGGGAACATTCCTGGCCTTTAAGAGTTTACAACTAACTGCTGCTGTTACTGGAAGTCACACAACTCTTTTGAAGCCTGTGCACAAACCAAAAAGCTCCATTTTATTTTCATACAGCAACGTTCACTCTGCAGTTCTTGTAGGAGGGAGAACAAATGTTTGTTACTAAACTGAGCAGATCTGACTCTAAAAACAGAGCACATCAGATGAGTAAGACAAGCTCATTTTTACTGTCACTTGGCAGAGTAGAATCATATTTCTTTTATAGAAAGTCCCTTTGATGTCCTTAAAACTTTTGAGTTCATGTAATGCAACAGTGGTTAGTACCATGTGAAACTGAACAATCTGGCAGCTTATAACAACTAAAAAATCCACTATTTTTTCCTCTAAAAAGCACAAGGAGGAAAAATTTGTAAGAGTTCAATGTTCAAAGTGCAAGTCCATGCAGAACCTCAACGATTCTGCCTGTAAATGGATAACTTCATCCATTTGGAGTTGCCCTTGCTCACCCTGATGGAGGCCTTGTTGCAGTAGACCCGGGTGATGGCCAGCCAGGTGGGCAGCTCCAGCACATTCTGCAGCACCTCCTCATCCAGCTCCAGGTTGGTCAGCTGCCCCTGACCTTTCAGCGTGCTCAAGTTGATTTTGTCTGGAGAGAGGTTCTTGGTAAACCTACAAGGGAAGAAAGAGGAAACTCAAAAACAGCCCCCAGCAAAGCTGCTGAGACTGCAGGAGCATTTCAGAGCTATTGTAGTACCAGAGTTTGATTGCTGTTTTGTTAAACCCTTTCTGACATTTTTAAACCCAAGGCAAGTTGGTTGCTTCAGAAAAAAAACCATCTCTACACTTTGACATTTGGAGGATTTTTTTGTTTGTTTGTTTTAAACTAAATTCAGGTTTGAGAAACTGAAATTTTCCTTCTAAAGCTCTGCATTCTGGAAACCAGCAAAAGTGCCCTAGGACAAAACCAAAGAAAACCAAAGGCAAACTCCAACAGCTCAGCAGTTTTACTCCCCCCAGAACTGCCATGTCAGCGGGGGAAAGTTTAATTCTCTAGATTGTTTTCAGCCAGGAAAGCAAAAGATCATTAATGAAGGACTTTTGTGGCTGTCTCTTTTTAACACCACCACTGCAGCCCAGCCTGGTCAGCAGGGCCAAACAGCAGCTCCCCTCCCAGAGACTGCCCCAGCTCCCTCCTTTGTTTTCTCTGCTTGAAATTCCTCCTCCCCAGGGCTGCCAGTGTTTCACCTCCCCTGTCTGCAGCCCTTCACATCCCTCATATGCCCGAGATTTCAGTGTCATGGATGAAGCACTTGCAGCAGGACTGCCCAAGAGCAGAGAATCTTGCTGTGAAAGCCTCTGACTTCATTAAAACCAGAGGGGTCCCTAAGGAACCAGTTCAGAGGGCAAGCAGATCACAGAGGCTGTACAAGTGTTAGCAACACTTTTCCATGTCAGAGAACCTCTCTGTGGCAGCAGAACCCCTCCTGTCTCCATCACACCTCACTCCTGTGCAGGAGCTGCCACCACGGGAGCTGCGGGCTGCACCCTGACATCACTGGATTCAAACTTGAAGAGTTTCTGCCAGACAACTTTCCCACCACTGAATCCAGTGCTTATTTCACACATTCCTCCACGCCAATGCTAATTCTTATTCCGTACAGTGGTCCAGACAGCGGGATGGGAAGAAAGCCCCTATTGTCAGTGTAAGTCACACGCTGCCCCTGCACCCACAGTGTGGGGGCTGCTTTGGGATGGGCACAAGGGGCTTCTGGAACAGCTACAGCTCAACGAGGAGAGGAGCAACCAGAGCCACAGGATGCAGCTGCTGCAGCCACTGTAGGAGCTCAAGGTGTAGCACAGACCTGGCAGAGGCACTCAGCAGCAGCTGAGCCACCAGCCCAGGGCTTGCAGGGGCAAAAGGGCCTTTCCAAAGAAAATAATTTGTTGGAAGACAAAGTCTCACAGATGTGTTGAGATGTCAGCCCTGTGCTGTTGATGGAGCACTGCTGGAAGGGGAGGGCAGCACACAGCTGTGAGTTTGCCCGGTGCTGCTCTTCCCCTGCTGTGCCCTGCTGTCCCCTGCTGAGTGAAGGGACACGCTGACAGCTCACACCGAGTTTACAACAACTGCCAGGCTGCACATTCCCTTCACACGCGTCACTCCCTTTAAAAGGCTTCTTGTCTGAACACGCCCAGGGAGGTGGCTGAGGTTAACCTGGCTTCTCAGCATCCACACCAAGAAACTGAAAATTGCAGAGTGTGCTCCAACATCTGCTCCACAGGCAGGGAGCACTGAGAATCCACATGATTTGGGTCTGGAGTCCTGTCGTGAGCACCCACAAACCCAGACACGGCCAAAAATTAGAGCAAACACCTCCAGAGGCAATCCAGGAGCACCCTTGTGGTGTGTCAGAGAACCAGCTCTGCTGAAAGCTGATGTCACCGTGTCCACTTGGGATTGGATGCTAAGAATAAACCAAACACAACATGGACAGGTAGGTAATACCCAGCACTTAAGCTCGAAAGCTGGCATGGGCAGTGATCAGCTCCCACTGGCTGAGCTTTCTCACACCTACACTGAAGGATCATCCCTGGCCTGGGAGCCTCATCCCAGGATAAGAGTGTTCAGAGGGGAAGCCGCTTTCAGCTGGTAATGCAGAGGAAAAGTACAAGTGTTGCCTGTAATTCTATATTGTCAAGTCTCCAAAGGGGGGGAATGATGCTTAAGCTTTTTAGATATTTTTCATATATTTGTAGCTTTGTAGATTGTTAATGCACGGCTGTAGCTCCAGTAGTTTTCCTACCCTTTTCCCCTAGATTTCAGAACCATAAGCTGACCTTCTAAACACATTCCTGAAATATTGTTTAGTCTTATTCCAAGGAGGGGACCTACAATAAGGCATAATAAGAGAGGCAGGGAACCCCTTGGACCAACTCCAAGGGGCTGACCCAGGGTGGGTTACTGCAGCAACTGAATCCCCTATTGGAGGTACCTGTTGGATATCCTAATTAACTAACATTATAAAATTGCAGAAATTCCATTCCAGGTGTTCCCATCACCACTGGGACACCTGGAAGCTTCTAAATAAAGGTCTGCTTTTTACTTTACTATTCTAAGACAAGTTGTTTTTTTTTTTTTTTCTTTTGACTATAGGCAACACAAGCCCATGTCTGAACCAGGGCATCACTTTCCTTTAGTGTGTAGGTGTATCAAAAATACCAGCACACCATGGAAGAACCAAAACTGTGAAACAGGACACAGTGCAAAGTGAGGTTTGAAACTTGATCCAGCCAAACCAAGCAACTCTTTATCACCATCTCCAGGGAAAGGCTGCAGAGATCCTGCTGAGCAGGTCCCAAACCTACCTCTGGTGCTACCAGACTCCATTTAAGATCCTTTCATGAGGCATTCCAGATGCACCAAAATGTGCCATTCCACCCCCAAAGCAAAGCTTACAAACCTCACCCATGATGGGACAACAGAAGCTGGAGGTTTTGGAAAAAAAATAAATCTCAAATGGAAACAGATTCTTTCTTTTAAACCACGGCCCAAATTTCTCAGGGTATGTTGCCCATCTGTCAAACCCTGCTGCCCTGTACAGGAATCCCAGATCTTCCACTGGAATAACCTCCACCCTTGGGCCACTTCACCACCCACATGTCACACAGGGCTTACAGGAGGCCTCAGGTGAGAACACAGAGTTCACAGGTGTCAGGTCTCTGCTGCTGCCTGCGAGGAGCTGCTTTGGTCAGTGCCAGGGGAGGAAAAGCAGCAAGAGCAGAACGTATCAGATGTTTTCTGGCAGGCTCCCTCCATTCACACTCACCACAGCAACGTCCTTGGCAGCACGGGCTGCTGGCTTAGGGAAAACTGAATGAAAATGGTGCCTATTGGGAAAACTGACACGGGAGGATATTTGCACTTTTTTTTTTTTTTTTTTTCTGCTCCATCAGAAGTCAAGCAGAGCTGAGCCAGTAAACTCACAGGGCAGCACTCCTTTTGAGCCTGCTGGGATTACTCTGACAAAAGTCGACCCTCAAAATCTATTTGCTCAATCATCGGCTTGAATATATATCAAAACATGATGTCACCTCTGAAAACAACTGCCCAATTCCTCAGCCTGCATATCCAGAGGCCACAAACTCACTGATTGCAAAAGGAATTTGGGTAAATCTGACTGCTGGCCCAAAGCCAGGCTAGAATCATAAATAAATTTATGTTCACATTTGTAGCTGTCTCGCCACACTGTCTCCAACTGAGCAAATGCATGGACAGATAATGTCAGAAGACATCTGAAATCATAAAACTTCTCCTCAGATCCCTGTCTCATTACTCTGCTGCCACATGGATCAGGAACCTTCTTCTGAAATACTCAATGTAACCTCAGTCTCCTCCCTGCAGTCCTGCAGCCATCACTGGCTGTTGTACACAGCCACCACCCCCAGCTTCACACCAGCATTTCTATTAATACCTTTATCACTATGGCTATTATATGGGACAGCTAATTAGCTGTACACCAGTGACCTTGATTTTGCTTAATGACAAGCAGAATCTCTTGGCAGAGGGAAGTGCATGGCTTGTGACACCAGCCACAGCTGCAGGGAGCAGCTGGAAAGACCCTCCAAACATAGGTAAGGCACAAAGGAGGAACTGATCACCTCAGTGGGAAACCACCCCAGGAACCACTGTGGGTTTTGCCTCCACAAGGGTCACAGCAAGGGAAGAGATGAGGAGTTTCTGCTTTGATTTGGAATGCAAATATGTAATTTAAGTCATTATGACGGGAATTGGACATGGGGGAAAAAATCCCAGCGACTGTATTCTGACCAATGCAGATTTGCTCCTTCCCAAAAATCTTTCCAAGTCTTGCCTGGTCTGGTTTCAGACAGTGCACTTAGTGGGATTTCCATCTTCTTTGGGAAAATCCAAACATCTCTGTGATGTGACATTTCACCTCGAAACAAAACCTCTTACCTCAGAAGCCAAACAGCATGTTTACTAGAACAAAGGGTTCGTGCCTGTTAAAAGGAAAGGTCAGTGACTTTCCAAATCAGGGCTGCTCTCAAGGAAGGCAGCAGCAGAAACTTTAAGAGCAGTACACATGACTGAGGATGAACTTTAAAATAATTTTGGAGGAAACAAAACTGGGCAAGTGATCAAAATTTCTGTAAAAAGGGAAAAAATAGCTGCCTCGAAGATGCACAGGAAGAACTAAAAGCTTTTTCAGGAAGAAAAGCCATTTTACCTCCTGAACTTTCAGTGTTAGCAGCGACCACTCTGTCTGAGAGTGGGCACAGAGCTGCTCTGCAGAGTTGCCCAGGAGGAAGAGAAACCTGCTGAATTAGCAGAGGATGGGACTAATCATTGCACAGTATGAGATGGAGTCGGTATCACACCCTCTTAGCACAAAGCCATTTAGAGTTTAAGGGAATCCGATCAACAGCAAATTGCCCAATTGTTAAGGAGACAAAAAAACATCACGTTTATCGTCATCCCATCACCTGTGCACAGCTCTGTGTACCCCAGATATCCTGGGAGGCAGTAACACCTCGCCAAGTGAACAACCAGCCTGAGAAATTCACCCTGCTTGGGTTACAGGGCAAACAGTTTCCACTCAGCGAGGTACCAGCCTGTCCCACGCTCCTTATCAGGGTGGATTTAGGCACATCTGGTGTCCCTGTACACACAAGCCATGGCTGGTGGCTTTCCGTTATCAGCTTTCTGTTTTTCCAGGCTTCAGCTGCATTGAATGAAAGGCTGGAGCTCTCAGCCACCCTAAGCCAAACACAAAACATCCTGGTAAGTCATCAGTTGTCTTGGCTCTGTGTTACCTCCTGCAAATACACAACAGGGCTAAAGGAAGGCTTGGGAAAATTCAATTCAGAGTTAAACTCGCAGAGGGAAAAATCAGCATTTCCAAGCAGATCACGGAGCAGAATTCTTGCTCACTCCTCCCCGAGGACTGCAGCCTCCCCTGGGCACCAAGGATACTTTCCTGTCCCAACAAATATTTCTCTAGTCTCTCAAAGAGAGGCTCCTTGCTTCACACTCACTGGGTCCTGGGAGCCCTGGAAAACAAACCAGGAACTCATCTGAGAGGAGAAGAGGCCGGGTCTCTGCCAGGGGCTGAACTCCACCTTCTTTGCTATTTCCAGCTCCTCAGTGTCAGTACTGGGACACTCAGTAAAGTTTAAATGCCAGCTGCCCCATGCTCTCAACAAATCCGGAATGCAAACCCTCGGCACTTGCCAGGGAATTTCCCAAATCTAATCCTCAAGCAAACAACAGATGAAAGAAAACTAGAAAGAAACCTAATAAATACAAGCACTAGTCCAAAGCTCCACTTCTTCATCCTCCAACCATTTTCGTTTCCAGTGTGCAAAAACAAACAGGTTATTACCTAATTCCAACTCAGCTGAGCAGCTGCAGGGGAGGCAAGGGCTCAGGGAGTCCAGGAGGAATAAGAAGAGCCCCTTTAACAGCCCCTTTCCACCAGTGAGGCTGAAGGGCTCTGGAGAAGTTCCACAGGGTCAGCACAGCCCAGAGCTGCAGTGAAGGAGCTCTGGCCACATTTTCCTCAAGTGTAATTCACCTCTGCTGCAACAAGAGTCTATTTAGCATTCTAGAAACGGCACACCTGTGTCTGGAGCCAAGGAGAAGTGGCTGGAAACACTTTGCACCCATCAGCTCCATAAAACTGATTGCTTGGTTCTCTCAGCTAAGTGCAGCACAGCAACCATGACTTTACAAGGGAAGACTTCAGACTCTGTGAAGGGAAAATGCCACGTCCTGTCTGTGCCCACTCCTTTTTCCCCACCCTGTCTTGAACAAAGAAGAGGCAGAAGTGTGTTACTTTACCCATAAAACCTTGCCATCAATAATTCCTCTATATTAATTTTTTAAGAATAAAAGCCATCAAAATGTACTGGGAAAACAAGGTATTTCCAAACTAAAACACTGAGTAAAGGGTTTACATCCAGCCTGACATGCTTTGCTGGGCACAGCATGTAAGAACTTAGAGATAAGCTCATCACTAAGGGTTTGGTGCTGCACCAGCAGCAGCTGCTGGGACCTGACAGGGTTTTTTCCTCATAAAACTGCCTCATAAAGTCCTGCCACAAACTGCTTCATGCTCTGGATCCACCCTGGGCACTGGGGCACCAAAGGAACCATTACCTGGCTGAACAGCACGTGCTGAACCACAGGAGGAGGACACTGTGCAGATGGAAAAGTAACGTTTTTTATCAGTGTTTAGCAGCTGGCAGCTCTGTGGTTTCATGTACTTCCCATTGCTGTAACAGCTATTTTAGGCAAATGATCATCTTAGAGATCATCACAGAAATTTCCCTGATCACCAAAGGAGGTGATTTAAAGAGCTAAAGCCAAAACTGCAAAGCTGGTCAGAGGTCTTGCTGCCTAAATCACTTGAGATTCTGTAGCTTCCTCAGACCATTCCCAGATGCAATTTCTTTGCTTTCCTCCTTTACCCACCACGCTTGCTAAATTGCTTCCAGCTAATTTATAATCAAGGCCAGGAAACTGGGAGAAGCCTGAAGGGTTGGTAGTAAGCAAATCTGTCTTCCTGGTGATAGCTTTTCCTGACTCTGAGGGTGTCCCACGGCCCTCACGAGCTGCATGTGCCACCCTGTGACTGCAGCAAGGGCACAGCTGCAGCGCAGCGCTCGAGCACGCAGCGATGCTGCAAAACACTTCAGGGCAAGGGAGAGGCAAACAGAGCAGGAATTCAGGGTCTGTTCTCTTACAGCACTGCCCAGACTGCAGCATTTGGGCAAGAAATCTAAGCTGAGGGGAGGAAGGCATTCTTTAGACTCAGGGAATTCCCCACACTCCTGTGCTGTGCTGGGCAGAGCTGGTGACATGGTCTGACTTGCCTGGTGCAAGGCACAGAGCCCATTCCAATGATTCCTGAATGGCACAGAACAAATCCCATCTTCTTGGCGAAAGAACTGCTCTGTCTCATCTGCCCACCTTTTCTGAGGAGAAGGATGGGTGCCCTTGAGACAGCACATCTCATTTCTGCCATCCTGACCCCAGGGAGTCTTCCAGCCCCTGGCAGGATGAGCACAGCTGCAAAGGCCTTCCTCTGCCCTGCCTCAGCCTGAGTGCAGGTCTCTGATGGTGGGGATGGACAGGGAGGAGTCCCAGACAGCCCCAGGGCCAGTGCAGAACAGGCAGGACTCACACACAGCACAGTGCTGGGTCTGGGAGCCAGCTCTCGGCTCTTTGTGTTGGCACAGAAGCAGCACAACTGTGGAAGGGGTAATGCCAAAGGTATCTTCATGGCCAGGAAGGGATTCTGAGATGCTCATATCCAAGCCAGGAAACAACAGCCCCCAGGAGCCCAGGTGCTCCCAGCTCAGCACAAACTGCCACACCCATGTGTCCCCTCTGCCAGAGGGGTCTAGAACACGCCAAAGCTACACCAGGAACCTGGTGGTCTCTTCACTTACCCATCAGCTGCAAACCAGAGAGGGCAGGAGTCAAGGCAACCTCGCCTGGAAAAAAGGATGCAAGGCCTAATCCGTGGGATGAGAGGCACTCCTCCATTCCTCTTCCACTGAGGTGCAGCACCATTTATGAGGAGCTACACGATGCTGTTTCTCCTGGCTGAGTACCTGCCCTGCCCTGATAAGCACCTCAGTGTTACACCGTGCTCCAATGCTCTATTATCTAACATTATTTTTAGTTTTGTTTCTAAATCCTATCTCACTTACCTGAAAAGGTGGCTCCATCCTGTGCTGAGGACAGTTTGCCAAATCCACAATCTGCTATCCATTCATTTCTGTGCTGCACATCTGTTAAACATCTGCCTGCACCAGCGACACATGCTCTGCACTCTCCTCTGCAAACAGGTCTCGTTTTCCACACAGGTTTTCCTCTTGGGCAACATCTCTGCTGTTGTTAACTCCTCTCTCATTTCTCCTCTGCTTCCTTTTCACCCTACTTTCAGAGGTTCCCAAAGTTACTCCTCAGCTGCAGTTCTCTGGGGTCCCTGTCACAGTGAGACACATTTGTGGTCTCCTCCCCCTGCGTTCAGACCTGCCCCCAAACCCCAGTCCAGCTGCTCCTCTGCTGACACCAGCTTTTATTTCTTCCCAGCAGGACTGCACGTTGCATTTCCTCTGGAAGCCATGTCCTGTGTGCCTGTTACTCACAAGTTTCAACACGTGTCCCAAAAGAAAACGTCACAAAGCAGCTGTTATAGGCAGCAGGGGATAAACCTCTCCAACGAAATTAAATAAAAGCCTTTTTGGCAAGGATTTCCACTGCAGTGCTGAGAAACACAAATCCCAAAGTGGCACATGAAGTTGAGGCAGTTGGGCTTGTGGATAAACAGGGCCTTTGTCACACCCTGAGAACAAGAATCTGCTGCAGCTACACCAACACTGGTTAAAACAAAAAAACAGACAACGAGAAGAAGCTACTTTCCAATAAGGCCAGGAAGAAGTAAACGCAGCTCACTGACTTTATTTCAATTAGATGTGCTTCCATGAATAATTCGAGGCTGGGAAACACACCCATGCTCAGGATGCCGGGACAGCTCTCAGGGAGCCCCTGATGTTGGGTTCCAGGCACTCCCCGCAGCCCTGTGCCTGCCTGGAAGCAGCAAGAACTGAAACCACCTCATCTGTCTGCTTTTCCAAGCTAAATATAGGACAAAGGAGTGAAAGGCACAGATGGCGAAAGCTCCGCAAGTTTTTAGGTTCTCTTGCTCTAGGAATTTAAGCACAACACAAGGCTGAGCCTTCTCAAATGCATTCAGCACTGGGCAAAGCCCCGCCGTGACCACCACGGCCATCCCATCACACACGTGATGTGGGATCACAGGAACAGCCCGGTGAAACACCTCATTCACATTTCCCTGATCCGGCCGCCTCTCCTGACCTTCCCTGCAAATTTCCACACAGAAGAGAGACAAAACCACACCTCCCGTGCAGAAAGGACTCCGAGCGGAGACACAACAAAAAGAATAAGGAGTTATTTCATATGCAAATGTGAGCAGAAAATAAAGGCAGATTAATGATTCAGTAGCAAAATTCTTCCAGGCAAACGAGCGTGGCTTAAAGAAAACCCAAAGGGAGGGTGAAAAGGAGGTATTTGGAGGAAACAAAACTGCAAGAAAAAAAACTTAATCTTTTGTATACACCATTAAACTGGGTTCAAATTGCATTTCTGCAAAGATCCACAAATTGCATTTTCTGCAAAAATCCTCGTGCAAGTGAGGCAGGTCAACCACCCAAACAATAAATAATAGGAAGACAGGCAGACATGCTAAATGTTTTGGGACTCCCTGTTCTCCTTGGAACCACCCAAAGGATACACAGGTGAACACTGAGAACTGGCCCAATCAGAGGGAAAAAGGGGCACTTTGGATAAGAATATGCCGTAACAGCGCTAAGGAGAGACCAAAATGCAAAATTAAGCCAAAGCACCAGCAAAATTGTATTTATGTAAAGAAAGAGAATTGTCCATGAGAACAACACCCAGAGAAGCAGCACCCAGGATAAGGCCCAGCTCTGTTTCACCCTCTATGAAGAGCTGCTCTCACCCACCTCTCCGGGCTATAAAACATTTCAGGGCCTCCTTACCAGGAGGCAGAATCTCTACTGATGGCAACACATCTGTGTGAGGTGAATGAGAGAGAAAGCTGGGAGCCTTGGGATGTCAGGCTGGCAGAAATCCATTTAAACCAGCACCCAGAGCAGCTCCATCACTCCTCCTTCTCACAGTACCAAGAGCCAGAGCATGGAGCAATCGGTGACTCCAGGACAGACCCTGCACTGCCCACTCCGGGTGTGTGGGGATGGTTTGGGGCTCCACACACTCCCAGGATCCACCTCAGAGGTCTGGGATTCACGAATCACACCAACACCGACCCCACACAGGTCTCTTCTGGCCCCTCACCCTGCAGCTGAGCGCGTCCAGCGGCAGGGATGGAAAGAACCTGCTCAGAAAGCGCCGTGCCCTCACCTGCACCCTCACGGGCACGGCACCTTTCTGTTCACGCTCCTCTGAGCCCGCAGCCATGAGATAACACAGGCAGCTCTTTTCTCCACCGCGGAGGGAAACTGAGGCACCGCTATGTGCCCAAGGCCCGCCCCGAGCGGCGGCCGCAGCTGCATTTCCCGGCAGAGCCTCAGGCAGGGAGAACCCGCTTTCCCCCGACGCCCCTCGCAGAGCCTTGGCTGAAGTTCACAGAAAATGACGGAACACAACGCTAACATCCCCCTAGAGCCGCTGTCAGCCCCTAGAGCCGCTGTCAGCCCCCGGCTGTTCGTGTTCCCCTCGGGCCTCCCGAACTGCCCCCGCCGCGGCCCAGGGCCGGCACCGACACCGCGGCTCCGGCCGGCCCCGGAGAGCTCCGAGCTCCGAGCCCAGGGCAGGCTGGGCCCGCTGTCCCCGGACACCACAGTCCCTCGGGCCCTCGGACACCCCCGACCCTCGGACATCGCCCCCCGGCCGCACTGCCCGCACGGGCCCTGAGCCCCCGGGCCCGGCACTCCCCAAAGCCCGGGCCCGAGCCCTCGTCCCCGCAGCCCCCCGGGAGGAGGAGGAGAAGGAGGAGCAGGATGAGGAGGAGACGGAGGAAGAGGAGGGGGAGCCTCACCGGGACAGGTGCTTCAGGATCTGCTTCTTGATGATGCCCGCCATGCCGGGCCGGCGGGTCAGGCCCGCGGGCGGCGGGACCCCATCGCACCGCCCGCTCCGCACCGCCCGCCCCCTTCCCGCACCGCCCCCGGCCGGCCCCGGCCCGCACCGCCCTCCCTCAGCCCCTGCCCGCACCGCCCCCGGCCGGCCCCTGCCCGCACCGCCCTCCCTCAGCCCCTGCCCGCACCGCCCTCCTTCGGCCCGCACCGCCCTTCCTCAGCCCCTTCCCGCACCGCCCCCGGCCGGCCCCTGCCCGCACCGCCCTCCCTCAGCCCCTGCCCGCACCGCCCTCCCTCAGCCCCTGCCCGCACCGCCCTCCTTCGGCCCCTGCCCGCACCGCCCTCCTTCGGCCCGCACCGCCCTCCTTCGGCCCGCACCGCCCTCCCTCAGCCCCTGCCCGCACCGCCCCCGGGCGGTCCCTGCCCGCACCGCCCTCCCTCGGCCCCCACCGCATCGCCGCCGCCGCGCTCCGGGTGTGTGCGCGGAAGGCGCGGCCACAGTGAGCCCCCCGGACATCCAGAAAGCCGCTCCGAGACCCTCACCCCGAGGCCACTTCAGGACCAACGCAGGTTCCCCAGGACACCACCCCGGGACTCCCCTCGCAGAACCCATTCCAGGAGCAGCCCAGGAGCCTCCATGGACCACCCTGGAACTCCCCTCTGGACTCCACTCCAGGGGAGTTCATCCCACCAACCCAGGATCACACACCCACAGACCACCCTGGAGCCACCCCAGGAACCCCCAGGACCCCCATCAGCCCTGAACTTCCCTCATAGTCCAGCACTGCTCCCCATCCTTATTATCCTCCCCCAGGAGAGAGTTCAGAAAAAGGCTCTGAGTCCATATGGAAACAACATCAATGCTTTATTCTTGTTTTTATCATTCAATGAGGTTGGGGGGGGGGATAATAATACAATGAAAGAGACACCCAAAAAGCCAGACCTCATACAAGTCAGTGCAGGGTGCTTCTATCCACACGCTGAGGTGACAGCAGAGTCCCTCCACACACCGAGTACAAAGCTCCAGGGACACAGGTCTGTGGTGTTTATCATAGGGAAGGTCCTAATACGAAAAGGCAGCTCCATCTCCATCTTTATCTGTCTGGACGGGTCATTCCCGGCCTGGTTGGCACCATCATGGGTCTGGAGGGGGGTCTCATCATTGGGGGCCCTGGCATCATTGGCATGTGTCCTCCCATGGGCGGCCTCATCCCAGGAGCTGCCAGGGGAAAGACAGGTTAAAGAACAGCTCTTGAGAGCATCACCTGCCCAGCCATGGTAGAACATGGATGGCTTGGGTTGAGATGGACCTTAAAGATTTATTTCCACTCCCCTGCCGTGGGCAGGGACACCTTCCACTATTCAAGGTTGCTCCAACCCCTGTCCAGCCTGGCCTCGGACACTTCCAGGGATCCAGGGCCAGCCAAAGCTTCTCTTTGACAGCAACATCTGCCTCACCAGCCTCAGAGGGGGAAAATTTCACTCAGTACAGTGGGCAGGTCCTTTACCCTGCTCCAGGGAACTCCCATTTTCCAAGTCTGTAAGCTCTGATCTGGCAGCTGCTGAGATGGATTCCTTTCCCTGAAGGAGCTCAGCCACCAGCAGAGGAGGAACTGAGCTCCTGGCTTATACACCCATTCTGACAATATTCACTCACAACACTTACTTCCAGCCACTCAAGAGACACAGGAGCTTAATTCCTGATCTGGGAAAGTGTTCATCTGGAGAAAAGTGCTGCAAAACCATTCCATGTGCTCACAAACAAGCACTGAGCACCTCTGCCAGGGAAAAGCAGGGGCTCAACTGCACAGCCCTGAAATAATGGTTTCCATCCCACTTTGCCATTTATTTTCGCCAGGCTGTTGAATATCACAGATTGTCCATTTATCTTGTGCCTTTAAAAACACTCAAAGAACACTTTCAAGCGCGAGACAATAATTGCAAAGACACTTCACTACTTTCAGTGCACGTGTGTGTGTGTTCCCATAGATTTTTTCTGGGAACTGCTCCAATAAGATATCCCTTGAGAATTCTTCAAATGCCAGGAAGCTCAGGAGTGGAATGGATCAAAAACATTTTAGTTTACAGTTCTGATAAAGCCTTTTTCAGGCCCATTGTTTCTCTGGAACACATTCCCTTGAGACGCTTTAAGAGTAAAATTCATTTAGTGCAAAAAAGGCACCTCTTGTGCAAAATCTGAGACCTGGAGGCACCAAACTCCTAAACAATTACTGCTCAGAGCAGAGGGAGAACAGCTACAACTTCCCAGAGCCACAATTCCAGCTGCACAGGGGGTTGGTGACTCTCAATAAGAAGAAAAAGGGTTTTAATGAGTGTTTTTAAAATTGTTGTAGTCTCCCCATGCAGGGCCAACAGTGACACGGGTGTGACCAGAGCATGACCAGCCCAGCACTGAGCTCCCAACAGACGGTGGGACAGCAAACACCACCCAGACCCCCCCATCCAGCCCCTCATGGCAGAGTTACCCCATCCCAGACTTACCAGGTCCAACTGGCATCATTCCTGGAGGGGGTGGGCCCATCATTGGCATCATTGGGGGTCCCCCCATGTGTGGGGCTGGCATCATGCCGGGCCGGGGGGGGCCAGCTGGACAGACACAACAGTTACACACTGGCACTCTCAGCCACCAAAGGGCACTGCAGTTATTCACAGCACATGGCAGTAATTAATGCCTCAGTGGCTCTACATCTGCCTCCATTCCAGCCCTGATTCCAGGTGTTAGGAAGTGACCAGAGGAGGAACATGCTGGCTACCAAATCCAGCTGTGCACACCCAGCACAGGGAACTGCCACTCTCAAGAGCAGGACTTGGGGCTGGGAGGGATCTGTGCCCTCCACCAGCTCAAGGGCAAAAGGTTACCCAAGTGATTCCATTTAGAAAAAGCAACCCAAACCAACCCGCTGTGCAGTTCTAACAGAGCCACCTGCATGGAAGCCCCCATGGAATGAGGGGTTGTTACTGCCTCTGATGCACTCAGCATCCCAGAAATCAGACACAGTAAGAACTGAACTGCTCTTCCACAGAATTTCCTCACACCGTGGGAGCACAAGCTCAAGATAGCCTGGCTTCAAGCTAAAAGGCCTTTTCTTTCCAAGCTGAGGACACAAGCAGTACAGCTCCAGAGGGCCATGATCCCAGTCCCAAACTGTCCCAAACTGTCCCAAACCGTCCCAAACTTACGGATGCTGGGAGGAGGTGGAATCATGGCTCCGGCTGGAGGCGGTGCCGAGAACGGCGTCGGTGGAATTTTCCCTTGCTGGAATGCAGCCGCTACATTGGGGGGGAAAAGAAAAAAAAAAAAAAGGAAAGAAAGAATCCCAGGAAAAAAAAAAACACCAGTTACTAGGCCGAGGAAGTGCCGTGTCACTCGTCCGTGTCATGCCCCGCGGTCACGTCATGCTGCGTGCGCTGCTGTCCCCACGCCGGACACATCCCTGGCACCTGGGGAGCACCTGAGACTCCTGGAGACAATTTATTGTTACAGCTGGGACTAGAGAGCTCCTGCGTGGATGTCACACCCCTGGGCAGGGCGGGAGGGTCGGTGGGAGAGGGGGAAAAAAAAAAATCAAACCACGTGGCGGGATCCGCAGCGTTCCACCGGGACATGCTGTGCTGGAATGGCAACAGGGCGAGGGCTGGGGAGGGGACAAGGAGCAGGAAATGGGGGGCAAGGAAGGGGAGAAACTCCACTGGTATTGACTGGAAGGAAGGCAAAAGATGGGGAAGTTGCAAGCATCACAAGGAAAATAGACAAAAGGAAATAGAGTGAGGATGAGCTAGGGGACGTCCGGACCGGACATTTTAGGAAAACTCTTTACCCAGTGGTAGTTGGGCACTAAACACTGCCCAGGAAAGTGGGCATAGCTCTGAGTCTGTCAGAGCTTAGGGAGCAGCTGGAAGATGCTGCTGGTTACATGGTTTAGTTTTAGGCAGTCCTGCACAGAGCTGGGAGCGGGATCAATGATCCTTAGTGGTCCTGTCCTGTCCTGTCCTACGAGCCAAGGAGTGCTGCCATAAAGTTAATCTGGTGTTTGTGTTTCTTTCACAGAGGAAAGAGACATTCTTCAGAGGAAAAAGGACCTCTTGAAGTGACAGAGGAAACAATGTCCCACTTCATTCATGACTTCAAATACTAGAAAAAAAATCACTTGAGAACTCAGGGCAAGCAACCCCAGCATGTGAAAAATGCAACAATCCACATGTCTTAATGTCCTTTTTCCTATCTTTTGGAATTCTTATCCATGCTCCTAGCGTCAATGTGCCACTGCCAAGCAGCACAAGTTTGTTATGTGGCCCTGTAGGGTATCACTGAAAGGAGTGGCACTGACAGTCCTCATGAACAGTGACACAGAGCCACTGCCACCAGCCCAGGGAGGGAACCTCAGCTTTTGTGGGGTAGGCAGAGCTCTCAGGCTCCCCTAGGACAGCCCAAAACCTGAGGAACTCAAGATCCACACTCCAAGTTTTCACTCATGACTCACTGAGCAAAGACTCCCCAAGGAAGTGAGGAAAAGTCAAGGTGAAAGCAGGGAACAGCAGCTGGAGGAAAGGCGGGGGAAGGAATGGGGAGGCAGCCAGGGTCACAGAAAGATTGGCCTTACTTGTTTTGTCAATCAGGCTCTGGGCTTGCTCCTCCATCCATTTCTGGTAATAGTCCTTGACATTTTCCTTGTGCTTCCGGCCACTGCAGTGGGTTTTTCTCACGGAGGGCTGGGAAAGGTCACAGAAACTCTAAGGTTACTGTGTATTCATTATGATTTTAAACACGGGTAATTTAGCAGCGTAAACCAGATCTGTTTCAGAGCTAGGCAGAGGACGGGTGATGTGCAAGACCTTTATGTAAAGCTTTATCAGCACGACAAGTGTTGACTCTCCAAAGGCTTCCCTGAGACACCCGCAGCTGCCTTCTCTGACCCTGCCACTGCCCCGCTGGAGAACACCGGGAACACGGCACGTTCTCCCACTTTTTTGCATGGAAGGTGAAAACAATAAGAAACAACGCTGCACCTCACGGGACCTGCTTTTAGCCGAGGTAAGTTTTCATATCAATACTCTTGACGCACGAAAGAATTAAAGCCGAGCCTTTGGTACTCACCGAGTCATGGGTGAGGTACGTGTCACAGTAATCACAGTAAAACCTGCCGGGAAAAAACCTTGTTATTCAGAGCCCCCCTCTGCGCTGTGAGCGGGAATGACCCCGCAGGGCGCCAGGGCTCGGCCCGCCCGGTCATCCGCGCCCCTCACAGCACTGGGCTCACGGGGAGCACCAGGACCGTCGAGAAGCCCCGATCCCAGCCCGGGACCCCCGGGGAGCCCCGGCCCGGCCTCCCGCACTCACTTGGGCATGGTGCTCCCGCCGCCGCCAGCAGGAAGTGACGCAAACGCGTAGTGACGGCCTCACACAGCGCCGCCGTCCGCCGCTTGACCCCTGCCGGCTGCCGTAGGGCCCGGAAGTGACAGAGAACGGCTCCCGCTGTCGTTCTCTGTGCCCGGCAGGTGGAGCCATCCCGTCCATCCCTGTGTGGTTACGCCACCATCGCCCACCCACAAGCCCGGCACTGCCATATCCCCCCCCGCACCCCGCGCAGGGTTGGTTGGGGACCCCGGCGCTGCCAAAGCGTGTTCTCCTTGTTGTCTGTGTTCTCCTCACGGAACACACTCGATGGCTCGGGTCACGAGCCTCGCACGGAGCAGTCTCGCGCTGTCGAAAACTGAAGGAAAAACATTATTTTTAAACGGAAAAAAACACCGAAGGGGCTCCCGTCAAGCCTTGCGCCTCTCGTTTGCATAGCACCACATGACGGCACGGCAGCTTCTTTGCATACACAAACACGCGCACTCACCACCATATATGGATGGCAGCGCGCGAATGTGGGCGGAGACGAGCGATCGCCCCGCCTCTCGGTGACGCAGCGGAGCCCGCGCGGAGCCTTCGCGTCACGCGCGGCTCTCATTTGCATGCGAGGCCCCGCCCCCTCGCCCTTGCCGCGCTCTCTCTCTCCCCCCCGCGGGCAGGCGGCCCCGCCCCGCATCGCGCGTGGGGTGACGCCGGCCGGGGGTGACGTCGCGTGCCTCGCGCCGCGGGGCGGGGCGGCGCAGGCGCAGTGGCGGTGGCAGCGGCGCGCGCGCACCCACTGCCCCCCCCCCCCCAGCCGCCCGTCCGCCCGCCCCCGCGCGCCCCCCCCGCGCGCCCGGCGCTGAGGCGGCCCCGGCCCGGCCGCCGAGCCCCCGGGACCCCCGGCCATGGAGGGCATGGACGTGGACCTGGACGCGGAGCTCATGCAGAAGTTCAGCTGCCTCGGTACCACCGACAAGGACGTGCTGATCGGCGAGTTCCAGCGCCTGCTCGGCTTCCAGCTCAGCCCCGCCGGCTGCGCCTTCTTCCTCGACATGACCAACTGGTGCGGGCCTGGGGCCGGGGGGGGGCGGCCTGAGGGGGCTCGCGGGGCCGAGGGGCCACGGGCCCGGCCCGGTCACCCCTGGGCCCCGCCAGGGCGGGGGGGAACGGGCGGTGTTTGTGCTGGGCCCTCTGTCCCCTGCCCGGGCCCGGCGGGCAGCGCGGGGCCGGAGGCCGCTCCCATGGCCGTGGGGCAGCGGGCCGGGGCCGCGGCGGACGGGGCTGACTCCTGGCCCCAGCCCCGGGTGCGGGTTTGCCACTTCGCCCGTCCGAGGGCCGTGGAGCTGTCGGAGCGGCAAACAGATACACGGGGCGTGTGAGCCGCGGGCAGGGACTGCGTTCGGGGACGGGCTGTGGCGCCCCGACTTTGAGGCAGTTTCAGAGGAAGGGAAATTGTGGCAGAAAGGCGCTATAGGACCCTGGAAGCGGCCGCGGTGCACGTGTGAGAGTTACCGGGGTGTTTGGGGGAAACTCAGCGTCTGCTTGTGGACTGAGGGTCTCTTTAAATCTTCCGACTTTCGGGTGTGTGTTTGCCTTGATAAAGGCTCTGTGTCACTGCCCAAGGAAAAAGTAGGCACGGGTTATCAGGGAAGGTGTAGCTCGAGAAAAACAGGGGAGATATTCAGTACAAGGGTGAAAAGCAGCAGCTAGGAGTGGTTTGGTGCAGTAGCTCAGGAACTGTAAAAAGGATGTTGTGGAGCAGCTGCTCTGTGAGTCGGGGGGTTTGGCTCGTTTTGAGCCCTTGCACTTCTCAGCCCATCTCTAAAGTGTGTTGACCTAAAAGCTGTGCAGGGTGGGGGCTGCAGGAGAGCAGATAGGTGCTGTGTGTTTCTGACACGGTGAACAGAGATCACTTGGCTAAGCTCTGCTTAGAGGTAGAACATCAAACCCAGAAACCTCGGCTTTGAAAACTGAAATCCAAGGGGAGGTCAGGATATCAGGATATCAATATGGGAGAAAACTTCTGTGGAGTTGTTGAGCTTATAAACAGTGATAAGACAACTTTGTTGGCCTTTTGGTTTTGCTTCTCCTTCCTTCTACAGCTCTGTAATGAATTCTAGTGGCAAATAAGCATCTGCTGAAGGAGTAGGGGAATAGCAAGTAATTCCTTGTGTTTTGTAAGCTGCCACAGTGTGAAAAAAGGTCTGGAGGAGTTCAGGAGTTTGTTTGGAAGAAACGGTTGGTTCCCAGCAGAAGATGCTTTCCCACCTCATCCGTGTGTTGGTGACATGACTAAAACTGACAGTGCACTGTAATCCTGGGGGTTCTGTGGGGAGCAGGGAATAGAGCTGAACCTGAAACTAACTCCTGAAGGTACTTTGTGTAGCCAGAGTGTTCCTGAAGCAGCTCTTTTTCATTCAGGAATGTTGAATTCTAGTTTGAAGTGACAGCATTTCAAATCCAGCCTCAGAACTGAGGGCTTTTTCAAATGTTAGTTTCGGTTGAAGAAGATCTGAAGTAGTTAAAATAGCCTTAATTTCCCAACTTCAATCGTTTGGTTCTGAAAACATTGGTTTTCACGTTTTTTTCTGAAATAAATTGATAAGTAAATGATTTTTCTGAACTAAATGATGAGTCTTGTGGCTGGGTGGGCCTGTGCCCGTTGTGGTGGTGAGATGTGTGTGCAAACAAACACGTGCTGGGACTGTTCTGAGAGGGCTCAGAGCCTGTGTCAGTGGCAGAGGCTGCTCCTTCTCCCCCAGCCTGGTGCTGTTCCTCATGCTGGTGTGTGCAGCTGCCAGCTCTGCCCTGTGCCTGTCCCTCTGCCCAGCTCCCACCCCTTCCTGGATGGCCGCAGGGTCGTTGGCTGTGCTGGGCTGACCCTGCTCTGACCCCGCTGTCCCCCAGCAGGGACAATGAGGACACGTGTCCCTGTTCTGGAAGCACCTTCCCCATGTCATTGAGGGGCCCTGTGCAGTCCACACTGCCCAGGTGATTCAGGTGCCTGACCAAGTTTGCCTTGTGTGGCCTGGGATTAGGGTCAGAACCTTCTGGCACCAGCGTGTTATGCAAATAATTTGTCTTGATGACAGCGTCAGATCACTTTTCCAAGTGTTAAAGGCATGGCACGTTCTTTCAGGGATGATCCCTTCTTTTTGCACCAGGATTGGTGTTCACCTGCAGGTGAAATGGTGAGGGAGCTCATGGTGGGGTGACAGAAGTGCACACATCGGGTATTTCAGGGTCTCTGTAACAATGTCCCACCTGCGAGTTAATTAACAAAGACATAAATAGTTTCACTAGAACTTGTGCCCAGGTGTGGAAGCTGCTCTTTGTGAATAACTGTCATCTCCAGACCCGCAGTTCCTTCCCCACTTTGTGTGTTTCAATTGTGAGGGGACACTCAGAGCTTCATGTGCTTTGAAAGATCATTTCCAACAGCATCGTTAGTAATTGTGGTCAGAGGATTTAGGGTGAATTAGCAGTACTGCTGGAATAAAGGAATTACTTTTAAAAAGATTGTTTGGCCGATTTGGGAGGAAAAATTAGTGGCTGACTGGGGAGGAATACCTGTAAGTAGCCTCTAAAAGTTTGTGTCCACTTCTCCAGTGCTCCTTCACACCTCTGTCAGGCTTGGGCAGCGCTAAGGAACTGACAACTGGCTTTATTAAGTGCTGCAGAAATGCTTTGGGGTTGAACATATGCATCCAAAGTTTCAGAGGCTGTTCCTTGATCTGCAGGAAATACAGGTTAAACCCTTTGTCTTTCCCTGGTATTTATTAAACACTTTCCTAGAGTTCTGTCTGTTTTTTCTGCTGACTTCTTGCCTTCCTGCTGCATAAATCTGATTCCCGAGATCCTGGCTGTACATTCCCCAGCAGCAGCACACACCATCCTGCTTTACTATTTCGTTATTTATTTCTCTTCACAGAGGCTGCAGAGGGAGAGGCTGAGCTTTCACTTTCGGCCTCAAACCAAAAGTGAACTCCTTTGTTCAAAAAGCAGAAGCAAAAACGAACTGTTTTCATGCTGAAACGTTTCTTCCTTGGGAGGAAACCCTGGGCAGTGGAGTGGGGAGGGCATTTTGCTACCGTTGCATCCAGGATGAAATCCCCCTCGGTTACCTTGGCTCTGCTCCCTCCCCTCCAGATGTTGGGCCCCACCACAGGTGGGAGGCATTTCTGTGCTGCAGTGAAGTCCCACGTGCTGCCTGCAGCTCCACAGTGATCTGAGAGATGGGCACAAGTGGGTCTGAAACCCTTTGGCCTTGGCTCGCCTTCACAGGGAGCTCCTGGAACTCCATAAAAGTCATTGAATTCCTCTAAAGCTGGTGGGGAAATTGTATTGGGACAAGAAAAAGGAATGATTTTCGTTTAATTGGAGCGTGTGCCAGCTTTGTGGGTGAGAGGCTTGGAGCTGCTTTAATTCCGTGAGAAAGTGAATTAGTTTGAAGTAGCTGATGGTGGTGGATTTAAAATCCATATTTTAGTGTAGCTGGCTCAGAGATTCCTAGTTTGGAAGAGCTAATGTATATTTCAATATTTTACATGTAATATTTCTTTACATTCTCTTTTTAGCTCTTGTTTAGAAAGCTGAATTTTTATTAGATCAGTAGGTGTGATATTTAGTTGAAAGGTGTCAGGTAATGATGGTTTCTATTGTGTGTGGGGGGGAAAGAAAGCATTATTGTAACAAAGCTTTTTGGATCCAGCTTTAGGTGAAAAAGGTCATTATTTGTAAGGTTGACAGATCTCTTCTGGAGATCCTCTTGTTTTTTTCATCTGTTTAGGAGAATTTGTAGCTGTGTCACGGTTTAACTAGTACTCCCAAGGTGTGATGTTTTGCATGAAGATAAACTTGTCTCTGAAAATACTGTGGAAATCTGCAGTAAAACCTTATTGTTTGTCATGTCAGGTGTGGGACAGTTCTGTGCTACAAATGCCTTAGAGATTCACATTTCCATCCCTGTGGGTGGGCTGTTCAAATTTTTAATATCCAGTGAAACATCTGTGTTGCCCAGAAGTGGAGGTACTTAATTGGGGACCTAAAGACATGGTTTAGTTAATAGGGGTTTAATTGCTTTTCCCATGACTTATATGAGATGTAGGTGCTACTCAGAGAAACATTTGAGGTATATTTGTGTAAGAAGTCAGGGCACTCAGAATTTAGCAGAACAGACCTGGTGAAGGGGATTCACTCACAGGATGTGTTTCCCACAGTGGCTCACACCAGCATTGCTCCTGATTTTTAACCTCAGGTGTTTGCAGACATCTGCAGCATGTAAGTGTCCTCTGAGAACAGATGTTTGGGCTGCTCTTCAAACTGAATCCATGTTCTGACAAATGTGAGGAAAAATTCCCCACTGCTCTGTGTAGACCTCGAGCTCAGTTTTGACACTCTTCTCTTTGGTGAGGAATCCTCGTGTCATGGAGGAGGCAAGAAACTGAGACCTGATTGTGCAAATAAATCATCCTTCCCTGGGGATGCCTGTGGCTTTTCATTCCTCCCCCAGCATCCATGGGGCAGTGACAGCAGTGGGTGGGAGTTCCTGTTCCTTTGCTTCTTGTCATCATTATCAGGTGACACTGACCAGAGTCCCATGTTCTTTCTGTGACTCAGTAGACGTTTGTCAAACAATCTGTGTCTTGGTGTGACTCTGGGCAGGTTAATATTTGGTTATGGTGACCAGCTGGGCCACATCTGGTGAGAAGGGTTACCCCAAAACATTGATGGGGTGTTGATAAGCTTTAGTGGGGAAGAAGGAAGCTGAGGCTCTGGACTTGATGTCCATCTTACTCCAGGGTGACACGCTGTCCTCAGAGGCAGAAGCAGACCTGGTGGTTGCTGATGTGCTGGCAGGATGTCAGGACAGTCTGGGGAGCTCTGTGGATTGCTGTGGATGCAGGGCATTTACACCCTTGGGTTGGGAAGGGAAAAGAGGTTTTAAACTGTTTGGTCTGTTGTAGCTCACTTGAAACACAGTGGGATGTCTCTTAGTGCCTGCGAACCATCCCAGACTGCTGCCTCTCTGTGTCCACAGCTGTCTTCTAATGCTACTAAAAATAGCAGCATTACAGAATTAAACAATTTAAAAATATTTTCTTAGAAGCTTTTATCTAGCGCATTTAAAAAAAAACCCCAAACACACACCTCATCTCCAGAACAACTCAAGTTTTTGACCTGATTATTTTGAATGAAATCTAGACTCTAAAAAAATTGTATTTATAACTGTGGAACATACTGTAATTGTGCTCCAAGGTGCAGAGCATTGAAAAATTTGGTGCCTGTGGCATGAAAGCATAAGCAGGTAACTGTAGCAGAATTGGGTACAATATAATTTTGGTCCAGCTGGACTCTGCCTGACATGCCCCAACTTGTTCTCTGACAGTTTCTGTCAGAGCTTAATCCCCCTTCCCTTTCCTGCAGACAATTATAGATCGGTAACATAGTTTGTCCTGAGGAATTGGCAGTTACAGAATCTCCTGTGTACTGGCAGCTCTCAATGCCTTTCCACTGGGAAGAGCTCTTGCCTATTTTCACTGGCAGCTCCTGCTGGGACATTCTCGGGATATTTTACCCCCTCCACTTAAAGCTGCTGGGACCAACTGCTTTGGGAGGGCTCAGCTGCTGGGGGTGGTTCTGGGGGCTCCCACTTGTAGCACCATTATTGTGGTGCTGCTGTTGGGCAAAGGGGTTGTGCTCAGGTGCTTCACTGTGCTCAGGTATTTCACTGTGCTCAGGTGATGTGCTCAGCCCTGTGCAGGTATCTCGGGAAGGTTTCAGCAGCTGCTGTTTCTGTGCACGTTAAAGCTGCTCAGGGAAAGTGAATTCCGTGGTTGGTTTGGTGCTCTGAGGACACTGTGCCTCCCCTGTGGGCTCCCAGTTTCTCTCCTCGTGCTGCCCCTGCAGACACAGGATTGCTTCTGTCACTGCAGGTTTCTGTCTTCTTCCTTGAACCCCACTTGTATGTGGAACTGCTGCTTTCAGCTGAGACAATGAAATGTTTTCTGTGTCTTCATGTGAAAAAATACATAAGCTTTAAATTAGCCAGATCTTCTCCCCCTGCCTTCAGCTGTGTAAATTCAGCTTAAAGCTTTCAGCTTCCCTCAGTGGTCCTTTTCCATCATCAGACATCTTCTAAGGTAGTTTCCCAACTTCATACATCGAATTTAGTGTAACTTTAGTGTAAGAGAAGTCAAGAACCACACAGAAATTTTGCTTTCTGAAATTGTCTGCTAAAAGATATTCACTCATTAAAATTCCAGCCCTTCAAAACATCTTAAGACTTTGCACTTAATTGCCATGTGTCATCCCTATTGAATTGAAAGCTCCAGGTAGAAGTGCTTCCCTGCAGCATGATGTGCATGTCTCTTCCCCCATCCCCTCTGGCCTTCTCCAAAGCTTGGAGTGAGGCATCTCCTGCTTCAGGAGTGATAGAAGCTGTTGGAGATGTCCCACCTTGGAATATCAGCAGTCCAGGGCCCCAAGAGCTGAGGTGAAGAATATCCAAATAAGATTGTGGAAACTAAGAGACAAAAGGGGTTGCCTCACTTGGATGTCTCCCATATGTGTTTTTAGTCTCTTCCCCCTGTATCATGTAGAGAAGTTCCATTATTTGGGAACTGAGAAACTGTCCATCTGCTGCACTATTTCTTTTTGTTTTTTTAACAATAGGCACCTTATGGGGTGCTGTGGTGCCTGGTTACAGACTGCATTTGGAGAGCGAGAGGAGGTCTGTGAAGGTGGAGACTTGAGTTACAGGAGGAGTCCGAGGTGTCCTACATCACGTGTTGTGTGCTGGAGATTTTATTGTGCTGTTCAGCACTGCCAGCGTCTACATTGTGTATTTCCAGGAGATGTCACCTGAGTGGCTTGGCTCATGACAAAACACTGCACCCTGCGAGTGCTGAGGGACAGACTTTGGCACCTTCCTCACAATGACCAAGTCCATTTGTTACCTAAGCAGTATTGCTGGCTGTCTCTGCATGACCTCAGGGCTGATCCCATCTGAAATTCCAAATGGGAGGTGCCATTGCAGGGAGCCTTCTGTCTGTTGTGTTCTCCAAGAGCTCAGGAGAAGCAGAGCCCTGCAGTGTCCCCCAGAAGTGGGCCATGTGGGTGCTGTGCCGTGGGTATGGGCAGGAGCCAGAGGGAGGGGAATTTACAGGCTGGATTTGATCAGCCTAAGCTGTGATTTGATTTGAATTTTTACCCCCCCCAAAAATCTGTTCTTGAAAAAAAATGACATATTTTTCTTTTGCTCTGTCATCAAGTAATTTGACAATATATGAAAATTTGCAGATTCCTGTAACATTTATAGTTCAAATTCTAATGTCCCTCATCTCGTATGTTCTGCTTGTACTGCTTTTCTTCCAAGATACTGAACTTCTCTATGCTGAAAAAATTCTCCATGTTCTTGGGAGCAGAAGGGTCTTGGGCCCATGCCCTGCTTTGCTTGAGGCCTCAACACTGTCTTCAATTTCCTAAAAAAGTCTGATACAATGAATTAAAAGACAATTTTCATTTATCCGTATATTGCTGGTTGTTTGCAGGACAGGGAGGTTGTGTAAGGAGGCCTCGAGTTTGTGAACTGATTTGGAAGAGTCTCTTTTAATTTTGAACACTGAATTACTTTAATTAATTAATGGCTAAACATATTGGTTTAACATAACAAAAGGCTGTCTGGAAAAAACAGGGAAGGGAAAGAAGGGCTCAAGATGAGCCACCTCTTTGCTATCACTTAAGAGTTGTTAAGGGATGTCGCCAGAGCTATTAGCAGAGAAGATTTTAACTTGACTATTGTAATTTAGCTCCTGAGGCTTGAAATGAAGCAGCAGAGCAGAAAGATTGATCTGAAAAGGAACATTTTGGTGTTGTGTGGGAAAAGCACTTGACACCCAAGAGTTCCGGGATGCCCTTGGAGAGGAAGGAGTGGGATACCCAGAGTTAGAGTGGATTTGGTTGATGATGTGGAGCTACAACCTCTATTTGCTTCCCACTCCCCTCTCTCTTTCTGGAATCTTGTTCTTAGGGCCACAGTTGAACACGGTGCTGAGTCCTGGGCTCACCCCATCACTGGGGTGACTTGTGACTGCAGGCTTTTCCTGGGAATTAGGGCTTCCATCCTGTCGGACCTGCTCTGTAAGTGTGGCAGGGCTACAAACTGCTGCAGTCCAGGACTGCTCTAAAAATGGAAAAATTGCTTCATTTTGGGAACGTAAAGAGGGCCTGAGACCTGGAGGGCCCTGTGAAGAAAGAGCTGCATGGCCACCCCTGTAATTAGAAGAGCTCAATCATGTCAATTACACTGGCTGGATTTGCAGAGTTGTTTGGTTTATAATAGTAATTTATCTCGTATGGCAGAGAGCAGAGGGTGGTAAGTAGTGTGGTGTAAGTCACACTGAGAAGTGAAATCAAGCAGGCAGGGATGTGTGAGCAGAAGCCTTTAGATGATAACTGGACCTTCTGAGGGCTGACCCTTGTGTCTGTCCCTGCAGTGGCTGCAGCTGGGGCTATGCACTTACAGCTGGGCACGAGCCTAAAGACCTAAAAACCCCCCAAATATGTATTTAAAAATAGAGAAATTTCAGGGCCTCGAGTGTGTTTGCTGTAATGCATGTCTGTCATTAGGGTCACATTTGGTTGTGGGCTGCACTGATGCTGTGCCTGTGGCAGAAGGGCGAGTGCAGGGTGTGCTGCTTGGGCTCAGCTGCCTGCACATCACCAGACTGCAGAGTTCACCTCTGCAAGTGGCATTTTCCCCGGAGTGCTGCCCTCCGACTGCTCCGTGGGGTTGTGGGGCCAGGGAGGAGTGGGACAGAGCCAGTGGTTGTGCAAGGAGCTGAGAACAGAGCGAGGTGTGAGCTGGGGGTGTCTATGGCACAGAGCACGGCTCCTGCCACTGTCCCTATCTCCTGGGGTTGTCTGTGTCAAAGAACATGAACTCAAGGCAGATTTGCTTTGTCATCCTGACTTTGGCTTTTGCCACTGCGAATTTCTCTTCAGTTTCTGGAAGCTTCTTTTTAGTTTTCTACTGGGAATTCCAAGAGGCATTGAAACACATAGAGGGGCTCACCCCAAACATCCCCCATCACACAGATCAATCACGTGGTGGGAGTGGGGAGGTGGGTTTGGGAATATTTGATCATAAACGGGGCAAATCTGTTACCAGCACGCGTTGTTCTGTAGTTAGTTTTTAACTCGATGCTGCAGAGGAGTGTTGTTGTTTCCCAATGGCAAAGCGCGCTGAAATATGACCCCGGGATGGGAGTGCTGGCCCCAGGCCTGTGTGCACAAATAGCCCACTACCTTCTGAGGCCTGTTTGCAACCCAGCAAACAAACACAGCCGGGCTGCCTCACCGAGAGTTGCGGTAGAAATCTGCCCCTCCGAGCTTTTATTTTTCCTCTCCGGTGTCAGTAAAACGTCAGTACCACCAATTCCAGAACCATCACTCACAAGATGTTGTGGTCCGTCTGAAAATGTAGTTATGTAGCAGTGGATTAGAGAGAGAAAGAGCTGCATTGCTGTCTTTTATATCTCCTACAATACCTTTTGCCTTGGATTGTTGTACTACAGGAAGAAATCCTAGTGCAAACTAAGCTCCAGCTCATGGTGTTAGCTGGGTGAGCGAGCAGGAGTCTCTTGGCACAGCCCTGGTGTGAGTTATGTAAATCTTGTGCAGTGTATAAGCAACAGGCGGTTGGTGACGTAAAACTGAGCATTTGTCTCTGTTTACTGGCTAATGTGACACGGCCCCTTCCTGCAGCATTTTACTGAGCTGGTGGGATTAAATAGAGCCCTGACACTCCTAAGCAGAAAACGCCTCAGGCTGAATAATGGTTTCTGCTCTGGCATTCAGAGTTCTGGCCACGGCAGTGGGACCTGGTGGCTCCTGTGCTGGACCAAAGTCCAGACGGCAAAGGTCTGGCAGTGAGGCTGGGATTGCTGAATTGCTCATCGATCCCCGTGGCCATGTTGTGCAGGACATTTCTCCAGTGCCTCCTTAGCAGAATGTCAGGAACTCCTGTGACTCACACAGCGATTATCTGCTGGTGCTGTGATGGGTGGATTGATTGCAAAACCGATGGGGCTCTTTGGGTCCTCTCCCAGTGCCCCCAGTGTGGCTCTACCCTCTGCTGTTGCCCCCCCAGTCAGCTGCTGCACTTTGGATCCTCTGAGTTTTCTGTAGGAGAAAGTGACACTGCTCCCATGCAGTTCAGATTTTATCCAGGATGTCTGATTTGAATGTTTTTTTGCCATGAACACTGTAGGAATTGAACAGGAGGCAGTTTCTTTACTCACTGTTTCAAGCTTCTTTCCAGCTGGCAAGCAGCCCCACAAAACCCTGTGTTTGCTCTTGCTCAGGGTCACGCTGCAAATGTTTCTCTTGCTTTCACCTTGGCTCCCTGACTTGGACACATGACACCCCACCACTCTCCAGCCCCTCAATATGTCACTGTGCCCACACAGAGCAGCTTCTGCAGGGCTTTGGTTTTGGTGGTGGTTCCCAATTCCTGAAGTCTTGGTTTTGTCGGTTGGTTGTGGGTTTTTTTTTCTATCCTGCTCAAAAAAGCAATACAGATTTTTGCAATCATGAATAAAAAAAAAGCAGTTGTTATGCCCATTGCGTTTGGGGAGATTTTACTCATCTCCATTCTCACAGCACCCACTCACAACATGTAAATCAGGGCCATAACCTCTCCGACATGTATAAACAGAGGCATTACATGACTTGCCAAACACTTACATAATGACTTAATAGTATATCGTGGAACTGAGTTAAGGCTCATGAATCCTCTTCCTGCCTGACTGTTCCTCTCCTCACATTAATTATCATGAGTTGTAGCTACATGGTGGCTCAGGAATCAATAGCATTGTGGCTTTCTGAATGTCCTTAATATATCACAGACTTGCACTGTCATTTATCTATATTCAGTGAGAACTTTTGACTCAGGTGGTTTGTAAGTTCCTGCGAGTTGTGACTACCCAGAGCTGAAGAGGCACTTTATTGATGAATAAACAGTTTGTACCTGGTGGTATGTTTCAAAAGCAGCGAGGCTGGAGTTATTATCTGTAGCTACTGGTGCCCTTTGACCCTGAGAGTTGTCAGAAGAGTGTTCTTCGTGTTTGGTTCCTCTTGTGCTCCTTTTGGACCTTGTGTGCCAAAGTAAAATGGAGGGGTTTGGTTGGTCCTTTTGAAATTAGCTGAGGTAACAAGATTGGTGTGAAGAAACTGCCCCGTGTTTGCCTCCTGTGGCATAGCTCTTCTCTCCTGAACTGTTCACCAAGTTTCATAAAGAACTGTTGCAGCAGAGGACTCTAAGACTTGTAAATTCCAAGATTTCCAGGGAAAATAGAAGCAGAGTGGAAAAGTGATGTAAACCAATGTCCCTGGCAAGAAAAAGTGCTGTATTTTGGGCTCAGTTATCTTGGAGAATCCATATGCAATAGAGAGAAAAGCTTTTAAAAACACATGAGCAGCAGAGTTATTACAGTCTGGATATTTTGCTGAACTGTTTAGGATGACATATGATGTGTGCAAAGGGCCTGACCCACCTGTACTTCAGGTTGTAATGTGCTTTTTTTCCTTTCCAGGAATCTACAAGCTGCCATTGGAGCCTACTATGATTTCGAGAGTCCAAATATCAATGTCCCCTCCATGTCGTTTGTGGAAGATGTCACCATAGGTGAAGGAGAGTCCATCCCTCCTGATACCCAGTTTACAAAAACATGGAGGATACAGAATACAGGTGAGGCCTTTGGGCTGCAGCAAACCCCAGGTTTCTGGGATCCAGAGGGAGGGATGCTGGCTTGAGGCAGGAAGCTCCTGTGCACTCACCTGGGCTGCAGCCACCCTGAGATGCTGCCAGCACGTGCAAGTTCCTTTCTTGGGTTGGCAACAGCATTTTGTGGTGGGATGTGCAGCTCGGTCAGGTCACCAGTCTTGTTCCTCGTGCCACCACACAAACAAACTCTAGGAAACTTGTATACAAACAAGGCAGTGACACAAAGGTCATGTGGCAGGTCTACTTTGGCAGAATTGCCTTTTCATGTTCTGAGAGGATGCAGGGCTGGAGAGACCACATTCCAGTTTGAAATAAGTCAAAGCAGTGGCTGGGATCCAGGAAGTGGGGCTGGGCAAAGTACATTCCCAGTGCTTGAACTGGGATGCAGACAGAGAGGAAAATGAGATCCGTGGATGTGAAGGAATCCCTTGTCCTCCAGCAGTGCTGTGACAGGATGTTGCATGAACATTTAAAACAGTGTGCCTGAATTTCATTGACCTGCTTGTGCTTGTGTGAGGGAGAACAATCCCACACTGAGGTGTGATGTTGGGAGTCAATAGAAGTCAGGTTCAGCTCTCTCAGTATTTCTGCTTGTGATTAACTGCCATACTTGGACTGAATATCCACACTAAAACCACACTAAAAATCTAAGAGGGGATGTTTAAGAACACTGATAATTAGGAGGGGATTTTTGAGAGCACTGATTTATAGAGAGAATGTGTTTTAGAGGAAGGATTTACTTTTTCTGCCTCCTTTTGTTTGAAAGTACAATGGAAGGGTGATGTGTGGAACTTGCTTGAACTCCAGTACTGTGAAAAGTTGACTGGCATTTTTTTTTATAACTGTCCCAAATACAGCTCTTACAAATCTAGTCAGTGTGATTGCTCTTGTTTCTCCACTCCTAGTATCTCAAATCATGTGTGTTATGATTACACCTTTATCTTGGGCCCTTCTGACTCCTCCCTTCCTTGTTCCTCTGATGTGCCATTTCCTGGATGCAAATTCAGCCTTAATTTAACATCCTAGTTCAGGGGATGTTTCATTGTTCTTGGAATATTTCACCTTCTGAAATCCTAGTACTTCTAAAATGAGGGACAGGAGCCCATCTTGATGTAGGATTTCCGAGTGTTTTGGCTTCTGTGTGATTTGAACCTGGCTTGTCAAACCATCCATCCATGCCCTAACAGTGGTGCTGGAGGCCAGGGTTTGGTACAACCACACTGCTGAGGGTTAGTGAAGTGCAGCTTCACATGCTGGTTATGACTGTGCACTGTGAGGACTGCAGCATTTGAAAACCATTCTTTGGTTTAATTAAGGTATAGTATCAAAGGGCTGTAGTGTTTCCAGATAATATCTACTTGTTAGGCAGATAACTGAAGCAGCGCCAAGGTTTTTAACAGCTCTACAGGAGTCCTTGATTACATGACTTCAGTTCTAGAACACAAAATACCTGAGGCGTGTGTCATGGAGCGTTGCAGGTCTGATGAGTGTGACAGGCAGAGCTCAGAGATTGTCAGTTTGAGGCGTGTGAGCTCAGTTCAGTCAGGTTCTCATATGTGTCAGTAAAAAACAATGCCCTGCTCTGGTACCTGCAGGAGGGTGCTGCTTTTTCTGCCAAAAGAGCAGTTTGTGTAGTAGAACCATTGCTGAAAGAGCTGCAGGATTTAACAGCCTGGCTTTCTCTCCCGGCTCTGCCCCCAGCTGCTGCTGGCTCTGCAGGACACTCTGCAATTTATCATCTCCTGAGAGATGAGTGTACTGGAATAGAATGACATAATTGTAATTTCATTTTATGAGGCTTATCAGTTGCAGCGTTCTAGGCACCTTGCAAGCCTAAAGCCATTAAACCCGATAAAAATCACATAAATAATTTAAACTAAACCATGTTGCTGGGCTGCCAACCTCTGCAGATGAGGCTTCATGCTCAAGTGCCCCACGCCCCAGGCTGAGGTCAGCCAGACACCCAGCTCCTCTTTCAGAGCCCTGCTCTCTCAGCACCTTTCCAGCTGAAACAACCCTCACATTGAACGTCCCACTGCGCTCCTGCACATCCCGCTCTCCCTGCCAGGTTGTGAATTCCACAAATAAGGACTTGACAAGAAAACCAGTCCTTGCTGTATCTTCACTGGAGTATCCACAGGGATTAAATTAGCAGGCAAGCTGTTGCAAAGGATGCTCCTTGAGGTAACGTGAGGTCAGAGCAGCCTCCAGCGCGCTCGCCTCGGACCAGACGGAGCAGTTCCAGGCTTCGTGGTGGTTCAGGCTTTCCGTAGCCATTTCCAGCAGCCTCAGCTGAGCAGGAGGTGTTCTCAGTCCTTGGCTTAGTCATGTGATGTGACTGGGGAAGAAGCAAAAGAAAATTGTGCTAAACTGATTTTTCATGAGTGTCAGAAGCGCTTTTTCTTTCTGTCTGCCCCAGCACTTGTTATCTTTGGCAGCGGTGCCTGCACGCAGGAGCTGTTTTCTGTCTCCCTGATTGCCAGGTCACGCTGTCAGTCCCAGTGTCTGCAGTCTAAACATGGATCTCCACAGATAACCGTGTGTTCACAACCCTTCCCACCTTTGCACAAGCCTGGGAAAAGGGTTGATACAAGGAGAGAAATAAATCCATTTAGGAAATCGTGCTGGCACTGCAGTTACAGCTCAAACTACGAGTTCCTCTTGAGACTCCTAACAGGCTTAGAAAGAAATGAATCCCTGAAAGGACGTGTTGCCAACACTTTGTATAAATTACAGGTATTTGATGTGGCATGGTTCAGGGGCTTCACGGAGGGAGGCAGAAATGGGGACACACAACACAGCCCTGCCCTTGTCTCTGCATCTGGCCCTGGGGAAGGGGAGGTGTGTGTAGGCTAAGTTGGGTTTTCTGTGTTTAAGCTGTTACACAGTGACTTTGAGAATTTTTTTGTGTAACAAAGACCTAGAGATTACTCAAATAGGAATTGTTCTACTGGTCCTTAAATGCACCAGTTAAGCCTGCTCTGAAAACCAGGCTTCCTCAGCATCCACTGCTGCTGTGTCCTGTGTATCTTGGTTTCCTTTGACCGTCCAACAATTGCACAACTGTTTTAACAAGCAGGTTTCATCCAGTCTTACACAAACAAAGCTTTTCCTGGTGCACTGTCAGTAATTCCCTCTCCCGTCTAATCCCAGGGACGGAGGCGTGGCCCCCAGGGGTTTGCCTGAAGTATGTCGGTGGAGACCAGTTTGGCCACGTGAACATGGTGATGGTGAGGTCCCTGGAGCCGCAGGAGATGGCCGATGTCAGCGTGCAGATGTGCAGCCCCAGCACCGCCGGAATGTATCAGGGACAGTGGCGGATGTGCACTGCCACGGGACTCTACTACGGAGGTGAGCAGCCCCTTCCCAGCCCTCTGGGGACAGCAGGGACACTGCAGGCCCATAACAGAGTGGGAGGGCAGAGGTCTGCCAGCCCCAGGCCTAAATACAGAACACAGAGTAAAAGAAAACATCAAGGGAGCTGCTTTGTTGTCTTGGTCAGTGTTTTCTAAGCACTGGAACAAATTACAGATTACATAAAACTCTGGAAAACAAAGGGATGTGCACATCTCTCATGGAGACTCTTTCCTGGTCGGTCTTTGTTGAGATTCTTTCACAGTTTTCTGTTGCTTAACATTGTGAACTGCACATGGGCATAAAATAGTAGTGAAAACCTCATGTGAGAAGTTAATGCCCAGGGTTTAATGCAGTGATTTAGTGTATCCCCTGTGAGCTCTTTCTCTGTTTAAAGAATACATTTGGCTATTTTGCCTGGGTCTCAAACATCTGCCTTCAGTGCAGCCTTCCCTCCCTTTTCTGCCAGCTTTGAGAACATCTTTGTGTCTCTGTTGGCAGCTGGGAGTATCCCAAGTTTCAGGGTTTGAGTGAGAGGTGGTGTTGGTGCACAAAGGGAAAAATACCAGTGCCCAGAAAGAGGGAGCTGCTGGCAGCCCTGCACTGCCCTGTGGCTCCTCAGTGTCTGGAGGGGACACTGTGTGTCCCTGGGGCATAGGCAGGGATATCCCCATGCAGGTGGGACAGCCTGTCCAGTTTGTGTTGCTGGTCCCATGTGCTCACAAAGCCGAGGGTTTCCCAGGATTTCCAGAGGGTTCCCAGTCCCGGACAATGGAAGATGTCACTGCATTGCCAGAAGCTGTCACTTTGGCCAGCGCACGACCTTGGCCGCCAAGCTCTGAGTCCAAGGGACTCTTATCCTTCCGCCGAGCTGGCGGCTTTGCTGGCGGCTGCTCCCAGGTCTGGCCCGGCGATCCCGGAGCCCCGACGTTCGTCCCGTTTTGGGGCGGGGGCTCGGTGGTGCCCGCCCGGGGCGGCACCGGGGCTGCAAGGCCGTGAGAGAGCGGCAGAGGGCGCTGCGGGGCCGCTCCAGCGCCGTGTTTGGGCGCTGGGGGGATCGCTGGTGGGTGTATGAGGTTAGGGGGGTCACTGGTGGTTGTGTGTGGTCAGAGGGGTCAGTGGTGTGTGTATGTTCAGTGGGGTCAGTGGTCTGTGCGTGTTCAGGGTGGTCAGTGGTGGTTGTGCAGTCGGGTCAGTGGTGTGTGTGTGGTTAGGGGGGTCAGTGGTGGTTGTGTGTGGTCAGGGGAGTCAGTGGTGGTTGTGTGTGGTCAGGGGGGTCAGTGATGGTTGTGCAGTAGGATCAGTGGTTTGTGTGTGTACAGGGATCAGTGCTGTGTGTATGCTGTGGGGGTGTGTGTACAGTTTTCAGTGAGGGGGGTTGTGCTCAGGAGGATTATTGGTGTGTGCTGGGAGTCCTCGACCTGGTCTGGTGTGAAGTTCCCCTAAGCAAGTCATGTGCTGCTAAGATAAATCCCACTGTCCTCAATTGGCTCCTAAAATACAAACTCCCAGTCCCAGCTCTGTTAACCTGGGGGCACTGGAACCAGTACTGATGAGACTTTGTAAAAATGTGCTTTAAGCACTAAGTCTTTTTCTTACTAGTGTAAAGGATGGAGCTCATTTTCTCCTTCTGATCCTTCCATAAAGTCCCATCTAGTGACAACCTAAACGTGTGTCTTTCCACAGATGTCATCTGGGTGATCCTCAGCGTGGAAGTTGGAGGACTTCTGGGTGTCACACAGCAGCTGTCATCCTTTGAAACAGAGTTCAACACGCAGCCACATCGCAAGGTAGAAGGAAACTTTAACCCATTCGCCTCTCCACAGAAGAACAGGCAACCAGATGAAAACAACCTAAAAGACCCTGGGGGTTCCGAGCTAGGCACAATCAGCAAAAACACATGGGGGCCTGCTCCTGACCAAATCGAACAAGATCAGAATGGACTGTCACAAAACTCTGTAAATCTCTCCCCCAGCAGTCACTCGAACAACTTGTCGGTAGTGACGTACAGTAAGGTAGGTGCCCTGGGCGAGCAGGAGAACGGGTAGGGGAGGAGCCTGGCAGGTGTGTAATTGCTCTTCCTTCCAATCTGCAAAGCCCTTTCCTTCTGCTTCTGCCAGACCTGCTAAAGAAGGTTCTGAATTTGACTGTCTGACTCTGCCAACTCCTCATGTTATATTAAAGTATTTTTGCCTCTGATAGACTCTACCAGATCCACCTTTTTGTTTTTGCTTCAAGTCCTTCTTAAAATTTATATAACCTTGTTTGGGTGCTGTAACCACAAGTGGCCGGAGCCTGCTCCGGTTGTGTGTGCAAATAAGTCAAAATATCTCTCTAGATGTGTCCTGAGTTTGACATAATTTTGAACACAGAACAAATAACCACACCCTCAAACTTCAGATTAGCCAGATAAGTTTTTTTTAGCTGGTGTGGGGAGACTAAAGAACTCACCATTTGATCCCAGAAGCTGCCTGCAGGAACAGTCAATCAAAGCACTGCTCCTGTCTGTGTCCTTGTCTTGTTCATAATTGTAGGTGACTTTTAAATTATCTTTACTTTAAATCTCTCTCAAAAGCTTGCTTGGTGGATGCTATATGAGTCTGAGTGATATTTTGACTGTTTTTATTTGCTTGTGTGTGAAAAATGAATTGCAGGATTATTTACAATTCAGAATCCACCTGTTAATGCAGCAGTATGTGTAGGTGTGTACTGTCGTATGTCAAACTAGTTTGATTTTTAAAATCCTTTAAAAATGCTTTACTGTACTTTGAGCAGGCTGTGTAGGACAATAACACTTGGTTGCTGAATGACTTAATAAAGCCCTAATGTTAGTTCACCTACAGCACTTTAGTTCCTCCTGGATGACCTGCCTGTCCTGTGCCAGCACATCTTGTTTAGTGACCTTTACCCCAGGGCTGTGCATTTTTTTATAGCCAGCACTTGTGGGGTGAGCCTGATTGCCTCCCTCTTAGTGCTCCAAACACCATCTCTGGGCTGGCTCCTGCTGCCAGGCTCTGCTCTTACAGCATCTCATCACAGTGGAGTGGATGGTTTGGGAAATGACCTGTCAGTGAAACAGCACCTGAAAGTCGCTGCTTTAGTGGCTGTGGGGTCGTGGTGCTCCCCGAGGGGCCGGGCTGGGACTGGCTTCAAAGAAGGTGTGAGGAACCAGAGCCCGTGGCAAGGAGCAGCTGTGCTGTGGGAGAGAAGCCAACAGGAGAGTGAAGCACCACCTGAGAGGTGTCACTAGGCTGAAGTGAGCTGGTCTGGCTGGTAAACCCAGAGCTCCTTGCTCTGAGGAAACGGGGGCGGTTATAATCTAATCCCAAACGCAGGGCAGGTGACCTTTCCTCTCTTTTTTTCTGCTTGTTTTGGTTTGGGGTTGTTTGTTTCTTTTACAGAATATTCTTGGGTGGATTTGAGGTGAATTATCTGAGATTAAAGCAGACATTTTGTTTGGTGGCTTCAAAAGAGACAACTTTATGGTCCTTTCTTTTGGATGGGGGTGGGGGATATGGAAAAGCTACTTGATTTTTGGGATATTTTTTCTCTCTACTGTAGTTCTTTTAATTTGTGACATACTAAGACAAATTATTTTATCCTTTGGAGGTTGTTCTGGTAGGTCTGAAGATCTGAGTCATGTTCCAGCCTTGCCCATTCTGCCCGGGGCAGGAAGTTTTCTGCCATAGACTGAGTATTCATATTGGTACAATACTGGTTCTGTAGTAAACAAGTTTAAGGGAGTTGGATATCCCAGACACCTGATCTGGTTTGAAATGGCCAGGTGAACATTCCCCCCATTCCCTAGCCTGGCCTCTGAGAAAAGAAGATGCAGTTTTGTTTGGTTTTTTTCCCTTTGTGTGCATGGTGTCGCCAGCTGGGGATGCTGCTGGAGCAGAAAAGGGGTTATTAGAGGTGATGTCAGGAATATTGAATTACCTGAGGAACAGATGGAGCTCCAGTACCTGTTGGGAAAAGCTCTGCCTGGCCCATCTTCTCCACATCCCCAGGGGGTCTGACCTGTACTCTGCTGCTGCAGAGGAGAAGGAAAACTACTGCACTGGGAGTTGCTGCCCTGTGATTGAATATTGATGTGAAAGGCTTTATTTCAGGTTCTAGAGCAGACAGAAGAGCACTGTGGATTGGTTTGGCAGTGGCACAGACTCCAAGATTCCTGGATTTTATCTATATTGGGCAGGACCTCTGCCCAGTAGATATTTTTGTCTCCTCTCATGTACCTGGGAGAGGGAGGGAATCCCCAGTTGTGTTTGACAGACCATTCAGTGAGTGAAGGAGATGGTTCAGGTTTAGTTAAAGTGTTGAGAAGAGCCTGTATCCTGTATTTAAAAGTAAAATAAGCCCTTAAATATTTCTCAGATGACTGTGGAGGCTTCCTCTGCTGACAGACACTGGGGACACCCAGTCATGCAGTGCATGAGACCATGAAATCTTTGAGATAAAACGAGCAGTTTCTGGCATCTGCAGGTGTAAAACATACTCGAAGCTGCCAGACCTTGTTGGAATTAGTTTTCCCTCTGGTGCACTGAGCAGGTGTGACTTGTCCTCTAGAACTCCCCACTGGAGCCAGGATTGTGGTGATGCTGACGTGCCATCTGCTGCTGGGGTTAGACAAGTACAGCAGCATTTCACACCTGGAAACATTCAAAATGCTTTTATACAGCAGCAGAGTGTGTGCTTTGGGTGTCCCAGGGAAAAACAAACAAAACCAGATACAGAATTCCCTGTAAGTGGGTAAGATGAAACCTGTGGTATGGTTGGAAGAAGCTGTGTGCCCTTTATTCCTGCTATGACACCCACCTCCCTGAGGCTCCCTGCCCACCTTCCACACACACTGCAGGGAGGCTGCAGGCCAGGGCCTGTCAGGCCTTTGCTTGAAGCATGTTGTTGTTAAAGCTGTTCTCAGTGGAGTTTTTGCATGTTCTTAGATGTAAAGATGTGCCTAAGTGCAGGATAGGATGCCCAGAAATCCCCATGCAGGGATACTTTATTCTCTGGCAGTCGCTTTCTCTGGATTCTCCAGAGATCTGAGGTTGATAGAGCTTCCTCCTATTTACTCCTGTCTCATAGCAACCCTGCACGGTCACTGCTGCTCTCTTGTGACTGGCTTTCCCATTAAAAGCTCAAGATCCAGTCTTACAGTGCCTGGGAATTAAGAGTTTAATTGCTTAACTGAGGAAATAAATGTACTGGTTTCCGTGTCCGGGAAGATCAGAAATGAATAGCAGTATTCTGACACTTAGATTGTACTTAACATCTCTATATAAAATCCACAGACCTGTATCTAAACCTGCTGCCCAGATGAATTGAGGAATCACTTCTCTGTATGCCATGCAGAAAACTGCACCTGGAGGTTGTGATTCTGCAAGGATTTGCCCAGGCAGGTCACTGAGCATCATCTCCACCAAAGCAAATGGTGCCTGGCTGTCCTGGTCATTGCTTGTGCTGCTCTTCAAAGCCCAGTGAAATAGAAACATATTTGGAGTTCACAACTCTAAAATCTGAACTCTTTTTTTTCCTGCTGTTTATTGTGCTCCCCATCTCCCTCTGTTCTGTGTGGAGCTGAGTTACTTGGCAGCTTTCTGTACAAGGGGAAACCAACCCTGTGTCCTTGGAGCCTTTAACTGGCCTCCCCTCTCTGAGCTTCAGTGTTGTTGCTGCTTCTAGAGCCGTGCTTCTCCCAAACCTGGGCCTCCAATTTGCAGATTTTTGGAGTACCTCTGTAAACTTTAGACAGAAATAGTTTTACTGGAAACTGGGCATCAAACGGTCTTTATGCATGAGGATGATGCCCCAAAAATGTTTGCATCTATGGAGGAGAGAAGCTCCTTCCATCCTGATGTCTGGGCTTCACACTGGGCTGGTCACTGTGTGGTCACATCCATTTAGACACAGTGGGAGAACTTTGGGCTTGGAGCTCCCACAGCACTGCAGCCTGGGCTGGGATTGCCTCTGTAGTGAGAGATCAGTGGTTTGGGTGCTGCATGTCAGCTCATTCATGAGATTCATGTCCTTCTGGACTGTGGGAAGTGCCAGATAATCTGATTTTAGCCCAACTTTGCTCTGCTGCAGCCCAGGAGAGTTGCCTGTTGTTTATCCTGGCCTGGCAGCACATCAGAGAGTTGTGCATGGGAACTCAGTCAGGTACCTGAGCCCTGCCACCTCCTCACCCACGGGCACCTGAACCAGCTCTGCCTGCTCCCAGAAGGTCCTGAACGTCCTGGTGGTCTCCCAGCCACGCCATGTTTGCACAGCATGCATGGAATAAAACACAAGTGCTGGATGCTTTGTTCTGTGTTTGTGCTCAGTTTACGTAAGCGAGGTTGGAGCAGCGCGGGGTAGGAGCGGCCTGAGGGGATGGGGACCAGCAGCGTGGGCTGGGGCCACTGCCAGTGTCCACTGGGAGGTTCCTGTATTGCTGTGCAGCTGTGCATCCACCTCCTGTCCCTGCAAGTGTACCTGCATTGGTGGTGACTCAGTCACAGAGGTGAAATAAAGAGCTGTCTGAAAGCCCGTGTGTGATGGTTTATGAAAGATTCACTTAATCCTCACTTTGTTCCCAGCACAGGTACCTCGGTTTACAGAGCTCAGTATTCACAAAGGGTTTTAACTTTGCAAAACATCTCATTTCCTTTCTAGAGGCACGAGTCAAATGATAATTGATACCAGTAGTTGTCATGCAGAGTCTCTGCTTGGAAAAATCACAGTCCTGTGTTGTCACACACTGGTCTGTGTGAAGAGCCAGTGCTCCCACCAGCAAGTGAGCAGTTACTTCTAGGGAACATTCTGGAAGAACTAAAAGTGAATTTGCAAAGCTGCAGCTGAGCTGCTCATGCAGACAGTGATCCCACTTGGAGGATAGACGGGAATGCACCAAAAATAGTGGGAATAATCCTTCCATTGAAACAACTCAGAAAAACTGCAATTGTCTGCAGAATTATTTTTTGCATGTTTGTGATGTAAAATGTTACATAGAGGGGATAATTAAGCTTGAAAATGTTATACAGGGGTTTGTTACTTGCATTGCAGCAGTAACTGAAGTTTTCTGGTATCAAACCCCTACATTGTGCCTGGTAACTAAATGTCATGGGACAGGGGAGATGGAGTCACCTGCACAGGGTCTGCACTAAAGCAGCTCTCACTCAGCTTAAAAATACAAGTGGGGTTCAATTTTGCCATATTCTCATGTCCAATAATGAATCTTGGGTAGGTGAAGTGCAGTGAAGAGGGGGCAATACCAAAAGGAAAGATTTGGGGCTTTTCCATGGTGCAGTTCCTCGCGTCAGGAGGAGCTGACCACAGTCACGGATTGTGGGGCTGCTCTGGCATTGCTGGGGAGCTCCTTCCAGGGTGTCAGGTGTTCAGTGCAGGGTGGCAGGTGGTGCAGAGCTGCACATGCTGAGGAATCTCTTGTGCTGAGCTAAATTCTGCGTTTAGCTGACACAGTTTGCATAATTGCGTAGCTTGAAATGAGGTGCTCCAGAAACCAGTAAGTGGAGATTCAGAGGGTTTCCCTGCAAACCAGCTCACGGTGACTTCACAGGGTCTCTGCATCCAAAAGCACAAATGAGCTGCTCTGATGTCAGACTGAGGCTGACTGGCAGTTCCTTACACCACGGGGGGATGCTTATGGAACCCTCAAATTAAAGCAAGCAAATTTTGTCTCTGTAATTTTGTCTCTGAGGTAACACAGGGTAAGGGGCTCCCAGGGTGCCCCCAGCAGAGAAGCAGGGGGTGATTAAACTCCTCCTGAACTCACCAGGCAGTGCCTCAAACAAAGCCTTCTGTGCAGGTAACTCGAAGCAAATTCTGGCAAATGTATCTGTACAGGTAATCAGCAGCAAATCTTGTTTTCCTTCTGCAGAGTGCTAAGTGCAATAGCTTAATCCCTGTGAGGTGAGACTGCTTGGGATCCTGTTTATACATTGCTTTTCCTCTCTGTCCTTTTTTTGTGCACCTGCTCACGCCATCTTAATGTTTCTCTCCTGCTTCTTCCCTTCCCCCAGTTTCACTGAGAGTATTTTTGGAAATGTTGGATTTCTCAGTCTCTGGATTTTGATGGGAGCATCTCCTTCCTCAGGTGAACTGTCATGCTGGAATCTGCTGGCTGTTCTCTTTTGAAAAGCTGTACCAACTGGCACTGCAGCATATTCCTGGGGTAGAAGCGTGTTTGTTTTTCCATCACTTGCGTGTATTTCTGTCTGCAAACAGCAATTTCCACGTTCCCAGTCTTTCATACTTCCCACGCAGTTCAAGAGATGTCCTGGTTAATTGTCTGCTGATCCTCCTCTTGGTTGGATTCTGAGAGCTGCTTCATTTTGCCATTTGCTTGTATTTACCCCCTGATTATATCCCCAAGAATGAATTTTTTTCTCTCCAGCTGTAGCAAGATTACAGACTGTTCGTGGCACTTCCTTCCCAGTTAGATCTGCAGCAGAGCTCTCCAGCCTGGGGTTTGCCAGTGACGTTGATTCTTTACACAATCTGAGTTCCTATTTGTGGTTCCATGTCCCTGGCTCCTGCAGTGAGGGGGTTTTGAAGTTGTAGAACACACAGGAGATGGTATTTCCTAGGAAATTTGCCCTGTCAAAGGCAGAGTGATGAAAACTGAGGTCAGACCTTCCCATTCAGCTGGAACAGGAATGGTTTGGGCTCTCACTGCCTTACCCAGAGTGTGCTGGGAAGAGCTGGACTGTGTTCAGAAACATTTGCATAGTGGTCTTCCAACTCTGCCATGAGATATAACAAGTTTTTCTCCTTCATCTCCCTCCTGACCTCTGTGTGTGTCTGGGTTTGTGTGGGAGTTGTACCTTCATCACTGACAAACTTCATCTCTCTGTGAGCTGGGGCATCCCTTGCTGCCTGTTGGTCTGTCTTCTGCTTCCTGATGAAACCCCGGATAACTGATCCAGACAATAGAATTACAAAAGGAGTTCCTGTTAATTTGAGACCTGTGACTAGATCTGACATTTAGATGACTCACTTCAGGATGTAAAGGAGGGAAATGGATTCAGTAAGGGAGCATTTGGGGGGTTTTGGTAAATACTCTGGTTGATTTCACTGGAGGCAAATGTGTATTGTCACCTTGAGAAGGCACACATGGCACTTGTGGGAATGGGGATTTTTTTCTCTTGGGTTTTTATCTGGCCTAGCCTCTTACTCAGTTACTGCCCCATGTCTCTGGGACAGACTGGGGGGGCTGCAGGGACTGGCCCTGCAGGTGTTGTAGCATCTAAAGGGGATTCTGGTATTGAAAACACAAGTTATTTTGTGGCCTTGGCCTAAAAAACATCTGACAGAGGTAAGTGCTGGCATCTGCCCTGTCTGGGGAAACCAACCCTGAAACTTGTGGTTTAAGAGTGTTCTTGGAGCCACAGTGGGGTTGGTGGGAAGCCCTGGGCTGGGCTGGGCACTCTTTGGAGCTGAGCACGGAGCGTTTTGTTTCTTGCCTGTTGAAAATTGATTATGTCTCCAACTTTCTTTCAGGGTTTCCACGGTCCTTATCACTTCGGACAGTCTTAAAACACAAAAACACAAAACGGGTATCGACAAGAGGAGAATTTAAGAAAAAGCTGACTTTTGGGGGAAGGGAGGGGGATTCATGTGGCAGACAGACCCAGCGTGGACCCCCCTTCTCTGCCTCCGTGTTCTGGAAAAGAAGAAAAAAACAAAAGCCCAGTAACTTAAGACTAGCTGTTTCCAGAGGAAAAATCCAAAAGCTGAGTATGCATGTGTGACTGCTGGATTTCTGAGTGGTGTAAATGCTATGAGGAAGAAGAGACACCAACACTATGGGTTTTTAGAAATCATCTTCACACGTAATTAGGTAGCTTAAAGAGAAGTTTAAAAATGAAAATTTAAAAGCCATCTTTAAAAAAAAATATTTTGCCTACAGAGCGGTTGTAGTTTGAGCAAATGTTTAATTTCTGTTTGTTTCTTGTTCTTTTTTTTTTTTTTGGTTGTTTTTTTCCTAAGGGACAGCGTGCATTTTCCCAGAATGTCCTGGTTTGCTGCCGAACGGGACTGGCTCAGCACCCGCTGGGGTTTGTGCAGGGACTGCTTCTGTCAGGCTTTTTTAATGCCAGGTTGGGTCTGCACCCAGCACTGCGTTTTTAACAGCATCTGCTGGTTTTAGTTACCAACTTTTTAAGCTTTTATTTCCTCTTTTCCTTTTGGTTTGGGTGTTGCTTTTAAGTTGTCCTGCGTGTCGTTGGGAACCACGCTATGGACAGGTCTTGGTATCAGAGCTGGAGAGGGAGACTCTGGGTCTTCTGGGATAACATGGAGGGCTCGTCTCCCTTCTCCCTTGTACATGAAATACACAAATACACACCCGTGTTAATAAGAAACTGATTTATTCAAGTTCCTGAGCTGTCCTGTGTGGTTAGCAGTTTAAAATCCCTTTTTGTTCACTCTCATGTGCAGTAGCTGTGCCTGGAGCTGTGTGCCAAGGGGAATCTCTGTACCTGTAATTCACCTGCTGGTAGTTGCAAAGCTTCACAGCCATCTTTTTCATTTGGAGTGTCCCCTCTGTCTTTCAGAGCATCAGTTTGCATTTGTCTCTCTTGTGCTGAGGTGTAGCTTAGAGGCTGATCCATGCGTTCTGGAGCACAGAGCAGGAGTTGGCACCACCAGCTGGATCCCACTGTCACCTCCTCTTCTTCTGCCTTTGTCATCTGGGCTCGGGACTGCCCTGAGCTCTGAGTGGGCTCTCAGGGCTCATGCTAGGGGAGGGGTTGCAAAAGATTTGGGCTCCTCTGCTGTTCCTCCAGCATGTTTTCCTCCTGTTCTGGACGGGGAAGTGCAGTGTGAGGGGATGCAGCTTGGTCTCAGGCACTGTGGTGAGTTTATTCTGAGGTGCTGTCCCCACAAACAGAGGGGAGTGAGCCCAGCAGCACCATCCTGCCCAAAGTAACCAGGCTGGAACAGCTGTCTGCCAAAGATACAGGAATATGCAAAGCTCCCTTTACCTTCTTCCAGATCTTCCCAGTGAAGTCTTTTCCCTGTGTCAGAGCTGCACACTGCATGGCTTTGCCCTCGCTGCTCTTGGCTGCTTCTGTTTTTGTGGCTGGCTTTGAATGGGGGAATC